>NW_028277056.1:7969500-8274000 GCF_059951505.1 Python bivittatus
TGCACCAAACAGGGGCTAGAACTCCATTATCTTAATGGCCTCTTCCAAGTCTAAGATTCTAGGATGAAGTTCTACCAGAGCACGGCCAGGTAATTTGATAGAATCAGACTGGAAACAAAGCAGTGTAGACCAGCAAATTAGGATGACAAACCAGGGCTAAGTGAATGGCTTGCTGCTTCCAGCTATGACTTCTCTACGGAAACATCTAAAGGCAATCTTTTGTGGACCATTAAAACTTGTTCTAATCTAAAAGACATCATAGCCAGACATAAGATAGGGTTCAAGTCATAGAGGGACCCTCAGGGTACTAGTAGCTACATAGAGGCTACTGAACATGTTAACCAATTCCAGTAAGGACCTAGAAGGGGATTTGTACAACATAATAAGATTGGTTGGTATTAATCTTGGTTATTTTGGGGGTAACTTAGTATGTTGCGTGAATCCAACTCACGGGATACTTTGTGGCTCACTGTGTGATCCCTGAAAATATTTAACTCTGTAACTAGATTAAGCATACTGTCTGAAAGTAGCAAGAGTGCTATTGCCATGTCTAATGGTAACTAATCAGCTTTGGGATAAATAAGGAAATGGTTACTTTTCCATTAAAATCATGAAACAGGAAACAAAATGGGGGGTGGGGGGAAATTCCCTCGCTGTCCATCTTGAAACAGAGAGAGCCAAAGAAAATCTCAGATTTTCTCTCTCTCACACCACACAATTGCTCTGCCCATGGTTTAAGTCCAAATGACCAATGAGACAAACAAATCTATGTAATAGTTGAATAAACAGATGGAAAGAAAACATGGGAATTTCTTTCTTTCTATGGTATCAGCAGCGAGACTTTTATATGTGCAAAGATGGAAAGATGTGCAAATACCTACAGCTGAAGAAAGGATAGTGAAATTAATGGAATTGGCGGAGATGCAAAACTGACTACTTTGATTAAAGAAAAGACATTGTCTGGCTTTGTTTCTACTTGGAAACCACTCTTGGACTTTTTATCTGAGACTCAAAAAAAAAAAAATGAAACTGATTTTGGGGCTTGGTGACTGATTTATTTTACAACTATAGAAATACTTTGTATTAACTTTTTACATATTTTTGTTGATATAGACTTATTTTGTGGTTTTTTAAATATTAGAGTAAGAGATGAATGTATTTTATATCTATACCTGTACCAGAGGAAGTTGGGAGTTACTTTTTTCTTTTGTATTTCTTTTCTGACTTTCTCTCTTTTGCTTTTTTCCCCTTCTTTTCTTGATTTTTCTGTTTTACTTTTTGCTGAAATGTAATAAAGTTCTTATAAAAAAAGTAACAGTTTCAATGAAGTTAAATAAAATCTTGTAGTGGGTTTTAATGATTACAATAGAGAAGCATTTTTTAAAAAAAAAATCAATATATATTTGTCTTAATTTTCTTTCTTGATGAAGTCCGTGGATGCTTTTAAAAACTTAAATATTATATTCCATTTATCTGTTAGGACTATCTACTGTGATAAGCTTAATTTCTTTTGTACTTTTCAACTTCCTCCAGGAAATACACGGGTGATGGTTCAGAGTTTTTAAATGATTCTCCAAGTGGTCCCAACAGGTCACAGAAAAGGAGCTTCCATAGATTTTAGACTTCTGTTCTGCACGCTAAGCTATAATTTAGAAAAGAAACATTTTCTCTCCTTCTCTCAACCTGTTTTTTTAAAAAAATCAATCCAGAAAATATATTAACTCAGCAGATGGTTGATTTAGGACTCTCAGGATCTTTAGAAATATGTGCAAAGCAGAAGCAAGTTGGTCTTGGGAACATAGGACCATATAGAAAATTTGCATCTCATAATATTGAAGTCTCAATATGTTTTGGTCACTCATTTGTAAAGCAGTTGTAGGAAACCTGTGGCCCTTAGGCTAAACTATCATTTTCAGCAGCCTCTTCACCATGACCAACTCTGATGGATACTGGGACTCATCAACATTTTGTGGACTGCTAGTTCTTCACACCTGTTTTAAGAAATAACAGGTGAGCTCCTTTTTAGCTCACTTTATAATTAGCCCAATTTTTCAGACATTATCAGAAGACTATCTGCAAAACTCAAGGCGGCAATGTAAAGGTTCTGGATTGGTCAGATCTGGTAATATTTAAATAAAGGGCTTTTCTCCTTTTGTAGTCAACAGAACTAAACTTTCTTGCTTTGTTGTTGAGTCAGTCTTGACTCCTGACACCTTCATGGACAAATCCATGCAGTTTTCTTGGAAGTGTTTTTCCATTGCCTTCTTCCTAAGGCTGAGAGACTGGTCTAAAGTCACCCAACTGGCTTTGTGACTAAGGCAGGACTAGAACTTACCATACCTTGCTTTCTCGTCCAGCACTTTCATCATTACCCCATTAGCTCTTAGGCTGTGGTAGTGGGATTGGCCCAACGTCACTCAGCTGGTTTCAGGATTACAACTCTCCCAGTTCTATTCTAGTGTCTTTAACCACTATACCAAACTGACTCAGAAAAATATTCCTAAATCTAAATGAAAACAGTGGGAATGAGGAGAGGTTCTTAGAACAGTGGAAGGGAGTAGTCCTAAAAGGCTGCAAGTTTAGTGTCTGTGCCTCTGCCACCTTTGTAAAAGCCACCTACACCTGGCTGTGGTTGAGCAAATTCACTCTACTTAATTTGATTTCAACCTTTGTGCTCCTTACAAATGCTTCCCATTTGGCATCCTACACATTCTAATATTTGACATCTCCATTATTCTGTACCGCTTATTAAATGCTTCAAAAAATGACTAAATTTAGAAAATGGGAGAATCTCCCTTACACCAACACACATGAGTAATACTTGAGCAAGGCAGCTGCAGTAATTGAGAATAGGATTGGCTGATGGCATGAAATGTTAACTGGATTTCCTGGAAGGTAATTCAGAGTAAATTCAGGCAGGATTGTTAATCCTGGCTAATCTCAGAACCTAAGTAAAGTTAGTACTTGGATGGGGGACAATTTGGAAATTCTAGGGCTGTTGGTGAGACTAGGAAGTCCTCCTCCTCCTCCTCCTCCTGGAAGAACGCAATAGCAAATCAATTCTATGACTCTTGTCCTGAAAACTGCATGAGCTCCTACTGACTTGATAACATCGTTACTCAATCCTTAAGGATGTCATTATTAACCATGCTCAAATGTGGTTCCTCTCATATCTTGGTCTGAAGAAGAGTAAACCTGACAGTTGGTTTTTTTCCCCCCCACTTTCATCCTCACAGTACATTCATTCCTCCTGATTTCTACATCACTTTGAAAATTTGACTATAAAAAAATTACGCACACTTCTGTTTGGGGGTGGGGGTGTTTATGCAGTTTAGTATGCCCATTTCTTCACATGCATACTTTTTACAACTGAAAGTGGTTTTCTTTCTTAGTTTTAAATTTATGTGCAATACATTTTCTTGTCCTATAGACATTTTTGAGAGCCCTTTGACAGGCATTTCTTTGCATCATTTTTGAGTTCAGGGTAGCTTTGCAACTAATGCACACTGCATCCTGTAGGCATTTAAGTTCTTGAGGTGTAATATTGATGAGCCAGTAATGGTGAAGGAGTTGGAGTAGGACTGGGGAGACTCAGATGAAGTCCATCATCAGTCATGGAAGCTCAGTGGTGACTTTGGGCCATCTTATCTCACAGAGGTGTTACAAGGGGAAAGTTTGGCCAGGGAAACACTTTGTATTAGCAGGGTCTGCAGGAGGGGGTGACAAGGGGTGCAGAATATTGAAAGTAGCACATCATGGTGGCACCAGGCCTGCCCCTTTTGTACTTGCTTTCTGATTTCACTTGCATGGTGGGGTTATGGCACAGTGCTGCTTTTGCCATTTGGTCGAAGCCAGGAAGCTTCTGCACACAGACATGCTTTGCATGAAAGTCGAACAAATGAAGACAATGGCATGTAAAAAAATTGGACTGAATTAATTTCTCCTCCATTGCTGTCTTGCTGTCTAAGAGTGAACTTATCCTTTAGTTTTGAGGAGTTTAGATGGCACTCAGTAAATTGAAATAAAAATCATAACACTTTCTACATGCCTTATCTAGAGAATACTTTTTTCAGGCCAGAAACATAGATATAAGATTCAGTTGTTATGCCAAGGCATGAACATGGTCTAACCCTGGATTAAGAATCAAAACTGGGTTTTGCAGCATGTTGTGGGTTCTACTGCTCACTCGTCCACTTTTGATTAAAATCCAATCAGAGCAGAATCTAAATCTGCCCTTCCACCTTCATTCCTGCAAGTATTTACTGCAGTGTTGTCCAAACTTGACCACTTTAAGATGAGTGGACTTCAACTCCCAGAATTCCCCAGCCAGCCATGCTGGCTGGGGAATTCTGGGAATTGAAGTCCACTCATCTTAAAGTAGCCAAGTTTGGACAACACTGATTTACTGCATAGCCTTCATCTGTTGCTGCCTCCTCCTTGTCTAACATGGGGCAGCTTCTTTGATGGTTATATACCAGTTCCAGGAGGAGCAAATCGGGGAGGATCATACTGGATTAGCTAATTTTCATCATGGAAGTCTGTAGACTTGCATTCAGCCTTCCAAGTGAAAATCAGCTAATTCAGAATAAATCCAAATTTGTGTACTGAGCGCAAGAATTTTATACATTAGATCCTTGCCATGTATTGATCTAGGTTGACTGCAGTTGGGACTCTCCACTTTGTTGACAAAGGACCAGGAGATTTGCATGAGAAGGCAATAGTGGGAAGTGTACTGGTTAAGGTACTTTATATTTTTCTAGTATTTCAGATAACACTCCAGCAAGACATCAGTGATTCCTTGGAGTGGCAGTATTTTTTAGAATTTCCAGTAAATTTGGTTGAAATCATGCAAACAGGCTGGCTGGGGAATTCTGGAAGCTGAAGTCCACACATCTCAAAGTTGCCAAGGTTGAGAAACATTGCATTCGAACATGCACTGCCTTCATTGGGGAATGCAGTTTTGCAGAAAACATTGACTGTGAAACACTTAAGCATCTTCCATGGAACTAAAGAAAATGGAAACTTCTTCTGAATAGGGAATAGAAACAATTTAGACCAAAAGAGCAATGAAAAACTGGTGTTTTTCTCCTTAGAACACCACCAGGCTTTGTTGAGCCCTCTCAGTGTGAAAAAGAACAAAACTAATGAAAAAAGTATCAGTGAAGCCAAGAATGCCGCTTTTCCCATGCTGCCTACCAGAAGAACATGCAGGTCCTATTGACAATTGTCCTGACTGAGAGCTAAAGGTCACCAAAAACGGGCCTCTAGTGTCCAAGAGCCACTCTATTATTCAAACAAGATTACAAGCAAGAAAGGTCAACTTGGCCTGGACTGAAAAGAAATGTCCCAATTCAGCTAATTTCCTCTACTCTCTGGATTTAAACTTTTCTCCTTCTTCCCTTTGTTTCTTGCAGATCCTTTCTTCTTAGTAGACATTCTCCAATTCAGATATTAGCTTGCATCCCAAGGATGCTAGGGCCGCAGGGAGTACCTGAAGCAATCTGCTCCACACCGCCAAAATCAATGCCCACCTCAGCTTCTGCATCTTGGATGTCCTCCTAGGTCTTCCACAATGCTCACCAGAATCCTATATATTTGAGCATTCTTATAGAAGTCAACATCACATATGCCCAAGTCCCATAACATCTCTGCATAGATCCATCCCCAGGAGTAGCATACATGCTAAGCCTAAATCCAAATGAACAAAACATAATTCTTGTGTTCGTCACAGTTGCTGTACCCAACCAAATACACCCTACGAATCCAATGGCCTGGCTCCCTCAACATGCTATGACAATGCCTGTCTTTACTACAATACATTGGAACCACAAAGTATCCAACCCCATTTTAGCTATGGTGTTATGCCAATACATAGCCAAAGAAAAATTAACCTCTGAACCGCTGTAATTCAGAATAAACTCTATGTGTTCCTTAATTTTAAAAGAGCTGCTGAGCCACTCACTTTCCTGTTTGGGGGATAAGCTTACATTATTCTTTTTTCTTAGCATTAACTATGGGTCTTGATGGTTACATTCTATAGGACCAGGATGCTTATCCACTGATAACCAGCTCCTGGGAAATAACTATGGGAAAGGATAGTGTACACATCTCTCACTTTTGGCCAATGTGGATTCTCACTGACTACTATGAAGCAGAATGTTTGACCCAACATAGTTCTGATCCATTTTGGGTGCACTACTGTTCCTGCTGCTTATTCTGTGTGATGTCCTAAGCAACAGTTACATACATACAGCTCTACTAACAAAAACACTGTGTGACCAGCTTCTCTGATCATGTACGGTACAAACTTACATGTGTGCCATTAAACAAGCCCAAACACTCACTCACAAACATTACACTGAAGAAAACATTCATCAAGGCATTTGGCCAGCTGTGCAGCCTGTCCCCACAACTCTTCCTAGTATGCAGCGAGAAAATCTGAAAGAAGCTAAGCATTATACAATCTTAGAAACACACATATCCTATATTTGCAACACGAATTGTTGTTCTTTCCCTGTGTTCTTCTTCAACAATGTTTTGCATCTTCCATTTCTACCGGCATCATTGTTTCTTCAAAATATAGCTTTCTCTGAAAGGGCACATTGCATCGATCAGTTCCAGCTTGCTTCATGATGACAAGTGTTTATGAATCATGAGCAGAATCTGGCAATTGTTAATATCACTTTTCAAATTCTCCTTTTGACTTAAATGGCAAAACCTTGATGAATTTATCTTCCCCATTGTCTTCTACTGTGTCTTTTGCTACTATTTCATGTTTGAAGAATGCAAATTTTTGGTGGCCTCAGAAACGTAAAACCCATATCTTGAGTTTCTGGATATCATATTCAGTTTCACACATGTGGCCATTTCAGACTGAAGCAAGAACAGAAGTGGAGTGATGGTGTGGCAATAAAATAATTAACAGGCTGAGAGACAGAGGTTCTGATCCAGATTCAGAGTCAGAACATTGGTGGTGGGCACGTGGGATGAGGTCAAGGGACAAGAAATGGAGGTATAATCTATATAAATATTAAGTTAAAAAAACAGAAAAGGAAGACCATAATGTCTATCTTCTAGTTTAATTGAACTGGGAACTTGCACATCTCCCTAAAGGGAAGAAATGCATAATTCTAAAGAGTAGAAGTATACAATATAGTGGGGAAGACTGTGAGTAAATGAGCTATGTGTCTGCACAATCTCCCATCTTTGATGGACAGTTTCAAGCATTATTTTTTCAATATATTCAATAAATACAAATAATAAAAAATGGCTATAATATTTGCCATTTTATTATTTATATTTATTATTATTATATTTGCCGTTTTTACATTGGATTACTGTCTCATAGTATGGTCACTGTACCTCCAATAAAATATTGAACAAGTTATAAAGCAAATTGCAAAGGCATTGGTGTGAGAAGGATTGGGGGTGAGGGCAATTTTGTTTCAACTGTGCCCCAGAATATCACACTATTGTGTGAGATAGTTGCACATGAAGGATTGCAGAGAAAACATACAAGCCTACTAGACTATTTCTTATAGGAAGTCTGTGATGCTTGAAAGGGTGGATAATTTTTGATTTAAAGAAAAGGGGAGATTATTGCCATAATTGCTGATATCTGCAACCCTCTAGCCACATTTCTGGCAGATATTTTTAGTGGAACTTTTGGATCAGCTTGAGTTTTTCTCTCTCCTTTTGGTAGCTCAGAGAATATAATAGCTTATAGAAGAGAATATCTGTAGCTCAGGATTGAACTGAGGAGTCCTTGGGGTTCTCTGAGCTTGGTTGTTTTCTTGCAGACATTTCGTTACCCACCTAGGTAACATCTTCAGTGCCAGAAGATGCTACCTAGACAGGTAACAAAACATCTGCAAGACAACAACCAAGCTCAGAGAACCCCAAGGACTCCATATAATAGCTTAAAACTGGAGATGTGCAAGTGCAGAAAATTTAACTTCCATGGAGCTGGCTCTGAACCTACAGCTACTTTTATAATAGGGTTTCAGCATGTGGCAGAAATTAGCTGATGCTAACAGGGCTTGAAAGCTAAGCAGGGGACTTAGATGGAAGACCACCAAGGATGGAAAACCAACAAGGCTACAACTAGAATGGAAAGTTTACCCCCCCCCCCCCAAAAGGCAATAGCTTCCGTATTGTTGCCAAGAAAACTACATGGATATATCTAAGAAATCACCAGGAATTATATTTTTACTTCCTTAACAATAGGGAATGACCCTGGGGGATCTGACCATGATTAGCTTAACTCTTGGATTTTGTCATCCAAGTAGAAGATTGTCCAACAGTATCACATTTGAACAAAATGGATTTTTTTCCTTTAAATGTCAATGTTCTCCTACTAATGAAGAGCCATATTGTCCCAGAAACCCTACAGTTTGGCTATTAAAAACAGGCATAAATAAGGAAGTAGAAACTGAAATGATTAGGCAAGTGTGATGCTATTAAATGCAATGAATTAAAAGGCTTAATAGGTAGCTTCAAAGTGATAATTTCAGGGTTTCATTCCTGCTTGATGAAATTATACCTGCTATTAATACCACTGGCTCATTGCTATTTTTCTTCCTTCTTAAAAAAAAACATTCTAGAGGCCAACAGGTCTAATTGGATTGATATTATTATCTTCATTAAAGTCTCCAGAGAGAGATGATGGGGGGCGGTTCATAATATCTACTGCTTTAATATTTCTTGTACATCTCAAGTGTGTTGTTTTGGGAAGGGAAGGAGGAAGAAAGTTTTTAAAGATATAAAGATGAAGACATCTGTCAGCCCTTCAAAGTAGACTAGACTAGGAAACCAAAGTCATGCAAGGTAATACTACTTTTATTATAAGGCTATAGTAACCAAATTGTACAAGTCTGAATGCATTTCCCCCTCCCTGCCTTTATCTTCATGAGAATTAGGGAGGTTGTCGGAGATGCTTATCTGAGTTACAGATCTGACCTGGACTCAATTTATTTTTATTTTTATATCTATCTATCTATCTATCTATCTATCTATCTATCTATCTATCTATCTATCTATCTATCTATCTGTTGTCTTGGTTGTGGCTCTTCCTCCTGTTCCTCAAGGTTATTCCTTCTTCCCACTACAACAGCTGACAAAAGGAATTAACTGTAACATTTCCTAAAGTCACAGCTCCAGGAACCAATGATCACTCTGTGCTAGATATCATTTGATTAACAAGGCTCTGCTAATGAAACTTGGGAGAAGATGTCACAGGATGGAGAATTCTTCTTCAGAATCCAACAATCCATCCTCTTTCTTCCTGAGTTTTCTGCATTTCTTCCTTCTCCAACTTTCAGCATTTGTGCCAAAGAACATGGTCAATTCACAGGGGCTCTTGACCTTTTTCTCTCCCAGGTTTTTTTTCCCCCATTAAAGGACTACTGTTGCTGCTATTTTTCCCCTTTTAGTGCATCTGCAAATTTTGGGACATCCTCAGGCTAGTTGATTGTCCTTGGCCATGCATATCTAGTTTGATTATGCAAGGATCCAGACTTGGAGAATGATTTTGGATTAGTATATAGCTGGCATGGCAAACTGTGTCTCCTCTTTTGGGGTCTTGGAATCCTCCATATTTCAATGTTTAAGCTTAAAATAGAAAAACTGCACTGCCCTTCCCAAAGTCCAGAAAATACAACCATTTACATTCCCTCCACATGCTAGTTGCAGCTTCACCTATTTTGCACACTGTACTAGTCCCTGTAGCCTTAATCACCCTATATGAAACACAGTCCCTGCCACTTACAGGTTCCCATCTCTGATATGTAATATATAAAAGAAGAATTAATACTTTTTCTGCCTCTGTTCCAGACCACAATAATTGATGGTACAGCACTTAAAATCCTTATTCACCAGATCTGCTGCTAGCTTGCTTTGCGGCAGATAGACCACCAGCAGGACTATAAAGTACCGCTTGCTCTTTGCAGCTTTTCTGATGCATTGGGGCACGCAGCAGAAAGAGTTGTTAGCCTATCAACAGGCATTGATAGATCTAGCTTCTGAAGCTAGATTTTCTTTACCAGCGGTCAACAACATACCAGTTGGTAATTTTAAGAGTTGCAATCAAATGCACCTGGATGACTCTGTCATGGGCTGGCTGAAGACTCTGGGGGACCAGCTATATTTTGGGTAGTCATGCAGAATGGAATAGGCTTGAAAAACAGGCAGAACAAGGAACATGGGAAAGCTCTTTAAAACAGCTTATCAGAGAATTGTTACTTCAGCAACTGTCTGAAGCTAACAGAGAACTTCAAATGCTTGGCAGGTGATTGCTTACATCTACGTGCTTGTTCTTCTTACTAGAGACTAAAAACAGCCCTTACCTTTTTCTGGCTTCCGCATGGCTAAGGAACAGCGAAAGCTACAAAGGGTCATTATCTAAGCCTTCAAATATTGGGAAGACCACCTCTTAAGGCTGAGAGAACATAAAAGAGGTTGCTGAGTACAGAAAATTGCTCTTCTACAATGGAATAATGTAATTCTTCAGGGCTATGCTGGGTTCATGATCTTGGGTCATGAAGGCATGAGGTCTTCCATCAAGTGCTCAAACCCTCCAGAGACAAATGAGGCCACAACACCTCTCTTTCCTTCCTACATGTAACAGTTATTTAAAATACATTAAATTTTGCCTGTAGCCTAGAGATGCCCTTTTCCAACATGCTGAACTCAAGATTAAAAGCAACAAGGGGCTAGCAGCTTGGCTTCCTAACAATGCTCTTTGCAAAATATCACTCCCAATAAAGGGCTTAGGTGATAAGATTGATTGTCCTTCTGCAGTAGATGCCAAAAAGAACGATGTACAAAATTAAAGGGTAATTAAATTCTTGTCAGATTCCAGCTTGTGTGAGGTATTGTTAGCCACATGAAAGAATTATTCCCTCCAGCTTTGACTGCAGGCCAGAAAAGGGCATTTAAGATGTCATTTGTCTAAAGCCTGGGCACCTGCTAAAATTTAGAAAAAAACCTCAAAGGATCAAATATCCTTTATCCTCAAATATCTTGACTAAGGTATTCTGGCCTTCTCATCCACTATGCCTGCCTCTCTCAACTTTATGTCTTCAGATAGGGGTGTCTGCGGGGCAGGGGGGTCAAAAAAGTCATGCTGCATGTAGAAAAAGGTGGGGCTTTGCTCTCATGGTTGTAACCACCATCTTGACTTTTTTGACCACCCTCCCTGGGGGTACCCCTGCCTTCAGATTCTCCTTACCTAGAGTGAAGGGCAACAAACTGGAGAAGGCCGCTCCATATTGTTTACTTCTCAACAGCATTCTCTGTTACATTAAATCAGGGCATGTGAATTCTGGATCTTTGGGGTGCAACTGTTCTTGCCCTGGGAGGGCAAGTGTTATTTTCTGTTTGGGTGGGTGGCATTTAGCAACAAAAGCTATTTTAGCAGAGCGGGATGGACAGCCGGAGAGAATTGGAGCCTGAAAGCACATTGTTGCTTATGATGGGAACGTGCCTTTTCCTAACATATAGGCATAGCAAACGTGATACAGGTATGGGGGGCTCACCAATGAAGCCACGCGGGGATGGTGCCAGACTCGACATCATCATTAGACCTCATGGGTGGGGGCTCTTTGACCCTCCTGTTGATTCCAAAGTGGATTGGGGCCTCCGCATCGATACGTCTTGGGTCCTATGAAACCTGATCACCTCAGGATGGAAGCATCTTCAGCATCCCCAGGGTCTTAGCCCAGAGGCCCTGAGAGACTGTTCCCATAGTAGTGCTGTGCCAAGCATGGCTACTACATTTTCTCCATGACCAATCACATCTAACTGAGAGGGAAAGAAACTGCTTTCATGAAAATAAAAATTCAGAAATATTCGTGGATAGGCTGGGCAGCTTGTATACTTTCCTTAGTTACAAGACGGCAAAAAGTGTATGTGTGTTGGACCTCTGATTATTCTGGCATCGCTACTAGGGTTGCCTTCCTCAATATAACACCCTCAGATGTGGTGGTTTATATGGCAGGGTAGAATAGAGATTGTAGTCCGAACAGGGACAACTGCGGGATCAAAAAAGTCAAGATGATAGTTGTGATCACATGACTGAAGCCCCATTCCTTTTGCACATTTGTCAATATCACACATATGTAAATAGGGGCATGGCTGTGACCACCATCTTGACTTTTTTGACCCCCTATGGACAGTCCTGAATCCAACACATATAGGAGCACCAAATTCAGGAAAACGGTACTAGTTCATTAAAGTATTATCTTAGTGGCTATTGCTGAGAATGCAATTCCCTGTCCAGATCTCTGCAAATATGGGAATCTATCTATCTATCTATCTATCTATCTATCTATCTATCTATCTATCTATCTATCTATCTATCTATCTATCTATCTATCTATCTATCTATCTACCTACCTACCTACCTACCTACCTACCTACCTACCTACCTACCTACCTACCTACCATCTCTGCAAATATGGGAATACATGTCTCTCCCTCCCTAATGAAAAATCCACATGAAGGGAGGAGAAGAAACTCCTTTGGAAACAATTTGGGGGTAGCGCAAGTGTTATTTACTGATTCTACACTTTTCTACCCAACTACTATGAACAATGCCTGCCATAACAACGTAAAAGAGAAACCTTCATTTTCTTTTACTATTTTTGTGACATAATTTACTTTAGTTCAATTTATTAAACACTGTATTAATTATGTATTACTAGAGAAATTATTTTATCCTTATGTTGTATTGGGAACCGTTCTTCTGCACCCATTGATATACCCATTGCTAGATGCTGTCAAATCCTTTCCCTGACCAACCCAAACTTCGGGAAAAGAGGAAGAAGCTTCAAGGGGAATTCTTTAATGCCTGCAGGAATGATCCCAAAGAAAGAACTGACACCATTCATTGCTGCCCTCAAGCAGAGAGATACAGGCTTGGGAGTGGTAACTTCACCATAATCACCTCTGCAATGTGCATCCAGAAATTGACACAGAAGACTATTTTTCAGGCGGCTTGAAAAATGATTGGAATTTTTGTGGAGGTCACAAAGAGATTGCCATGAATTACAGTTAAGGTTGTAAGAATGGCCTGAGGTATTTTCTGAATCCATCCATACTTTTGTAACAGTGATATGCTTCATGTAAAGCTGCCTGTACTTGACTGTTCGGTGCTGTATCTGAACAAGAATTGGCAGGCAAGAAAAGACTTAGAGCTATTCATAACTTCAAGCGTATATGTCAGAATAAAGGGCAAGTCTCCAACCCATTCTTTCCAGCTCATTTTTTTTTTCCCCAGAATATTTTTTTTCCCCTCTAAAGCCTCCCCCAAGGTTAGGTTGGCAAAATGCAAGATGCCAGTTTGTGTATCAGTTCCACTTCTAAATGCACATCATAACCTATCATTATCACTTAAACAGAAATGCAATATATTTCCCAACAGTGAAAACCAGGAACTGAGATTTCTTGTATCTGCTGAAGTGCTAACAGTTCATATGCAACTCTGAGTCCTTGTTCTGTCTTATGTACCTTTCAACTGAACTAAACACGAATAGAAGAGAATACGTGTAGCTCAGGGTTGAACTGTGGCGTCTTTGGGGTTCTCTGAGCTTGGTTGTTTTCTTGCAAATGTTTCATTACCCGGTTAGGTAACATCATCAGTGCTAGAAGGGAGTGGGGTTTGCTCTCTGTTTATATACAGTGGCATGCCCTGCCAGTGTTGGTGGGGGTGGGGGTTTTGCTTTGTTTTATTTTTTCCTTCTGGTAGTTCCTTGATTAGGGTATTGTTTACTGCCAGTTGTATGTCTGGTGATAATCTTGGTGTTATCTCTGCTTATCTGGGTGATGATTGCTGGTGAGGAGATGTAGATGACACACTATTCAAAATCTAGACATTTTGTCTACATCACTACACACTATTCAAAAGAGACAATAAAAAGGAAAGCAAAAGATCAGAACATCTCACCAGCAATCATTGCCCAGATAAACAGAGATTAACACCAAGATTATCCCCAGAGATACAATCAAGCAGTAAATAATCCCCTAATCAAGGAACTACCAGAGGGAAAAAATAAAAGAAAGCAAAACCCCCACCCCCACCAACACTGGCAGGGCATGCCACAATATATAAACAGAGAGCAAACCTCATCCCATTCTAGCACTGAAGATGCTACCTAGCTAGGTAATGAAATGTTTGCAAGAAAACAACCAAGCTCAGAGAACCCCAAAGAATCCACAGACCTAGACACTTGTTCAAAAGATGGATGTCTCCAAAGTGAGCACTGACCTTTGTTCAGAGAGAAACTCTCTGCTGTAAATTAGGGAATCTCTAGGGTAGTTCCTCCTTTACCTGTAATAGCACATCCAGTAGAACTGGTTGATTCACCCTTTCTGTTTCCACAATTGCAAAGGGATGGTTCCTCACGGTTGTTGTGAGATATTAAAACATTATGACTAGCCATGTCGTGCTCCTTCAAATGCCAGGGCAATAAAAGTATAGGAGGGAGGGGGGTGAAAGAAGGAATCTCCAGCCTTGGAGACTATACTCAGGGTGTGAATCAAGGAAGCAAGAATCACACAGGCTTCAAGAAGGAGTTTGAATGGAAATATTAGGGTAAGGGAGAGAATCTTGGTGACTGTGAAAGGAACTGCTAGCTCTCTTTGATGAGGGAAAGTTTTGAATCTCTTCTTCCAGGGACTTCCAGGGTCTACAACCCAGATTGAGCTGCTCTTTATGAGATAAGGTACTAACAAACTCCTCTCCCATCTGTAGACTGTTTCTGTCCAGATTTCTTCCTGCCTCTTTTTCAGCCTCCCCCTCATCCCTGATGACGCCAGAGGACTACATTGTACCCAGGTTGCCCATGCACACATTTTCTGTCCAGATGCAGCTGACCCACTGTTGTTTTGCGTGACATGAAAAAGAATGGCAAAACAACTCAGGGAACTCATGGAAAATTTCATCTTTTCAGAGCAGAATTTGGATAGATGAAGGGATTTCTGGCTGCTGGTTGGGTGAGATGACTCTTCTGATTCACGTCTCACGGTGCAAATCTTATTTACTAAAACTTGAATGTATGTCTCAGTGTGTGTGTGTATGTGTAAGAGAGAGAGAACTGTGTAATAGCAACTGAAGTGTTCATGACCCACTTCCATGATCTGACAGTAATGTTTAATTCTTTTACAATGCAATATCACTTTCTTCTTTAAAATAAAAGCCCTTCTTTGCTTTCACCCTTAATAAAATATTTCTTTTTTTCCTTTTTCATATTTCTTGAATGTATGATAAATTCTCATTTTCTTTCCTGGCCTGTTTTAAAATACCTGTAGTTTAGTGAACAAAAAAGTTAGTTTCACTTTTACATACCCCTTTTGCATCAATCACACCAGGCTTTGAATTAAATTTCACTGTTTTTAAACGTGCTTTCTCTTTCCTTTCCACCCTGCATTGAGAGAGAGAGAGAGAAAGAAGAAAGGAAAACAGAAATATGTATGAAATGCATTATTATCATTATAGTTGTATAAATAATTATTAAATAATTTTATTCATTATTTCTATTGGTTACACCATTTATATCAAATTTTCTAGGTGTCACAACTCATCATTTAAAAACATAATAATACCCTTAGAAAAATCCAATATAAAATTACCATGTCAGGATAAAAATTCAAATACTATGTAATGGGTATACCATTAGGAGATCTCAAAGGGCCAATCTGGAGATAGAACATCCTGCAGAAGATCTGTCTATATGGTCACTAACAGATGAAACCAACTTGATGGCACATAATCAACAAAAATTCAAATGCTAGGTAACATAATCAGCAAAAGCATATATAGCATGTCATTGAAATGTCAACTTATGTCAATGTCATATTAAATGCATGAGCTAATATGCTAATATGCTCATCTCCCTTCTGCTCCTTGGATGTGACTGCAAGGAGACTAGAAAGATCCATTTCCATTTTTAGTTTTCTGCATGATCAGTCCCACCATTGGACAAAGTGAGTTTCCAACAGGACCAATCTTATCATTGGACAAAATGAGATAATCAGGTGGCAGATGTTGAAAGATGCTAGCAAAGTGTTTGAAGTCAGAGTGGTGTCAATTAGTATGCCCAGACCAAACTTTGTTATTCAGGTTACTGCCCTTTGGGTACAGAGGAAGATGTATGTATGTATGTATGTATGTATGTATGTATGTATGTATGTATGTATGTATCTATCTATCTATCTATCTATCTATCTATCTATCTATCTATCTATCTATCTATCTATTAAATTTGTATGCCACCCATCTCCCTCAGCAGAAGATAATGTCCCATTGTCTCTGCTGAAGACAAATTTGACTTGCTGTCCAGACAGCTTTATATATGGAACCAGTGTAGGCCCCATCTAGTTTTTCACTGCAGCAGGAAAATGTGTTGGACTAGATTTGTATAATAATAATAATAATAATAATAATAATAATAATAATAATACCCTGAAAACAGAAGTAGAACGACTGTGGCAAAAGAAAGCAAAGATAGTATCAATAGTAATAGGCACCTCGGGTGCAATCCCAAAACATCTGGAGCACTACTTGAAGACCGTCAGCATTAACAAAATCACCATCAGTCCATTGCAAAAGGCAGCTTGACTTGGAACAGCTTACATCCTGCGATGATACCTTTAACCCCATCAGACAACATCTGCCTATCCCAGGTCCTTGGGAAGGACTCAATAGATGGATAAAAATGCCAAATCCAGTCTAAACATCTGGCTGACTGGGCGACTGACAATATAATAATAATTGATTAAACTTGCATGCTGCCCGACTCTCAATGACTCTGGGTGGCTCTCAACAATCAATCAAATCAATAAAAGAAAAGATAAAAGATAAAGATAAAACCCTGGGCAACCAGTGGCCCTGCTTAATTGGTGGTTGGGACCCACATACATCTAGGGCTCAAAATGGGTAGGAGACATCTCGCAAGGGATAAAAAAGCAAAGGTTTTAGATCTACTGCAACAGTAGAACCTCAACAGATTCACTGAGCAGAAGAGATAGATATACTTCAGGAGAAATACAATTTTCAAAGGTTACATAAGGATGGAGTTATTTTTGACTACAGGAGCAAGTGTGAAAACTACATGAGTTAATTATTGTGGAACAAAATGACTTGGAGAACATTATCTTCAAGAAGAAATAAAATATATACTTCTGTTTCGATACTGCCCGTTTTTAACGTTGCCAGCTGCAGCACACCAAGCTCGTGTTACTATAGTTACAGCCGAACTTTGGGATAAATCTTTTTTTTTTTCCCCCCTGAGAAAGCAGCATGTACACATGGTAATGGCTGAAATGCAGCTTTCACATTCAGAAATTGATCTTCGAACCATGCAAATCTCTCAATTTTAAATCTTACAGATGAAATTCTGTATTAGAAAAGATGCAAGGGAAAGGACGTTGAAAGGGAATGAAAATTCAAAGCTGGACAAAGTCCTAAATGAAGAAAGGAAGCAGTGCATATTGAAGAACAAAGATAATTAGGTCATAGCTAAATTCAGTATTTTAATTATTATTACAGGCTAATATTAAGTTGCATTTTCTTTCTCTTGGGACAAAACCTTGGTCTCTGCTAACCTTGCAATGTTACTCAATTTTACAATTAATTTCGGCTTTCAGTGGAAAACCTGCCTCCAATTGGGGACCACACCATAATGAGATCTGCTTGTGTTAAGCATGGTTTAACTTGTATTCTATAAACCATGATTTATGATTTAGCCTGTTGCTTGAATCCCTGGATTATGAGTGCAGGATAGAGTACTATATGAACTAATTGGATTTTCTGGATTTTAGTCCCATTTAGCACCAAGGATATTTGGGGCTAAACTAACTTCCCCTGATCAGCCATGTTACACAGACTGGGACAAGTGGGTTAACCATTCTTCAGGAAGGAGGGGGGAATTTTCTTAGCCTGGCTCTTGCTATCTCACCTCTATATTTTGCTTGCGCTAGGAAGAAACTGCCTGAAGGACATGTACACAGAAGACCTCGAAGGGGGAGAGTGCAGGGAAAAGGTCTTGAGGATAAAGGGGGGGACACTGGTTCAAACTGCCTGAAACTGCCTTATTAGTTGCAATCTATTGTCTTTGCAATGCTATAAAAACTGCTTTGGGAATCTTGTTGGTGTGGTGGAGCTTCCCAGCACCTTCTGCCGCCGCTCTTTTGGGATTGCTGCCCACCCAGCGGCTTCACTTGGCCAAATAAAGCGCTGTTTTCTTTTTAAGAGCCTCTGCCTGAATTCCTGGTTTTGGATTTTCTGAGATTCAGCTCTACAAACCTTACAGTACTATATGAACTAATTGGATTTGCTGGATTTTAGTCCCATTCAGCACCAAGGATATTTGGGGCTAAATTAACTTCCCCTGATCAGCCACGTTACACAGATTGGGACAAGTGGGTTAACCCATTCTTCAGGAGCCTACAAAACCTGGGCCACTCTTTTTCTTTTCTTTTCTTTTTGTTGGTCTTTTTGCTTTGTTTTTTGAGCTCCCTGTGACCACAAGGGAGAGAGTGAAATAGAAGCAGAAAGGAGTGGTAATGATGCTACAGATTTTATGTTCTTTATATGACTCTGATTGTGATTCAGCATCGGCTTGCACCTGGTTGCAATTCACAGCTGGATTGCTGCCAGATTGACAAAAATCTTTGCAGTAGAGAGGCCTGTTCCTTGCTTGACCAGTGCTTGTGTGCTGTCAGATAAATGGGTTGATCATCATTTATTTCAGGGTGGTAGCTGGCCAGTCAGACATATCATCTGGCTACAGTCTTTATTTTTACTAGAACACCAAAGGAGCTATACTGTGTATCCTTGACTACCTTCAGCCCTAGCTCTGATATAAAGCTTTTCCTTCATTGTAACTCATAAAGCAAACTTTCTTCCATATTACATACAGAAGCTCCAGCACGTTTGGTGAAAGATGCATGCTAGCAATGCTGAACAAGACCTTTGGCTGAAGTTCATACCTTAATGCAGTGTTTCTCAACGTTGGCAACTTTAAGACGTGTGGACTTCAACTCCCAGAATTCTCCAGCCAGCAGGGCTGGCTGGAGAATTCTGGGAGTTGAAGTCCACACGTCTTAAAGTTGCCAACGTTGAGAAACACTGCCTTAATGAAACCTATGAGGCAGCTTCCAATGTTCACATAAAATAGATGTCATCTTGTTTTCTTTTCTTTTCTGGAAATTACCCTCTTTAGCTATTCATTGCAAAATTTGCCACCAGAAGATAATGACTTCCTACCACCTAGGAAGAACTGTAGTTTGACAGTTCCATCTCCTTTCAGCCATTACCTAATACTCCCCAATTTGGCTTCAAACAACATGTTTTGGGCAACCATCTAAAACTAAAAACTCTGGATATCCTAAGATAAAAATAGCCTTTGTTCTATTTAAATCTGCTCTCTGCCTCCTACAAGATAAGATACAGATCTGAGATACAGCTCACCTTTAAGATTCTTTTTAGAAACTACGTGAAATGGATACATGGAGTTACACCTGGGACAGAATTCTACTTGATATACTGGCTCCATTTTATCTGCAAATGAGGAAGTTGCTTACTCACAGGCAGAAGGTTAAGGTACCCCTCCAGATGCCAGGATGTGGCTAATATCAGGACCAAGCACTAGCTGTTGAAGAATTCCTCAAAGCTATGCATTAACCACAGATAGAAGACTGATCTTTCAGTAGCCCAGGAATGGATGATAGATGCTTGTCATAACCAATGCAGTTCCCTTCTCTGTATTTTCTTGCCTCTGAACCATCTATATAAGCTTGCTTGACCCTGCACTTGAGGTCTTGCCCAAGGAAACATGGCCAAACATGTTCTTTGTGTGCTTGACTAGATCTGCAGACAAATTGTGTCCTGATTGAAGAGACAGATGGACTTGAACCTGCCGCTTAGATGACTGAGAAGAGAGCTGAGTGAACTGAGGACTTTTTCTCCAATAAAACCAAGAAGTTGTGGCCACAATATCTGGATTTTGAACATTCCCCCCACCCTCTCTTCCCCCAGCATTTTGTAATATCTAGCCTGACAAAGAATTCTGGAGAACAAAGACTCTGCATTCTTTGTGGCATTTTGAATGATTCTATAGAAGTGTTTTGTACATCAGTTTTTTCCCCCTCTTTGGACTAGGATGACTATTTTCATTTTTTTCAAGTGTTTGATGATGCCTTCATGACTAACCACTTTATTGTAACACGAACATCTTGCAGCCTATAAGGAATATAGACTATATTCAATGACAGCAAAACTGGAATAGGCTGTTCACCATATTTTGGAGATGTCATTGGAAAAACATTCTGGGTAAGGGAGTTTGCCCTCCTGATCTTCTAGAAAAACACTGTAAACACAAAGAAGCAGTCTTTCCTGCTTTGGTTCTGTTAACCAGCCAACATTTTTCCCTACAGAAAGAGACTGTATCAGCATTAGATAGAGCATGAAAGAACCTGGAATTGCTTGATTTTTCCATGACCTTTCTGCCCCCAACATGACTTCCCAATCTACTCCCCCAAGGGTGCCCCAGGTTCAATGGTTGTTTGACGGCAAAGAGCCCTTTATCAAACTATTTTGCCTAAGCTTAATGATAATATGTTATCAACAAAATCACACTATCCCTTTATCAATATCTTGTTATGGACAGCATGACAATTGTTAAAAATGGAACAGCATCGCAGCTCTCCATCTTTTTTTCTTTTGTACATTTTTATATTTTTTTGACTAGAATAATTTTTAAAGTATGACTTTGCAACAGATACTTGAAATAAGGCTTGCAAAAAACAAAAGAGGGGAAGATGACACACCATACCTTCTTTTGCTAGGGATAACTCCCATCTCTTCACTGTCTCCTTCTAGTGTGACCCTTCTTGCTTGCCACCATTCATCATCAGAGGCATTGATAACGTGGAGAATGTCTCCATACTTGAAGCTGAGTCCTTGGCTTGGGAGGCCACTGTCTTTGCTTTTGTCATAGTCAAACATGGCTCTGTTGGAAGAAAATGCACAAAGGATGGCTTGATAAACCCAACTTGGACAGCATGTACTCTACCAACCATCAGAGGGGAGCTTCTGGAGATGATCCTAAGTTTTGAGTAGATACATATTAAGAAAAGCCTTCTTCCAACCTGACCAACTAAGGAGGTAAGGCATATGGGGAAGTAGCTACCAGATCTATGTGTACAAGAGGGCAACAAAGAAAAAGAGGTGGGTTTTTTTTGTCATAGCGTAAATCTTCAATGTCGTTTCAGCTGGAGCAAATTGTTATGAACGATTACATGACATTAATCACCATTTTCTGCACACAGCACTCTTATGCATCATTAATAACACTATGATTTATTCATCCTAATGAAATAAATCTTTGCAAAATGGTTGTCATCACAGGAAGTGGTGTTTGATGGCTTACTGCATTGGTACAGGAAAATAATTTTTGAAGCTGGGAGTATCCACCTAGGGTCAAATTAGGCTTGGAAGGAAGAAACTATTTTTAGATAGTCTCTTAGGAGGAAAATTTCTGGATGCTGTTTTTTTTTTCTTTATGGGGAAAAAAAGTTCCAGGGTCCAGCCAAATGGTCCAACCCATTCCGTTTACTTGACCAAGATATTCCAAATAGGTAATAAATAAACAAGTCTTCAAGACTTGTCTAATGGATAAGAACCATGAGTTTATCATTTTATGGTACTAGACTATAAAATAAGGTGTGTTAATAGTTGATGGCTGAAACATGACGATTATACTTTATGAGAAAGTGTGGAAAAACCGAGGCAACTCTGCAATCTCCAATTATTTTGTACTACAATTTTCTTTGTATCTTTTTGGAAACTGTTTATGGAGTAAAAACTAGGAATCATGTCCCAGGATTGGAGAACTAAATTTCCAAATTGCAAACTTTGCAGATAAATGGCTTGATAGTTTCTAGGGAGCTGTCCCCATTAGCCTGTCCCTGGGAAGAAATGGACAAGAAATTGCTCGGTTCAAATTTTAACATGAACCAGTCTAACTTTGGACTTTCTGAGCTCATACGTGAACCGGAACCAGCACACATACAAAACTCATGCATTTTAGGGGTGGGGGGTGGGAAAGAGAAAACCTTTGGGAAAATTGCTTGCAAAGATGTATTGGTGTCTGCAGTGGGGGCAAGAGGGGGCAATGATGAGAGCAGCGTTGCGCCAAAGAGATGCAAACTCTGCTCCATTCGTCCATGTTATGATGTCACACACAGATACAAAAGGAGTGGACTGCATTTGATTTTTTTTTGCAGCTATATCACATTGGTGAACCATATTCAGCTAGTGCTCAACTACCGTTCCAAGATACTCAGTGAAACATGTTGCATTTGTCTCTCTTCAGCTTCATTTGGTTATTTTCCAGTGAGAAGATACTATTTACTGTAGCGTAAAGCAACCTGCAACACCTGCTCATCATAATTATTTAATTAGAAAAACACTTAAAATCTGAAATCTGCAGTTTTCTAATTCGTCGCAAACTCCGTCTCATTCACTTGCCTAATGATCCGTCCATGCTAGAAGCTTCTGAGGAATGGTCATTGTGAAACCCAGATCTGGGTCACATCTCCAGACTGAGCAGAGGCACCGCAGTGAACAGCAACACAAGCGATACGAAGCCACACTTAACAGAGTTAGCATACACCCATATGGCGCGCGTGGCACAATAACAGAATCAGTGGTAGGCCTGCACAAACTTAGTTACCGAATTAACTCTTTTTAAAGGTTTGTACTAACTCAGTGGACAGGGTTTGCAAATAGGTTAAGTCATAAATGACTAACCAAGGTTAAAACCAAGCAAGCTTATCTTACTGGGTGAATGGAGCCATTAGCTCTTAAACTGCTGTGCTCCACGATCTTATGTAATCACATCGAAGGCCTGCTTACTATAGTTGTCCACATGAAAGCACCCCAGAGAGATGGTGGCCCAATCTTCTTTGAAAGGAGAGCCCGTTTGGTCTAGTGGGGAAGGTCCCAGGCTAGAAAGCAGGAGATGGTGAGTTCTAGTCCCACCCTAGCATGAAAGCCGGCTGGGTGACTTTGGACCAGTCCCTCTCTCTCAGCCCAACTCACCTCACAGGGTTGTTGTTGTGGGGAAAATAGGAGGAGGAAGGAGTATTAGATATGTTTGCTGCCTTTGAGTTATTTATAAAAATAATAAAAATGGCATAAAAAAAATTTAAAACCTCCCCTAGGTAATGGGTTCCACAGTGAAATGGCTCTCACCTTTAGATGTTTGTCTTAACTTTCGAGTGGAATTTGCTTTCCTTTAACTTACAGTAATAGTAATAATAAGAAACTTGCATGCCACTTGATTCTCAACAGCTCTGGGCGGCTCACCACAAAGGCATTACAATAAAATCAACAAAAGAAACAAACAGATAAAAGTTGGCAAGTGTGATGAAATGAGGGGTCTCCTTCTCCCTCACCAAAGCCTGGGTGAAGAGCCAGGTCTTCACAGATCTTCTACACAACAGCAAATTGGGGGCCATCCAGATAGGGAGGAACCTCATTCCAGATATAAATTTGCCTTCCTGTAATTTATTCCTTCTCTTGAATGCTGATGGGTCAAGAATAGATAATTTTCTTCTCCTGCAAAACTCCTTCAGATATCCGAGATTTCTATTCATGTGGGTAATTTTTTTTTTTGGTATGTTTTAGCTTATATTCTATGCAAGAATATACTATACATCCTACTAAATACAAGAATTATACCAGGGCTAACTATAACAAACTTTGCCCAAGGGCCACATATTCTGGTGGTTTATTTTCCAGTCTCATGTAGCATTTTATAAGAACCCCCTTGATTTCACTCAGCAAAGATTTCATTTCATCACAATGGCTCTTATGGCTGATGAATCCAGATGGCTGCATCTTCACCCTGTTCAGGGCTATTATGGGCAAAGCTAATTAAAGTACAAGTAGAGACCCAAACCAGGTGAATTAGTGAATGACTCTGAAGTGACTGGATGGCTTCATTGCCATCGTGAGCTGCAAGGATGAATTGGAAAGGGATACAAGGTTTATTAGAGAGAATATGGAATACGCCTTCTTACCGTACTTGTTCAGTTTCGTGCATTGTACATGTGTTGGTATCAAAATTATGCTCAATTATACTCAAAATTGTTTCCCAAAGTATACACATTAACGTCAACAAACACAAGCTGAGTAGGGTTCTGTACTATAGCCAGACTCTGGTAGTATGATTAGACACGTACCGCTTACTCAAGAGAAATGATATGCTTATGACAACAGCCTAGCTTTGTATAATGGATAGGAGGTTCAGCCAGGATTACTCAGCGATTTTATTCCACATTTCAGAATGTGCTGAAGAATATTTATTTATTTATGCTTTTGCACTTTGCCCAAACGCTTTGAACTTGAAGAGTGTCGGCAATACATGTTACAGTGCACATTACAGAATACAGAATACAGGTTGAATGGAAAATGGACTCTAGACGTGCTATGGATAGAGAATGGAATATAGGATAGAATATGTGCTACCAGATGCTTTGCTCAGAAAGTGCCACGAAACAAACAAAAGAGCACTTTACAGTGATATTGTGATCTTTTTAGGATGTGATCTTTTTAGAAATCTTTGGGACTTCAAAAGAAAATGTTTTTTGGCACTGATATGTCCAGGGGGGACTCAGTGGAGGTGTGGGTCTATGGCAGTGTTTCTCAACCTTGGCCATTTTAAGACGTGTGGACTTCAATGGCCAAGGTTGGGAAACACTGGTCTATGGGAACAGCACAAAAGTTGGGGAAGACTTTTAGAAGGGTAACAAGTAAGAGCTGTACAAAGTGTTTCAGTGAAGCGTATTCCGATCTGCCCACCAACTATGCCCTGTTCAGGATGTTCCAATCTCTTCCCTTTTGCAGCCCAGTGTTCCTTTTCTTCTCTCTGCTTCTGACACACACCAAGTATTTTAAAGCAACCGAGCCTGATTCATCTGGTCTTTTTTCCCTCCATCCCTCCCAGTGTAAGTATGGGTGACCTCCTTCTGGGCCTTTGTTTTACAATGCCATCATCATTCCCAGGACAATTGGCTTATCAGGGAGAGTAGAATGCCCCATGGTGAGGTCCACACAAGGACCACGGAGACAGAGTGAAAGCAAATGTCAAAGAAATGTAGGAAGCTCTCCCCTTCCTTTGTTCCTTCTCACCATGTTTAGATCTCAAAAGGACACCCTGTCCAGGATTGTTCTGTGCTGCCAGGCGTGCCTGAAATGGGTTGGCTTTGAAAGGGTAGATGGAAATCTCTTGTGGAAATTTCTGCTTGTCTCATCGTTGTATGAGGGAGAGAGAGAGAGACTGAGCAAGCACATCCCTGCAGTGCTGCTCCAGGACAAAATATATGTGCATGTATTTTTCCCAGCCTTTGTTTGAGGAAGGAGAGGAAAAAAACACTCATTTTAAAATAATACGCCCTCTCCCTCCCACGAGCTTACAGGAACCCACTGCTTCCATTTGTTACAGTAGAATATAAAAGGTCTCTAATTGGGGGGGGGTGATTAAAAATAGAGACCCTCCCAGAGGTGCATCTGACCCCCAAATCATTGCAAATGATCCAGAGGCCCTTCCAAAAGTTTTTGCTAAATTGTAATATTTAATTAAATTACCTTACTAATAATGTTTGGTTAAATTTTAGATTATATTAAAACTAAATCTGAAAAGGCCAAACTGGCCTAGAAGAAAGGCCAAATGAAGAATAGAAAAGAGACATGGCAAAGCAAAGTATTACATGGGCAGTACACAAAAAAACTATGAGGCAAAGCAGATAACAACAAGACCTGGCAATGGCTAAGAGCAGGAAAATTGAAGAAAGAGACAGAGGGGCTAATTCTGGCTGCACAAGACCAGGCCTTAAGAACAAATGCATATAAAGCCAGAATTGAGAAGACAGCAACAGACAGCAAATGCCGCCTCTGCAAAGAAGCTGAAGAAACAGTGGACCACCTACTCAGCTGCTGCAAGAAGATCACACAGACTGACTACAAACAATGGCATGACAAAGTAGCCACAATGGTGCATTTGGAATATCTGCAAGAAATACCATTTGCCTGCAAGCAAAAACCAGTGGGACCACAAAACAGACAAAGTAATAGAAAATGAAGACGCTAAAGTGATCTGCGACTTTAGAATTCAAACAGACAAGCACCTGCCACACAACACCCCAGACTTAACAATTGTTGATAAGAAAGACAAAAAAGTCTGGATAGTGGACCTTGCAATACCTGGAGACAGCAGAATGGAAGAGAAAGAACTGGAGAAAATCACAAAATATAAAGACCTGCAGATAGTTGTAGAACGACTGTGGCAAAAGAAAGCAAAGATAGTACCAATAGTAACAGGCACCTCGGGTGCAATCCCAAAACATCTGGAGCACCATCTGAAGACCATCGGCATTGACAAAACCATCATCAGTCAATTGGAAAAGACAGCTTTACTTGGAACAGCTTACATCCCGCGATGATACCTTTAACACCATCAAACAACAACATCTGCCTATCCCACATCCTTGGGAAGGACTTGATAGGTAGATAAAAATGCCAAATCCAGTCTGAACATCTGGCTGACTATGCAACAACAACAACAACAACAACAACAATACTTCTTCCCTGCTTCTGGGATCATACCATAATTCAGGAAATCTCTTCAAATTGCCTTGATTTCCCACATAATGTAGGACCTTAGTTTTCTAAATTAAACAGAAATTAAGGGTCTGGGTGGAGTCCCTGTGTTTGGTTGGGGCTAAACAAAGTGTTTTCCCAGCTGTACATACTTGTCTTAAATAATATCTGCAGAGGTTTGTTGCATCTGGTTAAAATGGGGAAATTTTATGCCAAAATCCCAAATACCTGCATATATATACACTTCCCTAGTTTGATATTTTGGAATTGTGAAATGCAACATATCTAGAGAGCACCAGGTTTAGAAAATAACGCTTTGCAAAAAAGACCAATTAAATCTTGGGTTATTCTAATTCTCAGCCCCAAAGAATCTTTATTATTACATGGAATTAAAATGCTATAAACAGGTAAATAATAATAAATTGGCATAAATGAAATGATTAAAAGAAACAAACCTTGCGATTAGCCAAAAAGGTTAATCTAAAAAGAGAGAGGACTTTTCAGCATTTATCTTATTTTTGTAGAGGAATATCAACATTCATGGTTGCTATTGAAAATATCTATGATTGCCTGATCCCTTAAATCCTCAACACTAGCAGCCATGGGAAATGGAGAAGAGGTAAGTTGTCCTATCTCTCATGAGGTATATGAAGTAATTCAATATTATATATGTGCATTACATATGAATATTTCATATGCAAGAAGGAACATCTATGTTGCCGTCTGTAATATAATTCTGGACTAACATAACCTATTGGGATTACTGTAAAAGCTATGCCTTCAAGGCTGCCTCAGGTTAAGTATGGAGCTAGCCATGGTGCTGAATATCTAGTTTGAAGTTCAGCTATTCTGAAGTTCTACAAACGTAGTACTGTATCTCCTTGGAGTTAAGCTTGGTTTCTGGAGACCTCATGGATGATATTTATGCAATAAAGCACATTTAACCCATTCAGTAGATATTTCCCTAATCCAGATCACAGAGGCTGTGTTCACAAAAACATTTAACCCAGCTACTGAATTAACCCATTTTCTGGATATGATGATACACATAACCATAAAATAGCCTAATAAGTTTTTACTTAACCCACATAAACTAACCAAACATAGCGTAGTCTTCAAATATTGACATTAGGTTTGTAACTTATTTGGTTAAGTGTGTTGTGTAAACATAGCTGGGGTCTCCTGACTAGAGTTTAGTAAAACTATTCCAGATGACTCCTGTGCCTTTTCTGGTACCAGAGTCTGATTTAGTGGGAGAAAAAACCCAAATCTGGAGAAATACCCTTTCAAAAGAAAATCCATGACCATCTATATCCTTTAAATATACTTGTAGAATACACAATGGCCTGTAGGATGAGATACCGGCTACATGCAACTTCAAATATCTTGCAGTTTTCCCCATTGCTGGTAAGGATGAATCATTCCAAATGCAATTTCCTTGTTTGTGTGATGCTCAGACAAGAAAATAGAATTACTCCACCTTTATAGGGCCTAGAGCTAATGACTTCCTATTATAACAGGCCCACTAGTGCTGTTTCAGGTTAGCAACCAAATAAAGCCCATTTATTTAAACTGAAGCCTTGTGGTATTTTGAATTAGCATCAAAAGACAGCCAGTCTCACTGCACAGTTAAGACTAATTCTAGCACAGAATCATCCTTTTCATTCCTATCAGAATGCCAAAATTGATAGATGGATTTCAATTTGTCACACTAAAGTGGATAAAACAAGAATTCAGCCACCTCTTAGGAGATTGAGGCTTGCAGGTGAGTGAAATAAATCTTCTTTATTTGGCCTGCCTGCACTTCAGGGTAAAATCTGTCTTCCACAAAGGATGTTTAGTATCACTTACTTAACAATTGGCAGCATTAAGTATTACAATCTGGGATGAAATGGGTCATTTATATAGGTACTCAACTACATTATGCTAAATCAGCGGATACTTTTTGCATCTGACTACACTCTTCATCAGTGTGAGCCTGAAGGTTTGTTTTACTAAGATGATAACGAAACAGAACATTTTGTGTGGACATTTTCTGCCTTGACTGCTGAGAATTTTATTTTCTTACCCTCTCCTTCTCCCACCATTAACCATCAATACATTTTTTGCACTTGAGACTATAACAAACCAAAAGATAGGATCCTGTCCCAAGGATCTTACAATATAAATTTAATTAAAGAGGCAGTAGAAGATGGAAGGAGCTGGAACACCAAATCAGAGGAAAAAAGCAAGACTAGGCACTTCCTGCATTATTTAATAGGGCTTGCAGAAAAGAGATGTGTCTTCCAGAAAAAGAGATGCTTGATTTAAAAAGGTGCTGACATTGAAAAGGGTACTCATCCCCCATTGTTCCCCTTTGAATCCTGATCACTGCACAGCCCTGTTAATGGGCTTATTCCATTTCTTAACCACTCAAAGAGGTTTGCAACACTTTAAAGTTCAGTGGTTTGGGCCCAAATGAATGAGTTGATCTCTCCCCCCACCCCAGATTCAATGGGATGAGTTTTAAATCCCTCTGACTTCAGTAGAAACAACATTCAACAAACTTAGTTTGGATCCAATCCAATGATCACTTTGCACTACCCATCCCCTCTCAGTATTTATTCTCCATGCAGGCTAACTCTCTTCTGTAGCCTGTTACACCCTAATATACCACTGCTCTTTTAGCTTCAAACTATTATGTACAAAGGAGTACATATTCCCAAATATTGCAGTTGAGTGGCTAATAAATTCAAATGAATGAATAAATAATAAGCATGTGCCACAGAAGTAAGGCTACCAGATCTGAACTGCAGAACTCCAGACAATCATTAGATGGTAACCAAGAATTTAGTCCTTATGTATCTCTTTGCTGCCAGCCAATGGTTGGGCTGCCTTTGTTCAAAGGTCAAATGGAGATTTAAACTTGCATCTCCCAAATCTTAAACCAGCATCTTTAGGGTTACACCACATGGCTGCCTCCTCTAGATGTCTGTTTAAGAGCTAAGACCCATCAAACTCAAGGTGATTTACTCCTGAATGAACATGTTCAAGATTAAAGCAAGTAGCAATATCAGCAAGGCATCATCTTTTGATACGGTTTGAGATGTAGAATGCGTCATAAAATGGGACTGTAGTTTTCTTTGAAACTATAGTGAAAAGGGATAGGATAACGTAGCAATTTTCAATTATTTTCATTAAGCTGAATTAGCTAAGAACTGCAGACCTTAATAAAGCCAAAAGATTGTTATGATTTAGAAAGAAGCCAGGCTATAATCAGAACTATTGTTTTGGAAAGGGCAAATTTTGGTTCCTGTGAGAAACTTGGATCACTACTGCTGGCTTCATGTGGTGGCTAAGAGCTTTGAAAAAAAAATCAGATTGTAGGAATAAAGAATGGGAAGTGGGGAATTGTCATTTTCATTCCTAGCACACACAGTTCTCAGAGGCTTCTAGCTGTCCATTATTGGAATCAGAATACTGGGCTTAATGGTCAGATTTCTGATTGTTCAATACCTTATAGTAGAAAGGAACCATCAAAGTAATTGCAGCTGATAGAAATGCAAAAAAGAAAAAGTAGTAGAGGCCAATCAGAGGCAGGCATTCACTCTTTTTATACAGCTGTGAAGAGCGGATTATGATCCTTCCTGACAATCAAGACAGAACATCTGTTCCAGAAGCAGCCCTGAGATTGCGAACAGGTTGGTAGTTCAAAGAGAAAGAGAGAGCAAGGAAAAGAAAAAAGAAAAAGAAAGCTCCAGCACGATCAAAGATACCTTGTTACATTTGAGAAGCAATAGGGAGCTAGCAATAAGGGTAAAAAGGTATATGTTAAGTCTCCAATAGCAGATAACCAGCTCAGGAGAGATTCATGGTGAATCTCATGAATTAGGTTGTGGTCAAGAAAGTATGCGAGTCCAGATACACAGGGTTTCTCAACCTTGGCGACTTGAAGATGTGTGGACTTCAACTCCCAGAACAACATGGCTGGCTGGGGAATTCTGGGAGTTGAAGTCCACACATCTTCAAGTTGCCAAGGCTGAGGAACCCTGCGTATACAGAATCTTGGAAACTGAACAAGCCAAAACTCTAGTACTTATTTGTCAATTCATTAGTGCAGGATCTCTCAGTGACATCTGAATATCTTTTTCCTAGAATGAGCTAACCACCCTTTTCCAGATAGACTGGCACTAAATTGTCCATCTGTTCATTGGTATTAATGTTTTGAGATACTCCCTTTAATTTTACAGCCCCAAAGACAATCCCAGAGTAAGTGAAATTATAGCATTTCAGTATTAGATAAATCTATCCATCCATCTATCATTAAGGAGAAAGGTTTTTAAAATTTTTGTTTTGTCTCGTATCTAACTATTTAGAAAACCCACTTTCAAGAAAGTCTTGACTCTTGGTGATTGCATAGACAAGTCCCTAAAACTTCCTTGGCCACATTTTTCAGTAGTGACTTGCCATTTCCTTCTTCCTAGGGCTGAGAGAGAGTAACTGATCCAAAGTCACCCAGCTGGCTTCTATGACTAAACCAGGATTAGTTTTCCAACTCCTAGCCCATTGCCTTAACTATTAGAGCTAGCTGGCTCCTGTGCAATTAATTAATTAATTAATTGGATTTCTCTCCCGCCCATCTCCCCTGCAATAGGGGACTCTGGGCGGGTTAATCATATACTGCCTACTGTATATTGTAACATTTGATGTACTTTTTAATCATTTAATCATTTTTAATCATTTCCCCTCTCTTTTGGATATGACTAGTTATAGACTCGTAACAAAGACTGATTGATTGATACCCGGCAGAAGAGTAAAAAGAATGGCCTGTTTCCTTACATAAAGTAACCACTGCTATTTATGCAAAGAAAAACAGAATAATCTGAAATAGCCTTCCCCTGTGGCACACACAACAAACCACAATGCCAAAATGATAACAAACGTACCATGATGTCATCACCCATTGCAGTTATTATGTGCTCATATGCCAACATTTTATAGTAGTTCATAGGTTGCAGGAAGTGTGTGATGACATCATTACACTGCTGTGGAGTCCTTGGTGCTCTCTTACATCTTTGCTCCTGTTACATCCCCTATGGTCATATGCTTCTGTTTGACTACCTGATGATGTCCATCTGGAGAATCACATACCGTACAGTATTGCCTGCAGACACTGAATAATGATAAAAAGTTGCAAAATCACTTTTAAGATGAGTTGGTGGCTTATATGACTTTTTCTTGACAGGGCATGTCAATAAATACCTTTGTCTTCTTTTGAAATAATACATCAGCTCCATAGTCTAACCTACAGCCCTAGATGTCTCCCAACCCCCACTGAAGTAGTAAGAACACAAGAACATAATATACAGTGTGTGTGTGTGTATTTAATATATATCTCACAGCCTAATCTTTCCTGCCTCCACCCAGCTACCACTGGCAAAAGAGGGAAGGGGGTGAGTCCTTTAATGGTGTGTAGAGGTGGCAGGAGAGGTTCCCCCCATCACAGTGGCCATCCAAGGAGCTAATCCCTCCCCTTTTCATCTTTCACTGCTCTCCCCATCGCATCACAGGCACTTTCTGTTGCCAAGGAAATCTCTCTGCTTTGGGTTGCCCCTGCTCTTACTTCCACCCCTCCCCTACAACATTTCCCCCTGGAAAAAACTGTTTTGGGGTCCTATCCATAATAAACAGCCCCATATGTTCCATCTACGGATGAAAACATCTGACATAAGAGGTTTTTTTCTCAGCGATTGGGTTGTTCTAGGCCATTTGGTGGGAAAGCTGTTGCTACCATAAAGACAGCCTTCTGAAATCTCTCACTCCCAAATGCAAGCAGACTAAAAAAGATAATAAATAAATAAACAGAACATCAATGTGTGTATTACAACAATAGCTTCCCAATAAAATGAAGGCATGAAATAAATGCAGTGCCTAAGAATAATTAAGACCTTCCTTCACATCACTGTCTTCAACTTAAAAAAAAAAAGATGATTAGCAATATAAAAAAAAAATTAAAAATCTTGCACATCCTTGCTAAACAGTTGAGTAAAATTGCACCTGAACAATTTCCCTCTGTCCTAGTTCAATAGCAAGGAGCCTTTCTCCAATCGTTTCCCCCACTTTCCTAATGAATTATAATAGTGGCTTCCTATAACAGATGTGCCATCTTTTGCACAAACTAGGATAGCTCCAAAGAATTTTCAAGCTTTTTAATGACAATGCTTGAGCAATGCGAATATTCCTAGAAAACATCAAGCAACAGTCTTAAATATCACCACAGGGCAATCTTTAGAGAGCATCGAAAAAAGGAGCTAGGCAACCTGAGGACTCTACCTTGCCTAGTAGTCCTACTCAGCTGAAAAATCAATGTTGTGGCATTCTGACATCCCCACAAATCTACAGAATAAGTTATTAAATAGGCTCAAGAATTTTTTTTAAAATCAAAGCCACCACCTTCCAAAATAGAAAACCCTCCCCTGAGAAAAACTGTCTTGCACACCTATTTTGCATTATCACTTCCGCACAGCAGGCCTTAACTCTGCCCTGAATATCACATGTGGTCCTTAACTTCCTGACGTAAGAGGCCCCAGTTTTCACCTGAATGTGGAAATTATAGATGCAAATAATCCAACCCATGGTTCCCATTTTAAAACAAAGGGACACTTCCTCCTAATTTCTAGCACCTTGCTGTTTTTTCCAGACATGACACCCTTTCCTAGCTGTTTCCTGTTGTTGACTTCTGTGGAGACATCAGAACATCTGCCTGCAAACCACACTTCATTAACTGACATTTGAAGCCACTGAAAGGGTGTTTGTACTGTCTTACTGGTGCCAGCACATTTCAAAAAACAGCCCACTGGAAGCCGCCACTGAGACTCAGAATTTCAACATTTTTCCAGTACTTTGGGATAAGGCTACAGTCTTTGACATTGTCTTCTTTTGGTTGGATTATTTTTATCCTTGTTGACATTTCCTGTAAGGTTTTACAAGGAATGTAATCCCTTCAGAGATTAGGAAGCGGACAGTAGATTCATTATTAGGCTATTTATTTAAACCTGTGACAAAGTAATTGCCTGGAATGCAAGATATTTCTCAAGTATGTTGCAATTCTATTCTGTCTGGCAGAATAGAATTATTAGAAGGGAGGTGGAGAAGATAAGACGGTGAGACTTTGTGATAAACTAGAATGCGGTTTGTTTGATTTGAGTTTAGCATCATCATATACACTAGCCACTGAACTTTGTAAACCACAGATGATAGTTTAGCATTAAGAATGGACCAAGCCATTCTGGCTCGCTCAAAAAGTGGGGTAAAATCAAACCACAGATTGGTGATGTGAGAGTTTTAATCAAGACTACTCAAGGAAATCAGAGCCATGTTTTATGCAACTTCATAAGAACATACAGTGGTACCTCGGTTCACGAGCTTAATTCGTTCCACAATTCTGGTTGCGAGCCGAATTGGTCGCGAGCCAAATCAAATTTCCCCATAAGGTTCATTGTAAATAAGGTTAATCCGTTCTGAACCATATGTATTTTTCTTTTAACCACAAAAATATGAAACATAGTACAGTACAGTACAGTATGAAGAGAGAGAACACTAACCTTGCTTGAGGCAACACCAAAAAGCTTTACACCAAGTGTCTGTCTGTGACCGCGATCTCACTTAGAGGAAGCCACGACCACGTGTCAGAGCAGGGAAGATGGCCGCGGGTCATGTTCGTCACCCGATGCACAGTTCACGAACGGAAGCAAAGTTTTGCGAACGCTGCTGTTCACGAACCGAATTGTTCATGAACAGAAGCGTTCGTGAACCGAGGTATTACTGTAATTCTATAATAGTAATTCAAAAGTAATTCAGGCTTAGTCTCAAGTAAGGGTACCAGAAAACAGGTCAAATGTTTTAGACTCCAATGGGAATAAGTTAGGAAAAGCCCCTTTTGACTACTATGTAACCTAATTGTGAAATACCAGTTTATTGCAGGGAAAAAAAAGATGACTGTAGGGCGTCAATATCACATCTTCTTCCCTTTCCTGATTTAGATTGCTAAAAGTGTTGCCATGATTTTTTTTTTTAAATTAACTTAGCAAAAGCCAAAGAGGTAATCTATTAAAAAAAAAAAGTATACCAGTAAAACAATGGGATGGGATGTGGAATGGCAGTCTTATTTTATTTTATAAATAAATGAAGCTTTATTATTAGTTTACTGTATGTACCTGCTGAAAATAAACAACGCAGGAAGGTTTAAAAGAAAATGTCCCAGACATCTTACAATCATTAAATGAACTTTTTTTTAAAAAAAAAGAGGGAAGGGAAGGGAAGGGAAGGGAAGGGAAGGGAAGGGAAGGGAAGGGAAGGGAAGGGAAGGGAAAGATCAAAAATTGCCCAGTCAGACTAGTGGCTCATTTAGTTAACTATCAGTAGCTTCCAGGAACTTGGCCAAACTTCTTCCCATCATTTTCTGTCTCATCCTCCTGAATAAAATGATTTCTTGAGCACTTGTGCACTTCCCCCAAAAGGGGAGTATGGCTACACACTGATACACAGACACAACTTCTAAAATTTTCTGGATGTGTAAGAAAGAGGCAAAGTAAAATAACCTGTAATTCCAGTTTTCAAGTTGGTCACATTCTGCTATTTTTGTTAAATCCAATCACTTAAGGTGACATCCTTCATTTAGGATAATCATCAATAATATCCCATCACCAGTCATTATATTAAGACATAAGTCATCTTTTTCTGTTTCCCTCCTCCCTTCTTCCCAGGGAAGAGAAAGAAAAAGCATTTGTTCTTTCTTTCTGACACCTGAGGGACCATGTTTCCCATATCCTGAAGTGAATTGTTGATTCTGATTGATTTTAATTTCCTGATCCACACGAAAAGTATAAAGTGGCCTTCAACCATCCAGTGGATCTGAGAAGAACAGGGCAACCAACCATTCTTCTCTCTTTCTCTCCCTGCTTGTTTTTATTCAGAGAAGGGTCAGGACTGTGGCTTCACCTTGTTTTTATTCATTGCAAGTCAGCAAGGTAAGAATGCAGCCTGGAAAGATGAATCTTCCTCTCTCTGCTTCTCTCTTCTTTCCATGTTTTCTTCCCCAGAACATTACCTTCTCTTTCTTTATCCTCCGTTCTCAAGATGGACTGTGTTCAATGCCCTCCTTTTAGCGGGTGTGTACACTTTATGTGTGAATGCTACATGTTTTAAAGTCTCTTGCCTTCTTTGCAGCGGCAGACAAGTTTAACGTTGTACCTTTATTTTTAGTTTATTTCCCCATCTGTAGCTAAATGCACTTTATTAAAGTGACTCACTTTGCAAAATATCCCATTTCCCCACTTTGTCTGTACTCACTCTTTCTCTTCATTGAACTGAACATATTTAATAACCCAAAGACTGTTAGCTGTTTAAGCTTTCTATGTTAGCCTGTAGACTGTTCACTGCTTAAGACCACATGCATTAGCTTGTAAATTGCCCACTGCAGATATTGAATACTAAGTAATTATTTGATTGCCTTGTATCCCATGACCCTCAAATCATGTTTAATGACCTGTATTGATGGGTTATGAATGCCAGTTTCATTTTCCTAAATGTATAAGCCTGTTTGATGACCTATAATGTTTGGCATCATCAGAGGAAGACCCCACTTTGCTACATGAGGCCTGAATACTTAGCTCAGACAAGATGTGATGGAATGGAATTATGAAGGCCAGGATCAGGGAGAAAAACATTTTCTTCCATCTCCTGAGGAGCATGGGAGATACAAGAGGATGAGACTGGCACCTCCCTGAGGAATTCACAATGTTGTGGCTGGCATTACTTGGGAGCTGGGGTTTCAGTCTGGGAAGATTCTTGCTAGAGGTTGTAGCTAATAAACATAGCTGGACTGAATTTACATGGTCTCTTGGAGTTCCTTGGGCTAGGCCTGACATCAATCTTCCCAGACTCAAACCCCAGCTCCCAAGTAATGCCAGCCACAACATTGTGAATTCCTCAGGGAGGTGCCAGTCTCATCCTCTTGTATCTCCCATGCTCCTCAGGAGATGGAAGAAAATGTTTTTCTCCCTGAACCTGGCCTTCATAATTCCATTCCATCACACAAGATCAGCAAAATGTTATTTACATTTGGGATTTTGAAGAAATATTATAGGCACATTCAACTAATGGCTACTATGGGACAGACTTGCCTAGGCATAAAATTACTACCACATTGGGCGTTGCCAGTCATAAAGTACCCTTCACCAGGAGATATATGGGTGGCTTTTGTTACCCTAGCCTTAACCCTGGCAGGATTTTCTTTCTTTTTTCAATTAAAACTCCATTTCCTAAAAAAAAGATCATGTCCTAACCTTAACCCTAACCCTTCTAGCTTTCTAGGAGCTCTCCGTTATCTTTTTTAACCCTAGTCGAGAGGGCATATTTTCAAGGAGAGTGCCACCATGCCCTTTTTTCCCCTTCCTAAGAACGAAGAGAGAACTGAATGAAGCCAGAAGCTTTCTTAGTAATAAAGACAAAGTTGAAGGCTGTTGTCCTGTTTTGCAGCATGCCAGTGATTGATGCATTTCCCTCCCCTTTTCAAATATAAACATTTGGGGGGAAAATCAAGCCAAGTGGGGCACAGCATATAATCAAAGCTACACTACTGATGTCCCTTGGTGGGCTATCCCTTGATGTTAGGGTGGCAAGGATAAGCTGGTCAAAAGTTATGTTTGGCAGAAGCACATACAAGGTCTTTTTCAAGGGGGAGGCTTGGGAGCAATTCCCCAAGGCACCACACCCCAAGGAGGCCCCCTCCAAAGTAAAATGCAGTTTTGAAACCATTAAATGGATCAATGTTCTTCATCCCAGTCAGAAAAAAACTAACCTATTAAAATATAATGGGAAGAGTTATTATGTGTCAGGTTTCTCTGCACCCTCCTGATTAGAGCTCACAGCCAGTTTGAAACGGAGCACCATAGAATCTTAGTACTAAATCAATGAACTCCTGGGCTATTGACTTTAATGGACCAAACATAGTGGAGAATTACAGTTATGTAGAATAAAATGAGAAGGAAGGAGGGGGAGTGTTAAACTGGAAACATAGCCCCCAGGGCCTTTCAGAGTCTTTAAAAGGTTCTAAATCACACAGTTGGAAAGAAACCTCCAAGATCATCTTGTAGGCAATCCAGAAAACCTATTCCTACAGCCATTTTTGCAGATAATCATCCATGCAAAAATAAACAATAGAAAAGGTTGCTTGTTTGCAGTCAATAGGATTTGAGAGGGAAAAAGTGCACCCATCATAGGCACATGTAGGGGAGGACAAGGAGGCAGTGATGAAATGTGTGTCATGACAACCCAACACAAACCCCATGGCTAACATCACTGCATCTGAATTTGGGACGCAATTACAAAAGGGCAGGGATTATGATACAAAACTTATTTTGTCCTTTCTTTCTCATTGTGTTTAGCAGTGAATGCCAATGTCCTTCTTTGTATTTCGTTTTTCTTTAAGTGAAAAGGAAGGCTAATTTATAAAATGATAGTCTTCCAGGCAATAGCCACCCAGCCTTATACAAAGAGGGGTATCCGCAGGGAGAGTCAAAAAAGTCAAGATGGTGACTGGGATTGGGCCATCAAAGCTCTGCCCCTTTTTTACACACAACAAACCAAGCCAACCTTTTTATGCACTAAATGTTTACAACCATCCTGGAATGCAGTTGTGAGTCTTCCGCAAAATTAGCTCCTGATATTTGACCCTCCTGAAAGAAGGTAGGGTGCAATTAATTTACATTTGTTCTTTGCAGCTCACCAAAAAAATTGAGCTTGTCTGGCATAATTGGTGACATTCCTCCAGACTTAATTCATAAGGCTATTTTTTGATTCAAGTTTCCACCAGCTGTTAGCACAAGCCACGGCGGTAGCTCTATTTTAAGAAGTTCACTAAAGTGCACGTACTGCCGACAGCACCATGTGGTGTATTTATTATTCTGAAAACAGAGTCAAATTGAAAACTTTGAGAACTTTCCTTTTTTAAAAATACATAAAGTATATTTACCCCAACTTCTTTCATGTTGAAATCACATGCTGAGCATTAGGAAGGAAAGGCATGACAGTTTTCAAAAATCTGAGAGGGGGGCAACATTCCTGAGTTTGGTAATATTCAAGATCCAATGTGCTACAGCAGTTAAAGCTTTAGGTTGGAATTAGAGAAGGTTTACACTGTATCTATTCTGTTCCAATCCAGCTTGCAAAATACAAGCAATCAAATGGATTTTTTCCCAGAAAGATTATGAGCTCATAGGCACCTTCTACTAACCAATGCCCTACTAACCATTTTTAGGAGACATGATTTCATGATGCAACCTTTGTCTCATCCCTGGCCCACCATGGAGACAACCTTAGCTGTTCCAGTTTTAAATTAGTGTTTTCTATCTTCTCCCGATATGTCTTGGTGCACAAACAATCCTGGTGAGAACGTGGTCAGAAGTGGAATCTACTGAGTGACGATTGATTGATTGAGACTCCTGACAGCTCATCTTCCCTGTTCATTGGTCACTGCACTTCATGGACATTTGGACTTGGGTGGCTGAAGAAACCAGAATCTAGTTTCTGCAGATACATCTTTGCAAAGCATCATTCAGGCCATAAAAGTGCTGCTTATATATACTGTTATACCAGTCTTCTGGAAGAACATTATAGCTGTTATTTAACATTTAATGGTCTCTTAAAAGCCTGGTAGGCTTTCTGTAAAAAACAAGAACTGCTAGTCAAGTTCAGCTTGGAAAGAAGCATATTGGTGGTTCTATCCCAAATGAATGCATTAAAGGTTTTATGCTGCTTTTTGTAACAAATGGTTTTGCACAGCCCTGCTTTCTATTGTTCTTACTGCTTTGGGAGTGAGGCAGTGACATTTTGCTGAATTTAATGTCATTTTGTGTACTCCAGGGAATACTTTCAGGTGCTGCTGACTAGCTATCACTGTCAGTCCCTCAGCACTTATTGATTTGGGATATTCGGTAGTTGAGGTCAAATTGACAAAGATCAGTTTCCTCTTTTATCCTGAGTAGCAGAAATGATGATAAACCTGTGCATCAGTTTCTGGAAGACTGATAAACGTCTATCCAAAAATAACCCAGCTGACAAATTGGTGGGCTGAAGGATGGCTGGAAGCTTCACCTCACCAACTTGTTGGCTAGGCTATTTTTGGACAGAAGCTTAACAATCTTCTAGAAGAAAGCTGGATTGGAAGATGGGTTTAACATTTTTCCTGTCACTTGGGCTACCTATGTTCATAGATTGCCCAAGTGAAAGGTTACCAGGGTGGAGTAGGCAACTCAAAAGACAACTAAGGCCTCTATCCAAAACATCTGCCCTTAGCCATCCAAGTCTGTCCTTGCCACACACTGAGGGTGATTGGTCATATTTTTTGTTCCTGCTGACTGCTGATGGTGACTTGGGTGGGAAACAAAATCAGGGGAATCAACACATCCAATATCTTAAATTGTCCCATAATAAAACTATATGGACAGGACCACTCACAAGTCTTGTTCCTGAGGCAAATTAGAGTTTGGCCAGCTGAACAGTGCAGATTATACTGTATAGTCCTCTGATGACTAAAGGACTGGAGCATGAACCCAATGTCATGGTGGAAATCAGGACCATGGAAAGCTCCTCAGAAGTATGGAGAAAGGTTGCCTTAGAAGAGAGTGATTCTCCCAAAGTTCGTTTGCCTTACCCCTCAATGGGCACTGTTCAGTTAATCATGCTCTGCTCCACTAAGGTTTTAAAGAACCATTGCCAGTTAATTCTTTTGACCCTCCCCATCCACCAACAGCCAAAATAACATAATTAATCTTCACTCGAAGGTGCAGTGTTTCCTCCCAACAGGGTACTCTCCATTCCCTTACCCTGTCATGCTGACATATTCTTAAGAGCCCAGACTTAATTGGATCTATGTAAGGTCATCAACTGAATTAGTTCCACCATGAGCAATCATCACTGCAGGGGAAAGGTGATGTCTGACAAATTGCCTTCCCTCAATTCATAATCATCAAGTGCTTGAACCAAAGAAACAGCACAAGGAACATGTCTTACCAAATGAAAGCTCTTAAAAAGATGTTAAAGGAGAAGTGTGGTTATGAAGGACAGCTTCCTTCTTACTCAAAATGCAGATGAAGTAAGTTTTTACTTCCAGGAACTTGTATATACAAGGTGCACAAACTATAAAGCACACTGAAGCTACTTTTCATAGGAACCACCATTCATAGGGGAATCCTTTTGCTTTCATACTATCTTTATTCCCTACAAATCCAAAAAGCAAATACAGAAGCTCTTGCCTGCATCAGAAGTTCTATAGAATAACACAATTGTTGATCTTCAGGATTATTCCTTCACTGAAGTGGAGGCATAAGATCACCAGGTTATGGTACACTGAATATTTAGCAAAGAATGGGATTGAAGTAAGAAAGTCCCTGGTCACAACCTTCTTCCCCATCTCCAGAGTAAAGCAGGGGTGGATTGCTCATCGGCTGGATGTGTTAGATGTGCTTTTACTCTTTGCACATTATCCATATTACTCCAACACAACCCAGCTGCTGCATTGGAGAAGGACCATAGTCAAATAGCAGGTGAGTAGAATTGGATTCCTGCTTTGTGCCACAAAAAGGGAGAAAGGCTGATAGGTCAAACCCATCTCAGGCATTCTAGGTATGTGGGAGCAGGCAGGAGTAAATTCCATGATGCTGGTCGACTTAAGACCATCATCCACTGACATCTCCTCCACCATCCAGCATGGGCAAAGGCTGTCAGCAGATGGACTGCCTACAAAAATCAGGGTCCCTTCCCATGCTTTCTAGAACTATGCCTTTGCGGGGAAAGATGTTCTTTTCTATCTTGCTGCACTGCACTCCTCACTCAGGGGAAATTAAGATTCCTTAATTCATAGAAGCAGAGCCAGAAGGAAACATTTTAGGCCATTGAGTCCAGCATCCTATTCAGTGCAGGAATATAGATTCAAGCATATGGCTATCCAGCTCGTGCTTAACGCATCCAGAGAAAATGGCTCCACCAACTCTCTGAATAATTGGTTCCACTTTTACCGCTATGAAGTTCTAGCAGAGGTGGTCTGCTTCTGGTTCCCTCAATTAAACAATGTCATTGTCAGGCTCAGCTCAAGAACAACAGGGAAACAAGTTCAGTTCTTCTATTGCTCACGGCATATAGATAGAATTTTGCCAGACTAAATCTGTACTATGCTAACCTAACGGATATATCCTGGGAGATTCTAGGGAGTGGCTAACCTAAGTCTCTTCCGCTTCCCACGCTCTTGGTCTGGACTGTGTTGTCTCTTGTCTCCCTGCTGGAATGTGCTCCCTCCTTCCTGAGAACCTGGTTCTCTACTGCATTCCATCAACCAACTCCCTCTTTGTAGATACATTCCATCACAGACATCTATCAAGTGGGCCTTCTCTGTCATGGTGCCTGGTCTCCGGAATAATATTCCCCCAGGGATCTGTATGGCTTCCACCCTGATGATGATGAAAACATGGCTAGGGTGGGACAGGAAAGCGGTTGAGCTCCTGCAAGTTTTTGCTTGGCATGTTTTGGTTCTGTTTTATATGATCTTTCTGGATGCATATAATTTGTTTCTTTACCTTGTTCTAGTTTTCATTATGTAAAGTGCCCAGAATCATCTATATGTGGGCATTTTTTTCAATCCATGCAAACAATTCAATACATGTTTTTTTTTTCCTGAAATGCAATCAAAATATTCCTGATCCATTATCCTGTGCCTGCATTATCTTGATCTTCATCTTTGTAACATCAATTCTGGTACAAGTAGTCCCTGGGTTAAGAATGCCCAGTTTTAGGACGACCCATAGATAAGAATGGAGCCTACTGTAGCAAAAGTCGAGCTAAATACACAACGATTCGAGTTAAATACACAATGGTTAATTACACAATACTACTTATATAGTATTATACAATAATACTGTTCTGGCTTACATACAAATTCGACTTAAGGGCAGACATTGGGAACGGAACTCGTTCTTAAACTGGGGACTACCTGTACTTGAAATGTCCCTTCCCCCCTCCCCAGTCAATCTTTCCCCAAGGTGAAACATTTCACCACCAGGTTATGATGAGAGGCAAAAGTTCAATGGATTCAAAAGTGATGTTGCTTGGCTGAGTATGGATTTGAGCCTTGCTGTCTCCGTCTTTTGACTGTCACTTCAACCGTTACCAAGAGCTGACGGTTCTACAGTACTGTCAAACCTCTCTTACCATTACCAGGTTTTCCCTAACATTTCCTCACATGCAAGAACAATAATTCAACAAAGGCAAAATGGCCACTTCTTTGTTTGCTCATCTCCCCCCCCCCTTTTTAAACAACAGCCCTTTCCAGTTCTTTCGGCAGCATTCCTGTAACACCAAAAGAAATCTAAGAATGCTATGTGTCATTTCAGATGCAGTTTCCTCCCACTGTTTATCACTGGCCAATGGCAGCATTTTGTATGCCTACCTGACATAGAGAGAACGCTTTTGATTGGTTCGCAGGGAGCCTGACCCTGAACTCATGCTGTGATTCATCATCTGTTCACGCAGATCATGGATTTTGGCCTCAAATCGAGCGTACTCTGTAAACAAACAAACAAAATTTAAAACCCTTTTCATGGATTGGTTTATCATTTTATATGGGCTTGGGTATATATCTCATGGTATTTCAGAACATCTGCACTTGAAGAAGGTGAAATAATATGACAGCAATTTTCCCAATTCTAAAGTAAGTAAATGTTGATTGCCTTTTTTTAGGATGTTTTTGGGTTTCCCAGTCTAGCCTACAGCTCTTGTATCCCCTGATAAACTGTCATGCAAGTTCCAACGCTTCTTCACTTCTAAGAGCTGACAAGTTCAGCCAAGTTCTACCACCTACGTTTATTTGAAATACTCCTAGGAAAAGTAGTGATTTTCCTTCAGAAATCCTGAAGCTGCGATCTTTACCTGGGATAAGTTCTCTTGTATATAGTGAGTCTCTACTGTGTGGTATAGGGTTGAGCACATATCCATCAGACTAAGAATTCTTATTCTATAAAGTAGAAATGTGCTGTCTTAAAACGAACCTTTTAGATCAAAATGAAGAAGCAATTAAAAAAATAAGGTAAAGATTGGCTAGAGATGGTACAATATTTCAACTAGCACCTCCCTCTCCCAAATAAAGCACTTCCTGGATCTGTCCTAAATGAGTACAGTTTTGCTTTTCCCCAGCTGGTTACTTTCTAAGGTTAACCATGTTGGCTGAAGTACTGGAACACAGAGTCCCAGTATCGTTGGACAGCACCAGATGGAGGAAGATCAGTTATACAGTAGCTGTCCATTCCTAACCACAACGATGCCAGAATCATGTAATGGGTATTGTAACATAACAACACAAACTCCGCCCTTTAGTACTTGTACCACAATGCCTCATGTAATTATGTAAGGGGTGGAATTTGTGTTGTGATACCATATATTGTTATTTGTCCCCTGTACCACAGATACCGATAAGATCAGTACAGCCTTAAGGATCCCCCCGGAAATGATTACAGGTAGTTAATGCAGCATTCAGGTTTGTTCTTCAGTTCACAGACAGCTGAAAGGGGCTTTGAAGGTCATCTTGCTCTACTTTGTATTTCCCCATGCAGGAAATAATACAGTTATAAAATTGTAGACTTGGAAGTAAAGGTCATCTAGTCCAACCTCCTATAGCACTTCAACTTCCCCATGCATTGTCATTCATTCTCTGTTTCAAGCTCTCCAAAAGATACAAAATTGTCTCCGTTATTAAGGTAACCATCAAGACATCTCTCCTAGTGATTTATTGAAGTTTACCCTCTAGTTGGAGCCCATTAGATCTAGTTCTCCTTCTTGATATAATAATTCAAGTTATTAATACAGACAATATCTGAAATCTGCATTTTATGACTGTACTGCAATGTCATATCTCCAGGTATGTAAAGATGGTACCATGCTCTCACACATTCCTACTGGTAGAAGCTGAATACACTAACATTCACAACATTTACAAATAAACAGAAAATTACTAACATATATGCATTGTACATAGGAGAAATAAGCAACATAATCTATAATTTATATATAATATAATATAATCTATAATCTATAATGTATAACAGAAATCATAGGCATATCTAAACTCATGAATTAATCTACAAAGTCTTACTTGTCAAGTTATGCTCACAATATTTCTTATGCAGCTATGACTCAGGCAGAGAATGTCAGCTGATCGATGCACTACAGTACATAAATCAAGTTGATTTATGCTCCTAAGAGCATCCAAGAACATTCTCATAAATCAGGAATCAACCCGAATCATTAGCAGATGGCACGTTTTACTGGAAATCTGATGGTGTGAACACTTGAGGGAAGGTAATGAATAATCAGGAGTAAAAATATAGTCAGATAATAGACACTAATTGCTCAGGTCAAGACTAGTGGAGTCTATGTCAAGGTTTCCTTTGGATGGGAAATACTTATTTATTTTGGTACCTACTGACTTCTTTAATATAATTGGCATCGTGCATTTTTAGCCAGAAGGCACTTGAGCCAAACGTAATAGAGAGAATGGTACAATTTGGGACAGGAATGAGCTCTTCATTTTTACTTTCTGAACACTTTCTTTGGTGCATGGTAGCTGTGAGGGTTTGGATGGAGAGGAATTGTGTGACTCAACCCTAGCAAGATGGAGTGGCTTTAGGTTGCCTCCCTCCCCCCCTGGAGTCAGGTGTGCAATTTGGGTCCTCCTGGACTCATGGTGCCTGCTCAAGGAGCAGGTGGCAGCCTTGGCCAGCGGGGGGTTTGCACAAATTCATCTTGTGTGCCATTTGTGACCATTTCTGGACTGGGAGGCTTTTCTACAGTCCCTCAGGCCTTAGCCATTTCCCGGCTGGATTACTGCAAGATGTTTCACATGGGGCTGCTCTTGAAGACCACCCAGAAACTTCAACTGGGCCAGAATGTGATGGCATGCACAGTTCTGGGCACTGTGTGGTTTGTCCATGATACCCTGCTGTTGCACGAGCCACACTGGCTTCCAGTTTCTTTCCAGGTGGAATTCAAGGTGCTAGTTATCAATGTTAAAATTGTGAATGGCACATGGCCAGGTTATTTGCGGGATGGCCTCTCCCTGAGAGTTCTGTGTGTCCCTTATAATAACAGAATCTTGCAAGTCTGACTGTGTTGAGCCTCTTCCCTGTAGATATAGCCATGTGAATACTGCAAGATGTTCCACATGGGGCTGCTCTTGAAGACCACCCAGAAACTGTGGGCCATGTGAATTAGGGAGGTGTCTGTCTCAGCCGCTCACGTATACTTTCTGCTGATATGGCCTAATGGCTAATCAATAATAATAAACTAAACTAAACTAAACTAAACTAAACTATTGGAGTTAAACTATGCTTTTCTCCTTGCCACTTTGATAATGGAGCTGGCCTATCTCTGTCAAGGTCATCTTCTTTACTCTCTACAGCACTGTTTCTCAACCTTGGCAGCTTTCAGATGTGTATAATAAGTATATAAGTAATATAATTAAAAAAATAAAAAATTAATAAAGGAAAAACTTCTCTGTCTTCTAGGTGGCTGTATTTGTTTAGTCTTCCAATCTTTGTTTTTAAATTTTCACTGTACTTGGCTTAAAACGGAACACAAGGTACCTGGGTTATCTTAAGTTTTTTTCTATTTTGTTTAGCATAATGAGGTTTGACTTGCACTGTGGTTCTGCCAGCCCAAAGGAAGATAGGCCATGGATATGATTTCAATATCTTGTTACTTGTAGAATAGCAGTTGTGGCAGACTGTCCTAAACAGGACAAAATATTTTTTTTTTCTTTTCCTCCAGGTCTACCTTACACTTTTCCCCAGGTTAAATGTACCTAGTTCTTTCTCAGTTATTAACTTTTTCTCCTTTTCCACAATACAAGACTAACATGGTATCCTAGCAGCAGATACCTGTCAGGTTCAGCCCAAGAACAACAAGGAGGCAATTCAGTCTGGTCCAGTTCCTTTATGAGTGTGCACCTAGTAGACAAAATCTCGCCAGACTAAACCTATGCTAAAGCAACTGGTGGGTCTACCCCGTGAGACTCTATGGAGGACCAGCCTCATCCTCTTTCTCTTCCCACGCTCTTGCTGTGGGCTGAGAAAGTGCTTGTTCTGGAATGTTCCCCCTCCCTCCTGATAACCTTGATCCTCCATTCCAGTATCTTCCTCACTCATGCCATCCATCACATCATCATATCATAATTCCATACATAATTAACAATATAATTTCCTTGTATACGTCTCACTTTCTTCTTTTCATAAACCTTAGCAATATTTGCTGTTCATTTTGGCATTCACCCCAGAATGTATTGTCACTGCATAATAACAGGTAGCTATTTTTATTCATTCGCTGGAAATATTGACTTTGGTAATTGCCACCCCGCCTCCCAAAAAACAAAAACCCATATCTTCTTCTCTGTTCTAAGCTATATTGTCGAAATGTGTCAAACTCCATTTATAGAATTTCCAAACTGAAGAATGTCATACCCATTTTTTGAAAGCCGCCTCCCCCAGCCCAGTGTTTCTCAGCCTTGGCAACTTGAAGACATGTGGACTTCAAATCCCAGAATTCCCCAGCCAGAATGGCTGGCTGGGGAATTCTGGGAGTTGAAGTCCACAATTTTAAAGTTGCCAAGATTAAGAAATGCTGTCCTGGCCTAATAAAATTTGTATCACCTAGTACCTTAATTTTTTCCTGTTTTAGCCAAGTTGCTTACTCTGCACAGATAAGCAATTGCTTCTCTGTCTACAAATCTATTTTTCAGACTCTAAGATCAAACAATTGAAATTTGGAGTATTTTGGAAATGTGCTTCATTTGCTTGGGGGAAAACGAAACGAAACAAAACGAAAAACAAGTAAGCAAACAAACATTATATTAAACATTTTGAAAAGTTCAGCTTACTTTAAGTGGGCCACATCTAATCCCTTACTACCTTCAAAAGTCCCCTTCATGGATGACTGCCTTGTCGTGGCGAAGGGGCTTGCGTAACTCAGTGAAGCCATGAGCTATACCGTGCAGGGCCACCCAAGACGGACAGGTCATGACAGAGAGTTCTGACAAAATGTGGTCCACTGGAGAAGGAAATGGCAACCCACTCCAGTATCCTTGCCAAGAAAACCCCATGGACAATGTTAAAAGGCTAAAAGATATGATGCCGGAAGATGAGCCCCTCAGGTCGGAAGGTGTCCAATATGCTACTGGGGAAGAGCGGAGGGCATTTCCAAGTAGCTCCAGAAAGAGTGAAGCGGCTGGGCCAAAGCTGAAAGGACGTTCAGCTGTGGATGTATCTGGAAGCGAAAAGAAGGTCCGATGCTGTAAAGAACAATATTGTATAGGTACCTGGAATGTAAGATCTATGAACCAAGGCAAGCTGGATGTGGTCAAACATGAGATGACAAGATTGAATGTCGACATCTTGGGAATCAGTGAATTGAAATGGACGGGAATGGGTGAATTTAATTCAGGTGACCATTATATCTACTACTGTGGCCAAGAAACCCTTAGAAGAAATGGAGTTGCACTCATAGTCAATAAGAGAGTGAGAAAGGCAGTAATGGGGTACAATCTCAAAAATGACAGAATGATCTCAGTGCGTATCCAAGGCAAACCATTCAACTTCACAGTAATCCAAGTCTATGCCCCAACCACTGATGCCAAAGAAGCTGAAGTTGACCGGTTCTATGAAGACCTACAACACCTTCTAATACTAGCACCAAAAAAAGATGTCCTTTTCATCATAGGGGATTGGAATGCTAAAGTAGGAAGTCAAGGAGTAATCGGAATAACAGGCAAGTTTGGCCTTGGAGTACAAAATGAAGCAGGGCAAAGGCTAATAGAGTTCTGTCAAGAGAACAAGCTAGTCATAGCAAACACTCTTTTCCAACAACACAAGAGACGACTCTACACATGGACATCACCAGATGGTCAATACCGAAACCAGATTGATTACATACTTTGCAGCCAAAGATGGAGAAGCTCTATACAGACAGAAAACAAGACCAGGAGCTGACTGTGGCTCAGATCATGAGCTTCTTACTGCAAAATTTAGGCTTAAATTGAAGAATGTAGGGAAAACCACTAGACTACTCAGGTATGACTTAGATCATATTCCTTGTGAGTACACAGTGAAGGTGATGAATAAATTTAGAGGATTAGATTTGGTAGACAGAGTGCCTGAAGAACTATGGATGGAGGTCTGTAACACTGTACAGGAGGCAGCACTAAAACCATCCCAAGGAAAAAGAAATGCAAGAAAGCAAAATGGCTGTTTGATGAGGCTTTACAAATAGCTATGGAAAGAAGGAATGCGAAAAGCAAGGGTGAAAGGGAAAGATATAAGCAACTGAATGCAGATTTCCAGAGAACAGCAAGGAGAGATAAGAAGGCCTTCTTAAATGAACAATGCAAAGAAATCGAGAAAACAATAGAATGGGGAAGACTAGAGATCTCTACAAGAAAATTGGAGATATCAAAGGAACGTTTAGTGCAAAGATGGGCATGATAAAGGACAAAAAAGGCAGGGATCTAACAGAAGCAGAAGAGATTAAGAAGAGGTGGCAAGAATACACAGAAGAACTATACAAGAAAGATCTTAATGTCCCTGATGTCCATGCTGGTGCAGTCACTGACCTTGAGCCAGACATCCTAGAGAGTGAAGTCAAGTGGGCCTTAGGAAGCATTGCTAACAAAAAAGCTAGTGGAGATGACAGTATTCCAGCTGAGTTATTTAAAATACTAAAAGATGATGCTGTTAAAGTGCTGCACTCAATATGCCAGCAAGTTTGGAAAACGCAACAGTGGCCATGGGATTGGAAAAGGTCAGTTTATATTCCAATTCCAGAGAAGGGCAACGCCAAAGAATGCTCAAACTATCGCACAATTGCACTCATTTCACATGCTAGCAAGGTTATGCTCAAAATCCTACAAGCTAGGCTTCAGCAATACATGAACCGAGAACTACCGGATGTACAAGCTGGGTTTCGAAGAGGCAGAGGAACTAGAGATCAAATTGCCAACATTCGCTGGATCATGGAGAAACCACGAGAGTTCCAGAAAAACATCTACTTCTGCTTCATTGACTATGCAAAAGCCTTTGATTGTGTGGATCACAACAAACTGTGGCAAATTCTTAAAGAGATGGGGGTACCAGACCATCTTACCTGTCTCCTGAGAAATCTGTATGCGGGCCAAGAAGCAACAGTCAGAACCCATCATGGAACAACCGATTGGTTCAAAATAGGGAAAGGAGTACGACAAGGCTGTATACTGCCACCCTGCTTATTTAACCTATATGCAGAGTACATCATGAGAAATGGCAGGCTGGAAGAATCACAAGCCGGAATTAAGATTGCAGTGAGAAACATCAACAACCTCAGATATGCAGACGATACCACCCTAATGGCAGAAAGTGAAGAAGAACTAAAGAGCCTCTTGATGAGGGTGAAAGAGGAAAGTGCGAAAGCTGGCTTGAAACTCAACATTAAAAAAATTAAGATCATGGCATATGGACCCATCAATTCCTGGCAAATAGAAGGGGTAGAAATGGAAGCAGTAACAGACTTAATTTATTTGGGCTCCAAGATCACCGCAGACGGAGACTGCAGCCATGAAATTAAAAGACGCTTGCTCCTTGGGAGGAAAGCTATGGCAAACCTAGATAGCATATTAAAAAGCAGAGACGTCACCTTGCTGACAAAGATCCGCATAGTCAAAGCTATGGTTTTTCCAGTAGTAATGTATGGCTGTGAGAGCTGGACCATAAAGAAGGCTGAGCGCCGAAGAATTGATGCCTTTGAACTGTGGTGCTGGAGAAGACTCTTAAGAGTCCCCTGGACTGCTAGGAGGTCAAACCAGTCAATCTTAAAGGAAATCAACCCTGACTGCTCATTGGAAGGATTGATAATGAAGCTCAAGCTCAGATACTTTGGTCACCTAATGCAAAGAGAGGACTCTTTAGAAAAGACCCTGATGCTGGGAAAGATTGAAGGCAAAAGGAGAAGAGGACGGCAGAGGATGAGGTGGTTAGAGAGCATCACTGAAGCAATGAGCATGAAACTGAGCAAACTCAGGGAGGCAGTGAAGGACAGGAAGGCCTGGCGCAATATGGTTCATGGGGTTACGAAGAGTCGGACACGACTTAACAACTGAACAACAACAAAACCTTCAAAAGTAAAACAAAATAAATCTGAAAAACCGGCCTCTTCTGCTTGCGTGGTATAGTACCATTCACTACCCCACCCCATATAGCTCCTGGTTAACAAAGATGGCGGGGGGGGGGATTATGTAGTTTATATTTGCATGCCAATTTATTGATTTTTGCGCTTTTGAACTCATGGAAATGACAAAAGTGAATTAAATAAGGGGAAAGCACTGGGAAAAAGTATGTATCCTCGGCAAAATTACAAACAAGAACGTGCATTTTCCACCTTATTTGAAGCAGGATCCTTCATCATGGTAACTCATGTCCTCCTCACCTTGAGGTTAGGCTACTGCAATTTACATAGGGCTGCCTTTAAAAACAATTTGGAAATTACAATTGGTGCAAAACTCAGTACCCATTTTGTACCTCTTTCCTGGGAGAAGGAGTGGAAGTTGCTATGGTTATGTATAATAGATTGTAGAGCTATTCTTTCCAATTTCTACCAGACCATCTAATCCAATTCTTGTTTAATGAAGGAATCCCACTTCTGCAGATGCTGCACTCGTTACTGATCAGTGAATTTAACACAGACTTTGAACTGAAGTGCTAGTTTTTACCTGTATAGCTCTACATGGCTTGGTTCCCAGGTATCTCTAAGATTGTCTCCTTTAGGTAGAAACGGCCCACCCTGTCTGTTCTTCCCATGAATTGGTGCTTAAAGTCCCTTTCACTCAACCCTCCTGTCAGGCAATTAAAGCAGTGTTGTTTAATAATGTCTTTGGAACATGATGGTTATTATTAGAAAGAGTGTGTGTGTGTGTGTCTGTGTGTGTGTGGTGGTGGGGGGTTCATCTGTTTGGTTTTTCACATTCTTACTAGTTGTTTTTAATTGTTCTTGTGGAAATCGTATACCAAATTGTACAATCTCTCTCCCTCTCTTTCGCTCTCTCTCCCCCCTCCCTTTTGAGAAATACACACCAAATACACATTTGATTTTGAATGGCAAAAGAAAGCTCTCAGTGAACCAAATGTGACCTGCTCACACACACAAATAAAGAACAAACATCATCATCATCTTCATCATCATGGAAGCTGTTTGGTTTCTTTTTCTCTAATTTAGCTACTCCTTGTACTAGTCAGATCTCACATGGAGTACTGTGTTAAATTTTAGGTGCCACAATGGAAGGATGATGAAGGCAAACTGGAGTAGATTCAAAGAAGACTAATAGCAAACATGAAAAAGTCTATGTTGAAAGGTAGAAGGAGCTGTGCTTAGTCTAGCAAAACATAAGCAGGTATGTTTAGCCTAGCTAAGCCAAGTCTCAAATTGGATGAGATAGATCTTTTCAAATACCTTATTTTGTAACAGAGAAGAGGAGAAAAGTATATCAGCTGCCCAGCCAGAGGACAAGACTAGATGTCATGGATACAAGATATAGGATTTGATTAAACTGCAGGAGAAAGCTGCGAATGGAAGGTGGGATTCAAGAATCAGATCAACGGCATGGAGGAATGGTAGTATCTCCTGATTTTAGGGCTTCAGCAGAGACTAGATAGCTATTGTATTTTAACAATTTTTATTTTTGCTGTAAACTGCCCAGAGTTGTTTCAACGAGTTGGGCGGTGACAAATTTGATAAATACATAAATAAATATTTGTCGGGGATGTTCGGATTTCTTGCATTAAACAGGAATTGGATTAGGTTCAATTTTCCATGACACTCCCAGGACATGTAATGGATGAGATTGATGAAATAGCATATTCTTTGCATAAAAAAGGTTCAGATTTAATTGCTGGAAGCTTCAGTTATAGGTAATAGAAAAGTATCAAGTAGCAGGTGATAGAAAAGTCTTTCTGAGATCCTGGACAGTTTCTGTTGTTCCGTTATAAACACGATTGGGCTTATGGAGCAAAGCTGGACCCAACTGAAGGTCACTTTCTATGCTCCGAAGCAGGGTTGCTTGTGTACTTTCATAACAGTTGGACCAACTACTATTAACAACATGTGTGAGTGGGTTCCCTGATGCTCCCTAACTTTGGTAGAAGCAAATCCTTAAAAATTAGGACAGTCTTCCTCAAATGAATACCTTCACACAAGTTGTACTTCAACTTTCAGATTCCATAGGAAGGACATGTGAGACAAGCCACATATCAGCTCAAGTTCCTGTCTCACATATGATACGGTTGAAGCTTGAACTAAATTTGTTTGAAGGCCTAGGAAAAGAGTATTCTCAGGCATAAGCAGAGTGATTGCCTTCCTCCCATCATTATCAAGGTCCCTCTCTTTTTTGCATGCAAGGAAAAAAATGAAGTGCTTCTTCTTTCTTTCATGCTATGAAGTCTCCACAACCAGGATTTTTATTCTACAGAAACTGGAGATCTCATGCCTATACGTCTATAAAGTCTGCAATGGTTCTGGTTTATCATCTTTCCTGTTCCTCCACGGCTGATGTCTCAGCTAGATAATTTTAGTTCTGTATATAGATCCTATACTTCGGTTTTAGCTTTTCCCTTTAATAAATAAGAGAGACGTTCTGTGCACACCGTCGTGGGAGTCAGCATCTAAATTTAGGCTCCAAAGTGCAGAGCAAGGAGTAGGATCAAAAGCTAGGTCTCAGTAATGTGTAGCGTCAGATCATCACCAGCTTCTACTCTGAGCAGAATTGAACTTTCACAGAACAGAGTCTTTATTTCGCTAAGTTCACGTGGGGTTATCTGAGAACCATGACTGTTATGTTCAGGGACGTGCCTCAACAATCACTTCATTTTCAATTACTTCATTCCTACTTCTTAATCAGGACACTTACCTGTAAAAGCAAATCCATAAGTGGTTGGAGTGTCTGTTATGTATGGCATACATTTTACTACTCCAGCAGCTTACTACATTCTATTTCCTCCTTTTCACATCAAGGGACTATGTATTCAGGACATAATTCACAAATGTAGAGATATATGCAGTTTTTAGGAAATACCATTAACCATCACATGCTTAAAAATGATGTTGTGCTCCTTCTTCAAGGTGCCAACAGTTACATATATCCTTACTCCCAATACAGCTATGAAAGAGCTGTTATAAAAATTCTGGAGGACAGCTATTGTCTGAGTAGCCAGTAGTAGATGAAAATAGTATTTTTGAGTTTTTATCTATTCCTACAGAGTACAGAATCACTCTATTAATTTATCTCATCAATTTATATCTCACCACTAAAAAGATATCCAAAATAATTTATAATATAACCCACTAAGAATTGTACAAATTCAGAAAAATTCTAAGAGAGCAATCAGTAACAAATCACAACTGCACAGCAATAACCTGCAAAGATGCAACATATCTAACGAGGGAATAGCTACAAGTAATCATCATTTGAAGCAGAAAAAACTTCTTTCAGAAAAGCAGTTGATCATCAAGGTCTCTCTGATGTTCTTCTGCTTATAGTCTTGCAATTTATTTGTCTGTCTTGCTACTTAGTTGACCTGGGGTTTCACATGCGATTTGGCCAATGATGCAACAACTCACTAAGTTATGGGAGAAGGGAAAGAATCCAACAGACCATGAGGACAACAGCTGGAGTGTGAAAATGAAAAGGATGCCAAAAAGGAGCATCCATAAGATGAAAGAGTGCCCAGTGTTTTGACTGTTCAGTACATTTTTAAGAGTTTGCTTCGCTCTATAGAACAAAAACATTTGAAAGGACATCTTGAGTTACAGCCCTATGTAAAAGGTTTATGATTTAATTTATGATTCCCTTAAATATAGACAACCCTTTCTTACCAAATGACAGTTTACAATGATGGCATATCCACTTGATGACCCTGTGATGGAGTGTGGTGTCTAATGATATCGGCAAGTTCATTTCACCAGAGACAATCTTTCCCCAAGTGTTTTTCACCAGTGTGGGATATAGAATTACAGTTGCTATGTCTTGGAAGCTTTCAGGACATGCTAAAATATTATCTATTTGGTTTATATATTAGATGTATGTGCCACCAATTCCATACAGATTCCATACAGACTCCAATAGTCCGGCAAGGAAGGTTGCAAATGGTGATCACATGATTACGGGATACTGCAACCGGTCGTAAGTGCGAACTGGTTTCCAAGTGCCCAGATTGTGATAATGTGACTGTGGGGGTGCTGGGATGGGAAGAACTCTGAGGACCAGTCATAACTACCATTTGTTCAGTGCCATCGTAACTTTGAACAGTCACTTAATGAACGGTCATAGGTCGAGGACTACCTGTATGTATTTAAAACTTAAGGATAACAGTCACACCTTCAGAGACACAACACAATTATTCTTTCAAGATTTTCTCCCTTTGCATGTTGTAACTGTTTTGTGTTTTTTCCATTGCAAAATGGACTTTAAAAACCTTCCAGTTCTTTTTTCTCCTTACATACCTAGGTTTTTTTTAACACAACTTTCTTTAATAATACAAATTTTCAACGTAACTTTTCCTAACTGATGGATATTTGTCTGCAATTTCTCCTAAAATTGCCCTCCTTTCCCTCAATTTTCAATCCACAAAATACATCAGAAGCTTTGGAGCTGTTTTCTGACCTACATCTTTGTCTGAAGTGTGTTTCAAAAGGAGGGCCATTGTAAAAATTGTCCCCATCCCTAGAAACAGCACATTAACAACAAGCTACATAAGATGATCCCCAGGGGTGTCTTGAGGGGGGATCAAAAAGTTAAGATGCTAGCTATAATCATATAATTAAAACCCCATCCTTTTTTATGTGCATTGTACAAAGCATGTAAAAAAAAGGATGGGAGGTCAAGTGCATGGTCACAGCCACCATGTCAATTTTTCTAATCTCCCTGGATGCCCCAAATCCCACATGTGCATCTCTCATTCATGCTAGATACCATTATGAAAGACTGTTGAACTAGTCACATTTCACTTGGGAAAGGCATTAACGGAGTTCAAGAGATACTCCTCCAGTATCCAGTTCTGATGACAGCCTTGCCAGATTTTCATATATTTTGATTTGCAATCAAGGTTGAGTCTTAACATTCTGTTCCCTTTGATCTTTGTACAGCCCTGATTCCACATAAGCGTTTCCTCTTTAAGACTCAGCATCTCAGCTGGCCTGCAACTCGGTGCTTTGAGCTCTGCCAAAAAACTCTGTTTACTGAGGCTTGTGGAGTGGGGTGGGGAAACTACCCAAGAAAAGCCAGTTTTTAATTATATTTTTAGTTTCCTGCAGAGAATTGAGCAGTGTGAGAGCGGAGTCATGTACGATCCCAGATTGACCTTGACTGTTAACAAGGGTTAGTTGTTTGCTCTTCTGCCTATATTAAACAGGACCATATGAAGGGAGTGGGGGCCCATGGACTCTGGATTTACCAACCTTTGTGAAAAAAAGACTCCAATCTGATCCCATGCTTTTAACAGGAATGTGAAACCAGCAGGGAAAAACATTTTGTAGTATGGAGAGATGTACTTACTACTAATATAAACATCAATATGCGGCAAAGGGCCCAGCATGAATTTGAAAAATTGTCAAGGTCAAATGGCCCTCTTTTGCTACATATATGCATCTTTTTAAAAGAGTGCAATACTGAAGTTTCACGTTTTCAAGTTTCAGCTTTTCTTGACTAAGGCTCCTAAGAATTAAGTTACATTTTTGAGTGGAAAACGCATGAGTTTTGAAAATAAAGTTGACATGTTAGGGTGTGCTTTCGTACCTATATATGTGTTTAGTGAATTATTGCAGCTACATTTTGCCTTTGTTCCTGAGGTTTCAGAAGGGTGAAGTGGATGAGAAACAGAAACAGATAGACTGTTCCCCAGTTCCCACTGAATATCTTTACTGAGATGGGACCCTGAAGCTGAGTCTCCCCTAACTCCCCAAGGGGTATGATGCTATTTCATATATTATTACTGCTGAGATTCATTTTAAAATATATCAGCAGGTAGTAATATCTGGGTTATCTTACCTGGGTTTAGAATCTCAACAGAGTCAGAATTAGTTAGTATCTGCATGAGAGGCCACCACGAAGTTCCAGAATTATGCATGGAAATGGTCACCTAATTCTATGACAAAAAGAAATAGCAATTGAGAAACTGCCAGAACATTCCAACCTATTAATGTAATATGGTCCTGTCCAGAGCAGCTCTTGGTAATACCCAAAAAGAACAACCTGAAAACAGGCACTCTGCAGCGAGGAAAAGCTTGCCTGACTGCCCATGACATAATGGAATTGAAAAGCTTCATGTTTATTTTATGGAGAAGAATAGAACTAACAATGACAGAGACTTACTTCCGTAGCTCTGTTGTAGGGTCAAGCTGTTAGTTGTACCAACCTGCAAAAAAAAAACCAGGCAGGAGACAAAATACTGGCAATTTTCTGATTGTGCTGATACTTCTCTCACACCACTCAATCTACAGCAAAACCTAGAAGGATTCTATTATAAGAAGGAGGCAAGCCGAAATCCCTGAAAAGACATATGAGCAATGGAACAACCATCAGCCGTGTGCCAGTCTGTCAGAAAATGTGCAAATCCAAGCTGTTACACCTCCCAGTTTCAATTACATCCTAAGTAATGAGAGCAGGAACCTCTTAATTAATATACACATTTGTAGTAAAGACTTTGAGGGAATTAGAATCAGACCTCTTGGTTGTTCCATCTGGAATCTAGATCTGCTATAGGAGCAACCTGTAAGAGCCCGCTAGAGTTCTTTCTTGGTTGTTCCTCATGCAGAAATGCTGGAAATGATCTCCCACCAACTATACCTCCATCAGAGAAATGGAGATATAAAAGAGCTGGTGATCTTGTCCTTCTGGCATGAGAAGAGGACTTTGGAGCAGAAGTTCTACTCATCAGAATCTTGGGGCAGAATCTTAAATGCAACAGAATCAGCGAATCGGGTTTTGAAATGAAGTGATAAGGGTGGTATGATTTCCCACCATTTTTCTGGGCAGGGGGGCAGAGGGAATAAGAAAACAGAGAAAATGCTAAACATATCTAAAAGTCCAAGAACCCTCTAGAATGGCTCCATTATTTATGTGATTTCATGAGGTGATCCCATATCCAGCCAGGTGCGTCTGGCAAACCCCGCTGCAAAAAATTAGTTTTTTTTTTTTAATTAAATTTTGGGTACTTTTGCATTGTATTTTTTCTTGTTTTTAATGTTTCTACTTGTGAGTTGCCAGAAATGTTGAGAGTTGGGTAGCATATACATTTAATCAATCAATCAATCAATCAATTAATCAATAACCTCTAAACTATCATAGAAATTGAATTGACAAGGGAGAGTTTGATGCTAGTATCACTACAGCTGCAAATTCCAGTCAGAACAGACCATCTAGAATCACAAGCAGTGGTATTCAGGATACTTCTTCCACTCTACTTACATATATTTCCTTGGCCATTACAGGAAACAAGGAACTAACTAACTAACTCAGTGTTTCTCAACCTTAGCAACTTTAGGATATCTGGACTTCAACTCCCAGAATTCATGGCTGGCTGAGGAATTCTGGGAGTTGAAGTCCAGACAACTTAAAGTTGTCAAAGTTGAGAATCACTGAACTAATCCAGCGGGGATGTCCTTAACATTGTATGCATCCAGGAAGCAAATGCCACTTGGGATCACTTCCATTATTCATGCCAACAATGCCCCTCTTGCATGCCACCCGTATGAAAAAATCAAGCATCCTGTGGAAGAAGTCATCTCATAGAGTTGTTCGCCGCATTGCTGCCTGCATGTGGAAAGAGCTGTTGTTGGTGGAAATGTGATTATCGGTATGACTCACTCTATGCTATCTATGGCATATATTATATCCAGGTTAGATTGGATGCTATATGGAAGTTTGGCTGCTGGATGAACACGGCGTTTATGATGCATTTATTCCCCACATTTGTCTCCTTCACACATGGCTTCCTAAGGTGCATCACCAAAATCAATAGAATGGCTCTAAATCTGACCAAAGGAGACTTTTATTCAAACAATGAAGAACAATGGCCATTGTATATTGACTGTGAATGACAGCCATGTGGGCACTTTTTCTGTGCTGCAATAACAGTTCACACTTACACTCTCCCTATACTTGACCACATGATCACTTTTTAATATTCTCTTTATGAATGCAATCAACCTTATCCAAATGGCTGAGCGGTGGGTTTGTTATTTACATTTCACACCCTGAGTTCTGTCAATACCTGCCTCAAAAGGTGAATGTTCCTCTTGGTCAAAGGAAACTTTCTGAACTGCAGATTAACTCAGAGATATCAAAATTCCCCCTTTGACAGGCAATTATTTTGCTTAGTTATTGAAGAACATCAAGAGAAAATGAAAACCAAACAAAAACTTACAAGTTGACAAACCAAGTCAACTTACAAGTTTGTCTGATTCAGAGTTGCACTCCCAACCTGATACAGTTTTATTAGATTTCCTTACCAGAAACAAATCATAACAAGATAACTCTTAAGACTGAAGTACATATGAATATTGAAGGGGGAGAAATACCAGATGCATCCAGAATGATCTCCTGATTCAAACAGTACTTGAATAAAGGGTTAAGTAGGAGACAGGACAGATTTTCAGCAGGAAATTAGAGACGCTGCTGATGTGGTTTGGGAACTTCTCCATGATCAGAGCTCCATGACTATGACCAATCATGGTGGTGATGGAGGGAATTAGGAACTATGTAACATGCAATTTGGGTTTTACTCTGGGATTGCATCATCATCTCTATAATTTGATTGAGGGACTGAGAGACACTAGGAGGGACAGAAGGCAGCTCTAAATAAGGAGTTTATTGTGCTCAATGCATTCTGAATTAAAATCTTTTCTGGGAAGCTAAGATTAGTCTTCAATCACTGACTTTCTCCCCTTTTTGGACAATACTATTTTGAAGGCCACCCTGCTGGGTTGAGAATCATCTCAGATTCTGTGCTGACAGCCTGCAATCTTAGCATCTTTTTTGACCACTGAAAGATTTTTATTAAGATATACAAACATCTGCCCCACACATACAATATTCACCTACTGTAAAAGAAGTTGAACTAGGGAAAATTGAAGAGAGAGGAGAACCTCATATGTTTTGAAATCTGCCATATCTTGGACGAGGCTCCATTTGTTAGCATGAGGGTTATTTTCATCTGTTGTTTGAATTCAAGGATATGATTTACCATGAAAGTATGTCTGAACTCAAAGTGATGTAAAGGTCTCATCAAACATAGAAATCCACAAGCAGACATTCACATTCATATACACAAATATATGGATTCTTAGTATCCTCTCTTGGAACTAAAAACTGCTTGAGTTAAGAACTGAGGGGGTTGCTAGTCCTAGCAAAGTTGTAGTAAGTTTTATTTGGCTTGGAGACCAAAATGATCAGGGAGACTCAAACACCTTCCTTACAAGAAAATGCTAGAAAATTTTAAACTCTTCAGTTTAGAAAAAAATGAAACTGGGGAGACACAATCAAGGAGAACAAAATCATGCATGGCATGGAATGAGTGGACAGAGAGTAATTCCCTCTCTAGAAATATCAGCACTATCCAACTGATTGGAAAGAGATTTAGAACAAATAAAAGAGAGACCTTCTTCACATACTGCATCATTAAACCATGGAATTCACTACCCCAAGACATGGTGATTGCCATTAAAAGGAGGTTAGACTATCAGGAATGATTGGTCTTGAAGGTTCACTGTTGTATCTGGGCTGGGGACAAGCAGTGTGCCTCCAAGAATGAGCTTCAGGAAAACAGCATCAGGAGTGGGATATGTCTCCATCTCTTGTTTATAAGCATTCCAGGAGCTTCTAGCTGGCCTCTAAGAAAATGCTGGGCTAAGATGGGTCTTGACCTATCCAGGAGAGATACAGTATTTTTAGTTTCTTATGGTGTACAGTTCCAAATCCAACATATACACATTGAAAGGACACCATCTATGGGCCACAGAAAGTAGGGCAGTGATTTCTGGTCCATATTTTCCATGAGGGAATATTACATGATAATAGCTCATTAAAACAGTTGGAAGCTTCCATACCTATTTTATTTCTGCCCTAAATTGGTAGGAAATTCCAGCACAATTCTTTAGTAGTTAGCTAGTGAATTTTAGTGGTGTAATAGAATCCTCACTCAAGGCACAAATGACCAGGGTCAAATTATCCTATTCAGACAAATTATGTGTAGACCCAGCTCTCTAAAGAAGGCTCTGATGCTAGGAAAGGTAGAAGGAAAGAGAAGAAGAGGATGACCAGCAGCAACGTGGAGGGACTCAAATGGGTGCACTGTTGGAAGATCTAAAGGACCAGGCTGGGGACAGGGTGTCATGGAGAAAATCTTTCAGTGTAGTTGCTAACAGTCAACACTTGAGTTAATGGTACATAATCAAACAATCAATCTTGGAGGAATCCAGGGACACCTACAAAAAGGGTGAGGGGGGTACATGTGATATATGAGCTGCAGTTTGTCTCATGGACTTCATAGTAGGCAATCATTGGAGCTACAATATCAACAATCAAAAAGAGTGGGAAAAAAGAGATATTGGTAAGGTGCTATGACTACGTAGGGAGGACCATTAAATTGTAGGGCTCCAAAAAATAAAATAAAATAAAAATAAAATAAAATAAAATAAAGTTGGATTAGAAATGAAGAAAGAGGGAAGGGAGAATCAAATCTGGAGCTGAAAGGAAGATGACATTTTGTGATGTTGTCTAATAATGATTCGTGACATTTAACACTTACCTTGAAAGGTGTAGGAAGGAATTATCTCTAGATTGTTGTGATTACTTAGGACAAGTGACTGAATGAATGTAGGAGCTGGTGATTGCAGGAGATAGATAGATAGATAGATAGATAGATAGATAGATAGATAGATAGATAGATAGACAGACAGACAGACAGACAGACAGACAGACAAGACAAGACAAGACAAGACAAGACAAGACAAGACAAGACAAGACAAGACAAGACAGATAGATAGATAGATAGATAGATAGATAGATAGATAGATAGATAAGAGAGAGAGAGAGAGAGAGAGAGAGAGGGATAGCCAACTCAGCTATCTACTCAACACCTGCAATTTACCCATTTGTTAAATGTTTACTGCATATGATGATTCATCATGCAAACATACTCTATTATGTGACCGAACAATGATCATTAATAAAAGTAAACTAGCCCTCAAGTTCAATCATCGGTGACTACAAGGTAACGTCAAAGTACCAAAAGGAGCTCAGGGTATATATGTAGCTCAGGGTTGTATATATATATGTAGCTCAGGGTTGAACTGTGGCATCCTTGGGGTTCTCTGAGCTGGGTTGTTTTCTTGCAGACTTTTTGTTACCTGGCTAGGTAACATCTTCAGTGCTAGAACGGAATGGGGTTTGCTCTCTGTTTATATACAGTAGGTTGCCCTGGGAGTGTGGAGGGGGTGTTTCCCCCCACCCCCTTGGTAGTTCCTAGATTAGGTTTTACTACTTGTTTGTCTGAGTTGGTAGTTCCTTGATTAGGGTACTGTTTACTGTTTATTGTTTGTCTGTGTTGATCCTGGTGTTAATCCCTGCTTATCTGGGTGTTGATTGCTGGCGAGGAAGTGTTCTGGTCTTTTTGTTTCCTTTTTATTGTCTCTTTTGAATAGTGTGTAAATGTTATTTATCTCTTTGTGCCCATTGATGGCTGACTTGCCTGAATACCAAGCTTGCCAAGTTTGCCAAGAAAACTGCCATTTTCTAGGATGATTTTTAAGTTTCCCCACTAGCCTCTGGCTTTGAAATCAAGTACTAACCTAGCCTGAGTCTGCTTACCATTTCCAGATCAGTCTACCTTGGCTAGGGGCTGTCACTTGCTATGATATATACCCAGCCATACAAATCATGCACTGAAATTGATTACGAATTAAGAAAGCATGCTGATCACAGGATTCACTTTGGATTTTGGCAATTTGGAGCCCATTTGTCTTGGTCTGATTTGGCTTTAAGCTGAAAGAGAAGGAGTCTCTTCCAGAGTGACAGTTTTCCAAAAAGAATGTGCTTAGCCTTCTAGACCATTTGAGAACAATTGTTATAAAAATGGCACCCAATTCAGAAATGGTCCCAGCTAAGAAACCTGCAACATGTCAGAAAAAAGAGCAGAGTGGTTGTGTGAAGAATGTAATAGAATTAACTTTGCCTTTCTTCTTAGCAAATTTTATAAAAAGGAGACTTACCAAGGAGGCAGAGGGAATAGGAAATTCCCTTTTTGGCTTGATTGATTTCAACTCAGCCCTGAAATCATAGAAATTGCAGTAGGATATTTCTAGTATTTATAAAGGACCTTTTCAGTGCCCCAGACTCTTTCCAGCTTCATGAAGGCAGGACTAACAAAACAGTCCTGCAATGAATTACTTCAACACTGGGTGGGAGATGCTTCAAGAGGAACATGCACATGGTTTTATTGGGATTAGAGATTTGTCAGTCATAAAACTACTTCCCACTTTCTCTGCCTCAGTTTTTTTTCATGGATGGTTTGAGGGGAAATGCATCTATTTTGCAGATGTCCGGCTGGGTCTTCTTGCACTGTATCTCTGAACTATAAATGAAAATTTCGAAGTCTTCTGATTCAAATTCAGTCTACTTCAGAGGAACCCCACTTAGATTTGCTCAGATCAGTCCAAATCAGCTGGATTTGGGAACTGCATTCCCAAGCATTACACAGAATGTTCTTTTGTGGAAGCCTGAACTTTGGGGAGGTGAACAGTTCAGCATAGATCTAGGGCCCAGGGTAGAGGGCCTCCTCAAATCTCTGGGGCTATTGGCACCTGCCTAAATTTGAGTCTATACTGCCAGCCATCCTTGAATCCATGGCTGGCTGGGGAATTCTGGGAGGTGAAGTCCAGACATCTTCAAGTTGCCAAGGTTGAGAAACACTGCTCTATGAAATCCTACCTAGGATAAAGCAAGGTGATGCTGAAAAAGAACTGTGCAGTTATCCATTGTCTGTCCTTTGAAAGGAGTGAGACATAAATTGAAACACACACACTTCTCTGCCTCCAGCTTGCTTTAATTCTATTTGCCATAGTTCTGCTGAGCCATTTGTAAAGCAATATGGGGTTTTAAATATCATCTGGATCACAATCTGGAGTGACGTTACAACATTTAGAGGGTCTGTCAGCATTTTTAGAGTTGATAATGAACTAAATCCTTGGCTTCCTGGGGAGGATGGGAGGTCACCTTTTGTTTAATACTGTGGGCAATTCACACCTAGAAGACTTTTGCACACATATGATACCTAACTCCCAAGGCAGTCCTTGAGCATACTCCTGAATTCGACGTGATTGAGTGTCAGTTGAAAGCCATACAATGAATATGGCATTGGCACTAAAATGGTGAAGCTTTGATCCATCACCTCTTTTTAAATGTTGTATTCTTGTGGCCTCAAAAGCCAATAAATAAATAAGCAAACAAACTTTAGAGGTTTGAAAGCGCTTGGAGTATTTTTTGTGGTTGTAGAAAGAGAAGGTCCCATGCCTTCTGAGCAACTGAAAACCCACCAGAAATGCATCTAACTTCCTTGCAAGATCAAAGCCCCATTCCTAGCTCCAGAACATACTCAGATTGGGGGGGGGGGCAGGTTTATCTAAACAGACCTTATGGAATCATCATCATCATCATTATCATCATCATCATCTTGCAGGGAGCCTCCCCCCACCTTTTCTTGTCATCTTTTTCCCAAGATGCAGACTGCAGACCTCAACCTTCAAATACAGACTATCCCCCATGTGAATAGAAGGACAAGGGAAAAGGCTGCACTAAAACCACCATCCACTTCTCCACAGTGAGCAATTGGATCTGGATGTTTTTCAGAATCCCAGGAATGGCAATTCTGAACTTGGAAGCAATGCATTGCATAATAATCATAAAGGAGGAGGAGGAGGAGGAGGAGGAGGAGGAGGAGGAGGAGGAGGAGGAGGAGGAGGAGGAGGAGGAGGAGGAGGAGGAGGAGGGCTGACCCAAAGTCCCACAGGGAGCTTCCTGGGAAAAGGTGGCTGGAATCTTTGTCTCCCCACTCCTAATCTAGCACTTTCACCACTAAACCACACTGCCTTTATGACTACATCCAATATGCAATTAAAGCAGAATCTGTTGGGAACTCTAAAGATTTGTGGCCATTTCCAAGCAGCCTTGACCGTATTGGGCCTTGCAGGCAAAGACCTGAATCGGTTTATAAGCTAGCTTTTTGGATCTTGGTCTGAAGCTAATTGTTATTTTATCTGATGGACAACACTAGTTCTGATTATAGCAAAAAAAAAAAAAAAAAAAGAATGATTTAAGCTGCCAGCCTATCTGTTCAAGTGATACTACCGTCACTAATCTAACACAATAGCTCTTTCTTGTTTTCTTTCTCCCTTCCTTTTATTATTTTTTTAAGAAAAATAATCAGGAGAGACAGCATGTTTCCCCATATTGTAGAACTGCCTTCAATTTCATTAGAGTCTCCTGGCTGGTGCTAATTGGACTGTCATGCCCAGCTACACTGCTGGCCCAGTCAAGGTCTTTTAATAAATCTTGCCTCTGTCCCTGAACAAAACAATTTGCTTTAAAAATGGAAAAATAAATATGGAAAATGAGAAGCCATGCAGCTGATTCCAGATGGGAATAACCTGAGGACGTTTGTGCACAAGCGCTTTGACATGCAGCTGCACTCAGGACTCTGTTCTTAAATCGATCCTTGACTGCATATCTGTCAGAGTTAACAGTCTAGCAGAGAGAGAGAAAAAAAGGGGGGGGATTATCCATTCCTCCCTCCCTTAATTTTTTCCCATTTTTGACATCATACGCTCAGCATGGCCACGGCTTGTGCACTATCTTAGGGTTCTTTATTTAAAAAATAATAATATCAAGAGGTTAGGGCACTGTTTCCCTAGCTCATCAACTTTAAGATGTGAAGAAGAAATGCCAATTCCCAGATTTCCCCACCCATCTTAAAGTTGCTGAAGTTGGGAAACACTGGTTTATGGAAATCATCCAGTATGGATTTCCTCTCACTTTATGCAAATCCTCTTTCTGCGAGATTTTGGGACAATGTAACCCTAATATAAAGTGAGAGAAGCTTGTATTCTACAACATACTCCACTCCACAATAAGTGAAATTGGAGGTTATTATCTGTTAAGAATTAGACCTGTTCGTTACTCAGGGTTTGGGGGCCCACTGAAATCAACTCCGGGCAGCCTATCTGGAGGAGCCATTATAGCCACCTTCACTGCTGCTGGCTGTGAAAAAGGTTGCCCGGGGAAATCTGGGGCTTCTTTTCGGTGATACACTGCTCAGAATCAAAAAGCAGGCAAGGAATCAGAAGACAGAATCTATTCAGATTACTGACAGTGTAGAGGAGGCAGAGGGGTCCCACCAGTGGAAGGTTGCTGAAGTCTCCTATATCAGGTAGGCACCTCATGGGTGCAGATACAGACCAATAGATTGATAGGCTGATGGGATCTTTATCAAACTTTACTTCAACCAATCTGATAACAGTCCCAGAAGAATGCGGTTAAACAATGTGTTGAGTAAACCAACAAACCAGAAATCTAGAAGTGTAAATCTAAAAATCTAAATAAAAAAGCAAAATGTTTTGATTTCCTCCTTCAGTGGAATGAAGTACAGGTAGTCCTTGCTTAATGACCACAATAGGGACCAGAACATTGGTCATTAAGTGGGGTGGTTATTGAGTGAGTCACCACGTGACCGGACCAGATTTTTACAACCATTTTTATGATGGTCATTAAGCAAATCACGTGTTCGTTAAGTGAATCCAGCTTTCCCAATGGACTTTTTTGCCAGAATTTGCTTAACAACCATGTGATTCGCTTAATGACCATGTGAGTCACTTAATGGCCACAGTGATGTGCTTAATGGCTGTCATAAAAAAGGTTGCAAATCGTGATCACATAATGATGGGGGGTGGTGCAACGGTTTGCGATGGTCGTAAGTGTGAGTATAAGTTGTAAAGCACTTTTCCCAAGGCTGTTGTAACTTCAAACCATCATTAAATGAATAGTTGTTAAGCGAGGACTACCTGTATGCAATGTCACTCTTCTAGAGGAGAACATTCTCCTTAAAAATGGTATTTGATGTATGAGACAGATATTAGATTATTCTTATCCTCCACGTGGAGGCTATGTGGTATTGAAGTGTCCAATCAATCTATCTAGATGTTTTATCTTTATAGTATAGCTGGATCTAGTGGCATTTTGTTCCTAAGATGAGTGGTATCTCCCACACTATTTACTGCATTGTTGTTAGAGAAGCTGAAGGATACTGAAGCTAAAATGTTTTGCTTTTAAATACCTGCTTTTTAGTCACTATCCTATTAACCTCTAAAGACAACATCCCTGAAATTGTGGGTGGCAGGTCCTGTGTATTTGTCTTATAATAGTTGCTTTTCTTAGCATTAAGTTGTTATCATGTATATTGATTTGCAGCAGTTTGGTTCCTGCTACAGGTATCAGAATTGTTCAAGTGATGATTTTCCCTGTGACAAAGCTGGGAAAGCTGAACTTAGAAGAAGCAGAATAGTAAGAGTATCTGTGCACTTGAACTTCGATGCTGGAGAAGACTTCTAAGGATATCATGGATACTCATGAAAGGAAACAAGAGGATCATAAAACAAATCAAGCCAGAAGTCTCACCTGAAGCACAAATGACCAAGCTCTTTCTATCATCATTTGGACATACTATGCAGAGACCCAGATTCCCTTGGGAAATTCAAAATGCTTGGAAAAGTTGAAGGAAAAGTGGAAAAAGGTGGTCAGTGTCAAGGTGGAGGGATTTGATTACAAGAGCAATGAATGCACCATTGAGAGTCTTGAAAGGCCAAGTGGAACATCGATCACGATGGAGATAATCTATCCATGTGGTTGCTACGAGTCAACACCAACTTGATGACAATCAATCAATCAATCGATCGATCAATCAATCAATCGATCAATGGATATTGAAGGCTAAATATATGAGACTCACACAAAACAGACCATAGAAGCAGAAAGATTTGTTCTGGAAGATTTCAGCCTATGCAGCAGCAGGAAAAATGCTAAAGTGGATACCTCTAAGAAGAATCTACAGTGCAAAGAAACCTGTCCAGTCCTAACCACCAAAATGCTAAAATGGGGGTTATGATGGTCCAATGCAGGGTCCACCACTTGTTTCCTGATATCACAACACTGCATGCAAGTACATAAGGAAGAGAGTTTGCATCGCAACATCATGATGCACGTTTCCTCATTTTCTCAATCTTGGTCCCTGGCCCCTGCCATAGACCCTTTTGCACAAATGTTTCTTAAAACCAGAGATAGTCCCAGATGCTACCAGAAGTCTGAACTGAGAGAGAGTAGAAATTGAGCTCAGACTCATTAGACCGAGAACAGCTGCTGAACACTCAGATTTGCTGACCCTTTTCTTGAAAATTAATCAAGACCTAGGGGTATTTTGACAGTGCAATTGCGATTTCTTAATTTATAACTGGACTAAGTTTAACACCTCTGAGGATTGCTTTGTTTAGTTTTAACATTTTGCACTAGCGAAAGTGGCAATATGGCTTGTTGTTTGTCTAATTATGCTGTTGCTAAGGGATGACTTTTGAAACACTTTTAGACTCTCTCTGGTACAGTACATCAGGCAGCACTTGTTTCTGAAAATGAACACAAAACTGATCTGATTTTTCATTCTCAAATTGCTTTAAATCTTGAACAAACAAAACAAGTCGTCTCCTAGGAGTCCAGCTGGATTCCAGCTGACTTCACGGATAACCTTGAAATAAGAAATACTTAGATTTTCGTGGAGTGGAAGAACTCTCATGATTAAAAACTATTCCGTGGTAGCTGTTTATTTTCTGATCACTAACACACGCACACACCCATTGGGGATTTCATTCAGTAAGCCAACAGGATTTGTATAAGGTACCAACGTTCTGGGGTTAACCCGTTCAGATTCCTAATACAAATGTGGGGAATGTTTGTTTTTAAAACCTGCCCTGTCTTGTAAATGAGAACATTAAAGCTGCAGGTTGAGCTCAGCCATTTTCATCAATATATTAATTTTCTACCTGCAGTATATAAATCTTTTAAAAACACATACAAATACTCACAGAGAAAGGGGGGAGGAGATATAAAATACATACATACAATCATCTCCTTGTAGTGTTTTCCCATGTCTTAAAGAAAACTCTGAAATTTCATATGAAGAGGAATGGTCAAATTTGACTTCTAATAGTTAGTAGAGAAATGTCTACATTGGCAGGTGCCTTTAAAGCAACCCCAGCAAGAACTCTAGGGATTTTCTTTTGGCTTCATATAATTATCCATCCTGTTCATTGAATGTTGACAAAGTTGCCCTCTTGCTCTACGGTCCTATAGATCCCATTCACTGAATTAATTTTCAGTTTCTATTTAAAAAAAAAAAATTGCCCTATTTGTTAACTGTCCCACTCATATGGCTTTGACTGGTGTACAACAAGGTATAATGAAAAGATCGGAATAATACCAAAGAAAACCCAGTGTAACATCATATAAAGCACTCAAACATACACACAGTTGCCCACAACCTACCAAATACAGCTAAAAACCTTAGGAAAGACAAAGGTTATGTAATGTTGATTTCTGCTTCTGCTTTTTTAAACCCAAAACGAAACTAAACCAGTGAGGCAAACAAGAACGTTTTGTTGCACCCAAACTTTTTAACGGCCTCGTGAACAAATGAGAAATGAACCCATCTCAGCATTTTGCAAGCTGGCTCGCCATGCAGAGAATTCACCAAATTATGCAAGTATTCGTGAAAATACAAATTAAAATGTAAACACTGGCAAATACTTTCACAAAACTGGATGGTGGAGAAATTGTTTTCCCGAAGGAACACAGCGAGGAGCGAGGCGTGCAAATAAATACATACATTTGCAGAATTGCACATGAAAATATCTCCAGATATTTGTGAAGACTTCCTTACCCACCCACCCTCCCAGCACCATAAAGTATATTAAATGGGGCTAACCAGATTCTCCATTCAATAAAATTGGAATTTAGGGGGAAACAAATATGGATCAGTATTCGGCATGGGAAGCAGAAACATTCCATTTGTGCTTGGTATAATAAACCTCAAATTGGTATGGGTGAAATGATCTTGGCTGTTTTGGATAATATAATAGAAACTACCACTGAAAAGAATAGTGAGTTGGACCAGAATCACATCTGTAGAACTGTATCAAAGTCCAGCTCCCTCCCCAAAGCATCTGAAGCTGAAAGTTTGGAAAATATCTTTTTCAAAGATATTTGAAAACTCACTAGAACTAGGACACTACAAGGAGAAGCTACGGGCACTCTGCATCTCCCCCAATGCTTCAGCATGGCTCAGGAGCCCTTGCAAACGTGTCACTAAATTGTCATTTTTAACATAACAGAAAGATCAAATTCTTAAATACAAGACCGGGGAGGAATTAACATTACTCCAACTTGATTATTTTAATGTGAATTACATGTAAAGGAAGTGAAGTGCAGTTCATTTCTTGGGGGAGGGTCTGCAGGAGAGAAGGGAGAACTGTCAAAATGGCAATTACGACATCCAAATTCCATTTCTGTTTTTATGTATGCCGCACCAGCTACGATTGTGCAGGGCTTTGACTGCATGGTGGGAGCCACCATCTTGACTTTTTGGACCCCTTCCAGATGCCCCTGTTTTTAGTGCTTTTCTGGCATACCGCTTAAAGGCAAGGGTCAGTCGTTGGTTGAAGAAAAGTGCTTCACCTCTTAGTTTATCCGCGATGGCTCTACATGTGGGGTGAGATACTTGGGATATGGTTAAAGGTTGTTTTAAAAAATACGCCTGCATTCTCAGTAGAGAAGCACTCATGCCATGCTAGTCACAGTTAACGAGACCACATTTATGAGGAACAACTACTAGCCCTGTTCCAAAATTGTAAAAGGACATGTTTGCCACCTGTTTCAGCAGACGTTGGGCAGCCTTCCTCTGAAACAGAACACCACCTCCAACGTTGCTGGACTGAGTCTGCTACAAATGTATTTAGAGGGTTTTTTGTAAATTAGATATCTCCTTGAACCCACTGCAAGGGAAGCAAGACAGGGCTGATTCCTCAGAATATTGTAGACCGGGAGGTGCTAAATTTCAGATGTGATTAGCTAGATATACAAATATGCTTTAGCACATGATTCAAGGATATAGATAGTATATATAGTATATAGCCTATAGTATATAGGCTAATGAAAGCACGTTACCCCATATAACCTACAACCTGAGCATTAGGGACATCAGCAGGTAACAAATCAATCCACAGTCTTCTGTTTCTAATTGACATTTCATTTTATATAATCATGTATAACATAAAGAATGTTAACTGAATTCAGGTATGGACAGACTTCCTTTCTGATACTCAGAGGGTTGCATAATATGCCAGGCTCTACTAAAATGGGATTGAGTTCTTTGTGATTCAGCGTGTTATGAGAACCTGAACTGAACCATTATATGAAAGCACAGTATGATTTATTTGCTTTGGCATAGCAGGTTATGTTGACCCAGCAATTGTGTTTGTTAACTCAATGTTATAATTGACTGTGTTGTCTGAATCCAGCCATCTGGGTCACAGTGATAATAATTTTAGCAGGACCCACAACAACATATGGCAGTATTCTCTTTTTCTGGTCAAAGCAGAAGATTTCACATGCTCACCGCCCCTGTACTCCATTCTTTTCCAACTGATCCCTCACATTTCATAATGACTGAGCCTGCTCAAACTCACTGGGGAGTTCTTTGAAGAAGCAGGATTGAAAGTATATTGATATTTTTTGAACTTTGGGGTTGGAGAAGACCATAGATGGCCAAGAAAGCAAACAAATGGATCATCAAATAAATCAATCCAGAGTTCTCACTCAAGATACAAATGACCAGGCTCAAATGATCATACTTCAGATAGACCTAGCTCTCTGGAGAAGGTTCTAATGCTGGGAAAGATGGAAGGAAAGAGAAGAGGATGACCAGCAGCAAGATGGATGGATTCAATTACAGAGGTGCGCCTTTGGAAGTTCTGAAGGACCAGGTTAGGGGCAGATCATCATGGAGTAAATCTTTCTATGTGGTTGTTAAGAGTCAACATTGACTTGATGGCATATAATCAGTCAGTCACTCAGTATGCCCCCTGAGGTTTTATTTTTAAAGAACTTGTTTACATTTACGAATCTATGGGTTCTTCTAACCTTCCATGCACCGGTTGTATCACACTGTGGTCTACTCTGATCCTTTCCCATCAGATGCCTGGGTTTGCTCTTGGGAATGCCATATTTATTATATTATGGTAACAAAGTATCTATCATTGTTTGGCTGAGTCAGTGTCATCTCACAGAACATCATTCAACATTCCAATTGCTTGGGAACCAAGCCATCATTTGCTTACAGAATTATTGCACTGATTTTGCAAATCTTGTTTATTCCTATCTTAGAGGCAGAGGACTAAGTCTGGAAGACAATTAGTTGCCCCTGCTTATCCACTGAGTAACTCATCTGGGCAAGACTAACTTAGGATACTACTTAGCAAAGCTCAATTGACAACCTTCACTTGCTTATTTCCCCAGCTGCAGTGTCTATATTTTTATGCTTCATTTCCCCAGCATCATTTATAGCGGTACCCATGGTGATAAGCACAATGCAAATACTCTGACAGATGGATGCAGTTGCAGAGTCTGCAAAAAATACGAGATGGCTCATACACTTTCAAGCTTAAGAAGAAAGATCTTTTTGATCTTCGAAAGTCTTTCCATGGATGAGAGATATTTGAAGGAACTTAGAGAGATTGCTGAGAGGGGAGTGTGTTCAAAATGAAAGCTCTATTGGGGTGCTTGCAGGATCAGTGAGATGCCCAATGGGTTAACCCCCTCCCCATGACAATGTCTGCTGAATTGGGGGGAGAGTAATAATGCTTTGTCAAAAGATAGTCAGAAGGAGCGTGTGTCTATTGTTGCCAAGAATCTTGCAGGCAACTGAACTCCAGCTATTTTTCAGTAGCAGAGCTCTCCCTGCCCAGTAAGGGGGGGGGGGGAATCAATCATTTGTACAGAGGACATGTTCTGTCCAGATCTCTAGGTGTTATATGATCCTTCTCAGGAACAAAATCCACATTATATTAATTATGTAATACGCCACTGACTCTCTGTCCTTTTCTTTACACTAGAATTGGAATGTAGGGATCAGATATGGATTAAAACCCACCACCAACAGGCTGGGGATGGTCTGCTTTCAGGAATAGTCCCACCCATGGAAGTGAAAAGAACAAGAGGAAAACCTGTCTATTTAGCTATGTTCCTGCTTGCTCCTAGCAAGCAGTCAGAGAATTTAGTATATCGTCAATGCAATTACTTGCTTTATTTTCCATGACTTCATCTAACCTTTTTTAAACTTGGCATACTTTACTTCACCTTATGGCAGAGAATTCCATAATTCAATTGTTTAAAGTCTGTTCTGAATCTCTTATCATTCAGGTGATCACTACAAGTCCAAGATCTCTTTTCTGCTCTGTCATTGCCAGCTTACTCCCTGTCAATGAGTAAGTGAAATCAGGACTTTTGTTCCAAAGTGCATCACTTTACTGATGCTGAGAACAAATTGGCTATTCTGTTACCCTTTCCTCCACTTTTGAGAAATCCTTGTGAAGCTCCTTTCAACCCAAAATGTAGGAAGCTCTTATAGTAGAATATAGATGATACATATGAACATCTAATCATATCAAATCTATGAAATGCTATCTGAGATTAGGGTGGGCAAACCAGTTTCCTCTGGCTCTTTTGGACCAATTTGCTCCAGCTGACCCAATCATAAAATAATAATAATAATAAGAAGAAAGTAAAATCCTAGGAGCTCCTGTCTAAAATGTCTTAAGGATACCAGATTGGATCTTCCTCAGACAGACCATAGAAAGTTACCTGGATTGATACTGGAGTTCAGGGTGTAGTAGTTCTGCATGTAAGTATGTGGTAGATGAAGGAGAAATGAGAAGTTACACATCATATATCACAGGACTGGCATCTAAAATTGCTGCTATAAATTGCAAGTACATAGGAAATACAGATGCAAAGTCTGATTTCCCAGCTTTCAGACTCCACTTAAATGTGGAAAAATGCTCACATGGAATACTCCACCATGAAAAAATATTGTTACACACCTAATTCCTCTCATTGCAGTCATCCCCAAAGGCAAAGTGGATACCGTTCCCCTCGCCAGACTATAAAGTCAAAGAGGTTTAGATGTATATTAAAGATTGTTAGTATTTATACTGCTGTTTAGTGTCTTAGAGTACTAGATGATCTTAACAGTTTGTACAACAATCTTACAAGGAAGAGCAGTGTCATTCCTATATAAAAGACCACTGAGGGGAATGGTTAAAACCAACAGGAAACTGGTTTGCTAAAGGCTAATAAAAATGCAGCATAACATTTACATAGTGTGTTCAAGTTTTCTTCTAGTGAGTTCACACTAGTGAAATTTGGACTGAAAACTAGCTGGTGGGTGGGTTGATCTTTTAACCATCGTACTACAGTAGCATACAATGGCAACTTTTACTATGGAAATCACAAACAACACAGAGAGACATTATAAAGCAACACAAGTTAGATTGCTGGCAAGAAAACGATTTCGTTCTTTTTCCAGGTATTATCAAACTCTCAAGACCTCAGTTTTGCTATATTTTATGCCAAGCTGGCTTGGATGAGAAGGAAACCTACACACAAAGGGAAATGGGTATAAATAGATGGGCAGAGCGGATTCGTGCCTAAATAACGCTTTACCATTCTTTAAAGTTCTTAGTTCTTTCAACATTCTTAAGCTAACTTATTGAACTTGCAAAGTTACCAGAAAGCGACATGGAAAGAGACGAGCACGGCTTTAACTCTGTACTCTCTGAAGTAAAGGTGAATAAGCAAGGGGAAAAATTAAGGCTTTAAATTTTTTTTCAGCATACGATGACAATGAGATAACAGAATGATAGGGACAAAGCAAGGCTTTTTTAGTATTATTATTCAAGAGCAAAGGTGATGATGTGTAAAGAGTGGTATGTGTGTAAAAAACCCTTCATCTGAAACAAAAACAGGATTCCTGCAACCAATTCTATTCTCTTCACCTACTGCATGAAGTAAACAGGGCATGTATCATCAGAGTGAATGACCAGAATCTGATTAAAGTTCACATTTGCATCTGCTTCTAACCTCAGTTACTTTTCAGGAATATCCAAATCCAGGTATTTATTTTTCTCCTTTTTTGTCCTCATAGCACTGATAGCTGCCAATCGCCTTCAGATCAATCAGGTGACAGATTACCTGTTCTTTCCCTAGCTTTTCTAGACGTTAACCTGGAAGGACAATACACAAAATCAATACCTGCCAAATTCTGGATGTTGCCTGCAACATATATGCATCAATATGTAAGTTGCATGGAAATCACCTGCAGCTCGGGGTTAGCACACGGCAGTATCTTAGGGAACTGCTAATGAAACCGATTGTGCAAATCACTCCAGACCTCTTGCTGCATGAACGCAACCTAGGCAGTCAAAACACCATCTGCAACTGTGTGCCTAAAATCACGGCAGAAAAAAAGGTAGTAAAACCAATTTTTTCTCTTAAGCTTTTCCCCCAGCTCTAGTTGCCTTCCTCATCACAGCCAAAGCAAGCAGTTACATGAACCGTGAGGCTGTAGCCGCAACGCCTCGTACTCTTCATAGCGATGCCAAAGACCGACAGATCGAAAAAAGGAAAGCCAAAAACTTCAGCTAATTTTTGCAGAATTCCATGAGGTGCGTGCATCTCTTCCTCATCTCCCCTTTCCCCTTAGATGTGGCCATAAAGATAATGGTTTGACATGATGCTAACCCCCCCGCTTGCCAGCTCCTCTGACAAAGATCCTGCGCAGAAAATCCATGGAAAGCTGTAAGACAAATTAACCATCCTCTGTAGGAAAATCTGAAGCTGCATCACTCACCCCAAAAGGCAGGTTTCACAGGAACAAAAGCAGAGCCCCACTCAGCAGCAGCGGCTTTTCAAGATGCCCCCACCCCATCAGCTGCTGAGTTCACACTTGCCTGTATAATTAAACCAAATCGCTCTGCACAGTCACTGAATCTGATGCATTATAAAACGGGTAGCTCCTAGACTCTCGTGTTTTACATCACAGGGGGAGGTCACACAGCGACACAGACAGTGCGTGCATGCACACTCACACACACATCTACACACAAATAGAAGCAGGCACTCGGTTAGCACTCATCCCAGTCAACATATTAGGTCCAGTACTAGGAATATAATTGGTTTTCTGAATCAGCACATAAGCCAATGGAAAGGAAACTTCCATTCCTGCCCTCTCCGAGTCCCAGGTGGGCTCAATGCCACAACTTTAGTTGCCTCTCAAAACACCTTGTTAAGGTGGAATTCCATAACTTCATTCAAGGCTGGTGAGAGGACCAAATCATATAAGGATTGGGTGGCTTGACCCCCAATTTTTCTAGAGCAGAAGACGGGGTGCCATTCTGCTTTTCAGAACTTCTCTGAGCTGTTTGGGGCATTTGGGGTATGCGTGTGTGTGGCAGAAAGAAAAAAAAATCAGTATATAGTAGAGGTAATGATGAAGATGGCCTTTCAAGACAATGCCAGGGGCTATGATCCCAAATGAAGGGGGTCAGGTGAATCTTAAATCAGTTTTCCTTTCCTTCCAATGTAAGTAAAAATAAATTAAATTGCCTGAGGTTCATAGGAAAGAGGAGGGGAGTTCTATCTCTTCTACGTCTTCATCAGGAGCTCCCCTATGCCCAAACTCTGCTTTTGGGTGGGTCAGTCTCTGTCTCGCATTAGTCACTGAATGGTCCCCCTCCCTTGCAGACTCAGAACTGGCAGCAGGTGCTGAAATGTGAGCACGTGGCCAGGAGGAGGCTGAAGCTTGTGACAGCAATGCAAACTGAACTCTTGCAGGGAAAGCAGAATGCCCATCATCTTCTCTTCTCACAAGGATTCAGTGTCTAGACAGCCCTTCCAATGAATCCGGTATTACAGTTTGCCCCTTCTGGGCTAGGAGTCCAAACTACATCCTGGTTTTGATTTTTTTCCCCCCACCCTGCACTGAGGTGCAGAAAAAGCAAAAAAGAAAGGAAGGAAGGAAGGAAGGAAGGAAGGAAGGAAGGAAGGAAGGAAGGAAGGAAGGGAGGGAGGGAGGGAGGGAGGGAGGGAGGGAGGGAGGGAGGGAGGAAGGAAGGAAGGAAGGAAGGAAGGAAGGAAGGAAGGAAGGAAGGAAGGAAGGAAGGAAGGAAGGAAGGAAGGAAGGAAGGAAGGAAAAGAAAAAGCATTCCAGGAGCAGAAAGGAATGATGGAAAACTGGGCATATTTTCAGGATAGTTGGAAGCTGCAAGCAGTCAGATCAGGGCAATTGCAGCGAATAGTCCCATAAACATGACATCCAGCTTCTTAGGTAGTCATGCAGAGGGGAGAAGTCTGGTAAAAACCTAGGTATGATTTTCAACAGTACTGGAGGAGGGGAGAGCTTCCTCGTAATGGCGGTCAGCAGAGCACTTGGAGGAGGCCTTTGCATGATCCAGCTGATCCTTGGGGAGGTGTGACTGACTTGGATTTCTTTAAGAAAATGGGAGTGCTCTGGAACTTGGCAGAGGCTGGGAATCAGCCAGCAGCAGGCAAGGTGGTAGCTGTGGATTGCCTGAAATGCAACAACCAAGTTGCTGAACTGAGTTCTTATAAGCAAACTTAACCATAGGTAAAAGGTCAGGACAATTGTCTAGTTGGTAGTTGACTCAGCGATGGAAGTATTGCTATAAGGTGGCATTTACCTCCTCCCTGTTTCCATCAGATGATGGAGTCAATGACAGGTGGAATGTTACACCTAATGGTTGAAACAGACATTTCAAAAATATGCTGTGAATTGTTAGAAAAGAGATGGTTCTGAAGAATTGTTGAATGAACAGCTCAGATGTTTCTGAGACAGAGGTAAGGTTATGATAGAGAATGAAATGGGCCATCTTAGAACATAGATCACCTAATATGGCATCCAGGCCTTTGATACATGATATGTCAGTGATAATCAAAGGAAGGTGCATTCCAAGGTCACTGTGGAGAGGGAAGGAGATGCCACACTTCTGATGGCCTGCTTGGTGACAGGTGTAGCAAGAAGATGCATAGCTTTTACATCGGCTGTAATGTGAGGCCACCAAACATCATGGAAAAGAAGATGGGCAGTTTAAACTCCAAAATGCCCAGCAGGCTGGCAGTCATGGAACAACTGAAACACTTCCTTCCTTGAAGAAGGAAGAATATATAACCAGTCATTACGACGGAGTTTTCCCAGTTCTCAAGAAAAGGAGAAGACAAGAGTTTCCTAAAAATAATATATCCAAGCCCACACATATGAGTTTTCTTTTCCTGAGTATGGATTTAATCTTCCAGCCCTGAGTCTTGTAGGGTGTACCAGGCGTTGGAGGATGGGGGCCAAAGCTTTCTAGGTGCAGAAAGCAGGTTGAAGGATAAGAAATGTTCTGTTCTATGTGACAAAGCATTAGATTTCTTGTTTTGTGACTTAGCAATGTAAGAGATCCAAAAGTTACAGAATTGTGCCCACCTCACCTGACATTTGTGAGTGTGTAAGAAGTTTGTAAGTGTTCCAAATCCCTGTGGTTATTTCAGACCTTGACAGAGTGTTCTGCATCTTCTAGGAGATGGCACCAATGTTAAACAATACCTTCATGGCCAAAAGCTTCTTGTTAAGACAACCTTTTGGCTGGAAGGGGATCCCTGATGGTATGGGAACCATTGTGCTAGGTTCTATTCTACCTGTTGGGCTAGCTGGTTCATTTGCATTGCCACTTAATTCTGATATTGTGATGGAATGTATCTACGAGGAGGAGAGTGATGTGGGAGATCAAGGCCATCAGGAGGGACGGGGTGCATTCCAGCAGGGGAAAGGAGGCAAGAGGCAACACTGTCCGCAGGGGGAGTGTGAGAAGGGTAAGAGATTTAGGATAGCCATTCCCTAGAAACTCCCAGGGTATATCCACTAGCTGCTGTAGTATAGATTTAGTTTGGCAAGATTCTGTCTATAAGGTGTAAGCAAATAAAGGAACTTCACTCGACTAGACTGTTTCATCGTTGTTCTTGGGCTGGGCCTAACAGATATTGGAACAAGGCATTGGTGACATGATTGACAGTGGGGTTCCAAGAGGATCTGTATCCAAAATTTATTAATGGTCTCTAGGTGAAGGCTCTCCTCTTATATTGATGGCAGTAAGAAGAAGATAGCTCTCTCTGTCAGGCATCACCAGGCATGGCTGTAAATATGGCTCTCCGGACACTAATCTCTTAACAACTGGGTCCCTAGTAATAATCTCAAGGCACAACTCAGCTAGATTAGTTTCTTTGTTGCCCACAATAATGAAACCATACTCACACTGCCTACTATAGTATACAGAAGTCAACGTCTTTATATAGGCCTATACTCTAGTCTCTGGGGTGCTCACATGCAGAAGATTCCTGCCATTGTTCCCTGCAACTGTATTTAGAAGCAGGCTGCTCCCAACCTCGACATCATGTGGAACCTTCAAGACTTCTACCCATTGAGAGATCTGTCCTTTTATCCCATCTCCATTTAAAGCCATCCAGGTTGGTGGCCATCATCACATCATCCTTCCTTGTGGTAAGGAAGTCTGTCCTAACCTTCCATCTAGTTGTCTTTAATTGTATATTAATTGGCCTGAACTGATTCAAAGCTAGATTGCTGTCTTCCGGCATGATGGAAGATACTGATCTGCTATTAGTTTTGAAGGAAGATTCAAGTGCTAATCTCATTTTTCTAAATTAAATGGGAGAAGGTGCCACCTTATGTCATCCTATTCCTAGATAGTCCTTACTTCAATGCGTTTCAGGGTTGTGTTATTGGATGACTCAGTTCATTGCTCTAGAGGTTCATTTAACGGAATACTCAGTATTTCAGTGCAGTACTACTTGGAGAAAATGGGCCATGTTTGTAACTCATGAATTAAGGAACAAAGAAAAGTGAGAAGTGAATGGTAAACTCTTGCAGGAATGAGATCTTGAAACTTACAAGATCTGCTGTAGTTGTGGAGTCTTTCTTCTTTATGGAATGGCTCCACAAGAGTATGTTACATAGGAAGAAGCATTGTTCTTATATTCGAAATCTTTCCATTATGCTTTTATGGACACACACACACACACACACACACACACACACAATCTGATATATCTATAAATTGATGTCACTGGTTTCACCAGCTTTTGCAGAAGGAGTTTTTCTATTTGTCCTGCCAGTAACGTATCTTTTTGAAGGAGAAATTGAAAGTGGCACATAGGAATCAACGGCAATAACATTAAAATTAAATTAAAATTAAATTAAAATAAAATTAAAATAAAATTAAAATAAAATTAAAATAAAATTAAAATAAAATAAAAAAACATTAAAGTAGCTCTGTGGTAGATGAGTCTGAGGTGCAAGACACCACCACCCTATATGAATGTAGGATGAGAGGTGGAAGAATGTATTAAAAAAAGGTAATAATGCAGGAGAAAATTGGATGGTTTTTGGTGATAGAAGCAAAATGGCCCCATCAGTGATGAATGCATTGTGTACAGCTTGTACTGCAAAAAGGCATGATAGAGTACTGAAAAATAGTTCAAATGTAGAATTAACCATTTTGGTACCTCCCTGTAGGATTTCTGAGCGTAATTATCTGAAATAAAAAGGATTTATAATGGAACGCTTGTGAAGATTTGTCTCCTGAGCCCACTTTAAACAGAATGCGTCTTTATTGTTTAAAATGGGTTTCTTTCCCGTGTCATCTCCAAGACGGAACAATAGTCCCCTTAATAATAAATAATTTTTTTTATTTCAAGTTTTAATGGAATTTTTTTCAAGATGATATGGGCTGGCTTTTAATGTTGGCGATTTTTCATTCTTTCACCAGTGAACATTTCAACAGTGATTTCCAGGGTTCCCTAATTTTTCTTTCCTAGTGGCTGTTTCTGTTGTCTGCTGAACATCATCAGGAGAACACAAGTGGGTGATGACAAAGAGAAAATTAATTGCATCTGAATTCTACCGGTCTATAATAATTTTGTGTTATTGGGTGCCTTATAAAAATCAATGCATAATTAACAAAAAATAAATGAATAGAAGGCTTTTAGAAGCTGTTCAAAAGGCTCAACCCTAACTTTGAGCCACACTACTCATAGAAATCTTTCTAAATTTTAGACTTGAGGAACTGTAGCCAAACTAGTATATATTATCATTGTTAATGCTCATTTTGTTAATCAAAAGCATTTTTAAAATTTTACTTAAATGTACAGAGAGCAAGGAAATATAAGAATGTCCTTCCATCCTATCCTCCCACCTGAAGCAACATAGAAACAAAACCTGTATAATTTGGGAGTATATAAAATACATTTTTATTCTTAAATGTTGTAGGGCCAATGTTTTTGATGAAGTTTTTTAAAAAAAGACAGTAATATTTTATATTTACTTACTTGATTTACATATTACCTCTCTACTGTTCTCAAGACAGAGAAAAAGATTTGAAAAATGAAATCAGAACATAGAAAGTTAAGAATGAAGACCTTTAACATTAAAACATGCATTAAAATCATCTAACAATTAAGTATAAATTATTCATACATCTCTCTCACACACATATATTGATTATGTGTCATGAAGTTGTTTTTGACTCCTAATGACCACACAGATAGATTTCTTACTTTTCCAGAGAGCTGGGTCTTCGCATAATGTGTCCAAAGTAGGATAATTTGAGCCTGGTCATTTGTGCCTTGAGTGAGAACTCCGGGTTGATTTGTTCAATGATCCATCGCTTTGTCTTCTTGGCTGTCCATGATATTCTCAGGAGTCTTCTCCGACACAAAGTTCAAAACATCAATACTCTTCCTATCCTCCTTCTTTAAAATCCAACATTTGCTTCCATAGAGTATCACAAAGAATACCACGGCTTGTATGATTCTGATCTTTGTAGGTATACACACATCATGCATTTGAATATCTTTTCTAAGGCCTTCATGGCTGCTCTACTGAGTGCTAGTCTGCAGCATATTTCTTGACTGCTTGTTCCTTTACTGTTGATGGTTGGTCCTAAAAGGCAGAAGCTCTCCACCACTTTGATATCTTCATTGTCAATTCTAAGGCTGGTTGTTCTATCTGCTGTCATTAGTTTGGTCTTCTTTATATTTAATTTTAGTCCCATTTTTTCACTGTGCTCTTTGACTTTTAATACGAGGGCTTGCAGATCCTTTGCATTTTCAGCTATCAGCATAGTGTCATCAGGATAGTGCAGGTTATTGATGTTTCTTCCTTCAGTTTTAAAACCATGCTCATCTTCTTCCAATCCAGCTTCCCTTAATATATATTCTGCATCTAAGTTGAATAAGTAAAGGGGGAGTATGCAGCCTTGTCACACTCCTTTGCCAACCTGGAGACAATCTGTTTCACTATGGCTTCCTGACCTGTATAAAAGTTTCTCATTAGGACAATCAGACATTCTGGTTTTCCCATTTTTCTGAGCACATTCCACAGCTTCACATGATCAACACAATCAAAGGCTTTTCTATAATCAATGAAGCACATACTGATTTCTTTTTGGTATTCTTTGGCTTTTTCAGTTATCCAGCACACAACAGCAATAATGCCTTATGTTCCTCGGCCTTTTCTAAAGCCAGCTTGAACATCTGGCATCTCTTTTTCCATATTGGGCTCTAATCTGTGTGGAGGGATCCTAAGCATTATTTTGCTAGCATGTGAAATTAAGGATATTGTACGATAGTTTGCATGCTCCGTTAAGCCCCCTTTTTTTTATATTGGAATGTAGACTGACCTCTTCCAATCAGTTGGCCATTGTGTAATTCTCCAGATTTGCTGGCATAGCTTGGTTGAACCTTGACTGATTTTTCTTCTGTTGCTTGCCATATTTCAGTGGGTATTCCATCAGTTCCTGTATCTTTCTGACTTGTTAATGACTGGAGTGCTCATCAAACTTCATCTTCTAGTACTAGAGATTCGTGTAAGTAAGGAATATCTTCTAAGGTATCTTGGATGTTGACTCTCTACTGTATAGTGTTTCAGTATACTCCTTCCATCTTCCTCTGATCTTCTTTGAATCAGTCACTATCTGTCCACTGGCATCCTTTAGCATACCAATTCGAGGTTGGAACTTCCTTCTGAGTTCAGAGATCTTTTGAAAGACTTTCCTTGTTTTTCCATGTCTGTTTCCATCTTCAATGTCTTTACAGATGTTGTTGTAATACTGCTTCCTGTCTCTTCTAACAGTTCTCTGAAACTCTTTAAGTTCCTTTCTGAGATTTTTGTCTTTCTTGGCTTTGGCTTCTCTTCTCTTCTTGGCAATTTCCATGGTTTGTTTTGACATTCAGTTTGCTTTTTTCTCTTCATTTTTGGGAGTCTCTTTTCACATTCATCCTTAACGACTTCTTTAAATTCGTTCCATAATTCCTTTGATTCTCTATCAATGAGGTTTGGGACATCAAAGTGATTCCTGATGTTCTCCTTGAAAATGGTGGGTATATGTTCAAAATCATATCGTGGAAAGTGACTGGTTTTCTTCTTCTTTAGCTTAACTTGGAGCTTGCACATGAGCAGTTTGTGATCTGTTCCACAACCAGCACCTGACCATGTCTTTGATGCTATAATTGAACTCCTCCACCTCCTTTTAGCAATAATATAGTCAATTTAATTTCTATATACTTTATCTGGTGATGTCCATGAATGGAGGCATCATTTTGGTTGTCTGAAGATAGCGTTAGCTATGAAGAAATAATTGGAGTGACCGAAATTGATAAGTTGGTCTCTCACTCCATTTTGGTTTCCTAAACCATACAATCCAACTACATTTTCCTCTTTCATGTTTCCAACTTTGGCATTCGGGTCAAATCCCAAGCAGCACATCTTGTTTGCATGTTCTGTTGATTTTGCATTGAACTTGATCATAGAAGTCATCAACCTCTTCTTCTGTATTGGTGGATGGAGCATAAACTTGAATGATCATCATATTAAAGGGTTGTCCATGAGGTCTAATCGATATTATTTGGTCATTGATTGCATTATAACCAAGCACTGTTCCTGCTATACCCTTCCTAACTATAAAAGCAATGCCTTTCCTTCTTTGTTTTCATGTCCTGAGCAACGAACAGTGTGATTGTCTGACTGAAAGAGTGTAATCCCTGTCTATCTCAATTTCCTGATGCTTAAGTTGTGAATTTGTAGTCGTTTCATTCATCTTTCACTGCGTTGAGCTTTCCTGTGTTCGTGTTTCTTACATTCCACGTTCCTACTGTAATTTTATCTTTGCAGCCTCAGATTTTCTTTTCCTGTATGGCATGATCAGCAACTAGACATCCCAAAGGCTTTAGTCTAGGCATGTCATAAACACCATTAGTACCCCCAAAAATTCTCAGATCTTCTTCAGTAGCATGATGTGTGCCATCTGACCTGAGGGGTTCATCATCTGGCACTCTTGTCAGTCATTTTATATTTTCTATCCATGTGGTTTTCTTGGTAAAAATCCAGGAGTGGTTTACCATTGCCTTTTTCTGTGCAGTATGAATTGATGTCTGCCATTATCACTAAAGTGATCATCTGCCTCTAGCAATTTCCTATATCACTGCTGCCCAATAGAGGTGCCCGCTTGCTTCAGCTGGGCAGCTGGGATGACCTTCACGCCTTGAGTGACTCTGCTGGGAGCATATCCTCTTGGCATACATTCCCAACATCCTTTGCTCATCCCTCCCAGGAACCACCCGCCCACCATGATGAGGCAGCACAGCAGGACTTGGGAGGGGGGCACACATACATATACAAAAATGCAAATAGAAATATTATTTGCTCAACCCAGAGAGGACTATATTTTTAGACAATATTCACACTCCTTCTTCTGAATACCCATAGCACAGGAGCTGAAGTGGATTTTTATTTATTTTAATTTTCAATTTTGAGGTGAACTATTTACTGCTGCTCTTTCATGTTCCTTTTTAGAATTCTTGGTAATGTTCTTTTGAATTTTTGTATCTCTGTGGGCAGGATATAAACTGATTCTACAAATATAAAGTAAGCAACTTAAATATTATGGTCTGCCACCAGTCAAAATGATTGCATCTGTTTTTTTTTTTAAGCTTTGGAAGTCTTTTTCCTTGTCAAAGGAACATATTAAAATGCATTTCTGAAAAACATAAATATTGAATATGTTGCTTTAAAAAATTAAAGAAAATACTTTTCAAATCCTCCACGTACTGATTTATGCAATTTGGACTGAAGATAATATTTTAAAACAAGAATTAACAACCCTATAACTGTTAACCTCACTTTTGCAACCTATGATCTCCTGACCATGAAGCAAAGCAATCCATTTGGGTTGATGCAAGTTTTAATTTTAATGTTTTATTTGCAACAACTCCAACTCCTAAAAGAAGACCAAAGACAAACCCCTTCTGTTCTGATAATGTTGCTGCATCTCCTATGCTCTCATAGCTAGAATTGAAAATCAAAAGGAAGAATGAAGCCTTAGCTAAAAAAAATGTCTTTACGGAATTATAACAGAAAAGAGATTTATTTAGAGCAGTGTTTCTCAACCTTGGCAACTTTAAGATGAGTGGACTTCAATTCCCAGAATTCATGGCTGCCTGGGGAATTCTGGGAGTTGAAGTCCACTCATCTTAAAGTTGCCAAGGTTGAGAAACACTGATTTAGAGAAATACAATATAGCACCTAGTGATCGACATCCAACCAAGAGGAGAATCAAAGATCATGTATTGTGTAGGTATGTGTGCGTGCGCGTATGCCTGGGAATTCAGGCAGAAGAAAGGGACCTCAGATTAGCTATTTCTTAGACAAAGAGGAGGCAGAGTGAAAGACAAAGAGAAGAAACAAGAAGAAATCCTTCAATCTCTATCTTTTGTCCTCTTGTGCTCTGTATGTCACGAGGTGCTAAAAAGTCAGTGTCATTGGATTCCTGCTTCCAATATATTAAGGTTTTTGGGTTTTTTTGCTCCACTTCAATATAACTATCTCCTGCTCAGGGAAGGAAGTATGTGGCAAATCAGTGTAGCACATGGTTTCTCCCCTGCAAGTCAAGCCCCCTCACTCCCCTCACAAGCCAATTGTGTTTGGCAGAGGAAGCTGAGAGAACAAACATTCACAACTGTCAGATTCCCCAGTTGTAAAACATATCACTATCCCTAATCCTATTTCTCTCCTTACCTCTATAAGACTGCCTCAATCTGTGTAATAGTTAAGCTGGCCTCCCTGTGTACCACGAATCTCCATTGTCTAATCCCATGCAAGAGATAGATTTATAGTTTTGACAAAGAGAGGGAGAATGATGAAAGAAAATATAAGTGAGTAAGGACGCTGATGCAGGTATGCAAGCTCCATTCCCAAGGTGACAAGGAATAAAACCTATTTTAAGTCCAGAATGTCCAGATAACATTTGGAGGTAGCTCAGACAGATCCCTCCCTAATTCACTGTGAGAGCCTGATGTTGGAATTCTCTATTGGAAGTAACCTATTTGCAGATGTTCTGACTTTTGCTTAGTTTATAGTCTTAGCGCTTTAGGAAGCTGTTAGCCAACGGCTTTTATCAGATGTCGGTATCTGTTTCCTTCAGCAGGAAACAAAGGACACCGTGGTTAAGCTCTTTCTGTCTAGCACAAGAATTAAGAGGAAGATAGTTTCCTCCCTGGCCCATCTAGTGGTTTTGCTGACATATGTAGGCCAAGGACCCGTATGTAGGTCACCAAGAGCACCAAAGTTCATCATTAGCATAGTAAAAAACACACCCAGAGGTGGGATGCATAGCTAATTATGTGCACCCCCCAAGATGGAGAATAAGGAAGTTAGATAGTTCTGCATGGCAACTGCAAGAGAGTCCACCCAGGAGGTGTGATATGATGATGCTTACCAATGAGATTGTATCTAATCTTGTAGAGAATGCTATAAATGAGGCCCACCAAACTGGGTGCGCGCACTCTTTTGCTGGGCATAGCCCTCTGTGCGCCTCTCTTTGCCTCTGTACAGAAATAAAGAGATTCTCTTTCCCTTGACTCTGTGTGGACATTGGCTCTCTCAAACTGAGTGAACAAATTTAGCCAGCCTTCTGGCCAACAACTTCTGGAGTACAAGAAGGAGGAAGAGGCTCAGCGCAAGCAGACTTGCAAGATTCTGTTATTATAGCCAATCTCAATAAAAGTAGGTTTAGCCTTCCTGTGCCATTGATTTCCTCGTCTGGCCAACCTAGAGGGGCTGAGGAATCATTACTACCTTGCGTCCAACTTCTGTTATTGTTTAAACACAGAACCAAACACGGAAGCCATGCCACAGAATCCTAATTCTTCTATCCAGCTCATTTTAATAAAGCCATCTCATGCTAATTGATATTAATGAATTCTCATGATCTATCCAGTGCAGGGCAAGAAAAATCCCACAAATATGCTGAACGGACTCATCACTTTTGACATCTCTCTCTTCGGAGGCAGTCAAATGGAAACTTGCCCTGCGTTCTTTAAGCAATATTAGGTCAAATCTAATTTTCCACTCCACTTGCTGAGGAAGACTCTTACTCCTCCATTTGTGTCAGAAGTCTCTTCAGTTTTAAAATTTCAGATGGTCAGGAAACAAGGACACTGTACTTGCTTACTTGCATTTATTACATTCACCCCTCCACCCCTGAGGATTTTCTTTCAAAAAATCCTTTATATTATTCAGAGGGTACAAAGGAGAAAGGACAGCTTCTGATCCTTTTCGTCAACATATTTTGCTTCCACCTAGCTTAAGGCATAAAGCTGGGTTTATACTAGGAAGGCTGCAGCCTGTATCTGCTTTAGATGCAGTCAACAGATGAAAGATGACTATCTCACAACCTTTCCATTCTTTGCCTCAATCCTGGCCTATAAGGTTCTCTCAGAAACCCCTTCTTTGCCTGTCAAGACCACATGACCTTTTGTTCCCACAAGATCAGTGACAGATTTCCCTTTTGCTTTGATCTATTGCTGTTGGTCCTACCATCAGCAGGCTGAAGCAGATATCTCAGGAACAAGAGACTCTTGGGATGATGTTGTGTATGGAACCCTATCCCATTCCATGCGTTAACTCCCCATAACATAAGCCAAGCAGCTTTCATTTTCTTATTTCCTCTTTTCTCTTATGCCCCCCCCAACCTCATTTGAATGGATCATATCAGGCATCAAATTGGTAGTATGTATTAAACCAAATAAGAATCAGGGGAAATGATTTCTACCTTAATGCACATACAGTATTTTGAGAAATGCTTCAACTATCCTCTCTGATGATGTCACTATATTAGCTCTGTGTCTCCATGACTTTAGAGGGCTGTTTAGAAAAATAAAGGTGTCATCCTCCCCCTATTCACAAATAACTTCCCTGCCCCTGTGTTTGGCATAAATAAATGTATCTGAGAATCTCACCTGGTAGGAAGAGAAACTTTAAAATGCTGATTTTTTATGCTAACTGATGCTAGCATAATGCTTATCAGTTAGAATTCTTTGCAGCATTTAAAACTACAGGACTTGGCACAGAGACCCAAGAAAACATAAGGCAGACAATCATACCACAGACCAGAAGAATCATCTCAAAGCAGAGGACAGAACAGCCCTCAAAAACCTAAAGAAGGGCCAAACCATCACCAGACACCATCTGTCTCCCAGTAGACAAAGGCTGAACCATGGTTATGATGGACAGGACACAATACATACAGAAAGCCAAAGAATTACTGGAGGACAAAGAAACCTACATCCCAGTAAACTCCAACCCAATACAGAAATTAGACAACTGATCAAGAGAATCCTTAACAACCTAACCAAGAAAGGTCAGATCACAAAAGAACAACAGTGGCAGATGAAAAGCAGTGGACCCATCCTCCCATGATTCTGTGGGTGCCCAAAAATACACAAGCCCTTCTTCATCCAATTGTATTGTTATCAGGGACCCCAACATACAACATAGTGAAAGAACTTACAAAAAACCTTGGACATCTCACAGAGGGGAGCAAATATTCTATCAACTCCCCACTACAGTGTGTCCAGAAAATCAAAGACCTAAAAATAGATGAAGATGAAATTATGGTTTCATTCGATGTCACAGCACTCTTCACGTCCATAGATCCAGAACTAGCGAAAGAATCCATGGCAGCAGTACTACACAACACACCCAACCTAACCAAATACACTAAGTTCGAAATACCCAGAATCATGGACCTCATCACCCTCTGCCTTACTACCTACTTTTAGTTCAATGGACAGAGATGCCAACAAATCAGAGGAACACCCATGGGATCACCACTCTCAGGACTCATAGCAGAGACTGTAATGCAACATCTAGAAACTATAGCATTCCCACACACACAACCAAAAGTATGTATCCAGTATGTAGACGACACCTTTGTCATAATAAAAAAGGAACAACTAGAAAAGACACATGAAACATTCAACAATATCTTCAAAGGAATAACATTTGCAAGGGAAGAAAACAACAACACACTACCCTTCCTGGATATCCTCATCAGCAAAATAGAAATGCGAGTCTATCAAAAAACAACCCATGCTAACCAAGTGCTCCATTACCAAAGTAACAATCCAACCTCCCACAAGAGGAGCTGTGTAAAAACATTATTCAGACAAGCCCAAATACACAACCCAGAACATCAACAACAACAAAAAAGGAAACAGGCCACCTATACCACATCTTCCAACAAAATGCGTATCCACGCAACTTTATCAAAAAATACTTGACCACTCAACCCAATACAGCACAACCAACACAAACTATGAAAAGGATAACACTACCATACATCAAAAACATCTCAGAAACAACCAACAAACTATTACAACCAAATGGCACCACCATAGCACACAAACCAACTAACACCTTCCAAAACATTTTAAGTAAACCAAAAGACTCAGTAGCCCAAGAAGAAAAAAACAGGAGTCATCTACAACATACAGTGTAAGGACTGTATCAGCCACTACATAGGACAGACAGGCAGAAGGCTAGCAGAGTGCATCCATGAACACCAGCTAGCAGTCAGAAGACACGATGAAAATTCCTTAATCTTGCAACACATGGACAGACTCAACCATAGTTTCAACTGGGAAGCTGTGAGTATCCTAGATGAAGCCAAATCCAAAAACACTAGGGAAGCTTGACATTGAGACAAATCAGCCATCAACAGACACATAGAAATAGACCATATTTACACACCATTCAAAAGAGACAATAAAAAAGCTAAAAAGGAAACCAAAAAACCCCCCCGAACACATTCTCTCCAGCAGCCAACACCCAGAGAATCAGGGATTAACACCAGACAAACAATTAAGCAGAAAACAATACCCTAATCAAGGAACTACCAAGAAGAAAACCAGACCCTCACCAACACTGGCAGGGCAAGCTACTGTATATAAACAGGGAGCAAACCCCACACTCACTAGCACTGATGATGTTACCTAGTCGGGTAATGAAACATCTGCAAGCAAACAACCAAGCTCAGAGAACACCAAGGACCCCACTTTCAGAAAAATCTTGCTTGAAACTCAACTGAAAGAGGAAAACCATTAAATCTACAAGTCTGATAGCGATCAACTTATTGTAAGACTTTTTCTCTCCATCTTGAGTTTAGGAAATAGGCAAAGATGGTATCACTGAAAAAGGGAAGTGATTTCAGCCATTTTGACATGTCTTCTGTTTTTTAAAGTTTGAGCAGGGATCTTTTATTTCCCTTACAAAATCCTCCTTGGAAAGATTCCCTTGATTTTATTATACCTTCAACATGCTTTTTGCAGTGACAAGTTCTGGCTACCATTCCACATACTGATATTGTTCCATAGACACATTCCCAAAATTCTAGTTGTAGCAGCCAAGGCCACATAATTGATGGGGATCTAGAAAACCTACATTAAGTTAAATCTAGATCTACTTTCAGCCCCAGACAGAACAAACCCCCAAATGAACAAGCAGCTTATCTGCACCCTTTTTAGCTCTCCTTGACAATAATATTCTCTGCTGCCATGGATATTTTTTGTAAAAGTCTGGAAGTAAATTAAGAAAATGAAATGGCTCCTGCTATGATCTTGGTGTGGCTTTGCCAGCCTTTGTCAGAAATTGTTCATGTCGTCCCTGAGTTGAAAAAAAAATGGCTTCATTATTTGAAAATGACTTTTTGAGGCCTCCCCCCACCCCCAAATCATGGATTTAAGGAGGTGAAGAGGAGCATACATTTAAGGAGGTGAAGAGGAACATACGTGTTAATGCAGGAAAACCAGAAGCGATGCCACTCCCATAGAATGGCTCAGGAAATGCCATTCAGCGACCCACAGCTTGAATGGACAAGCTTTGGGACATTGCCAGGGAAATAAGGATCACAGAGACAGAGAAATGTTGTAGAGTGCACAGGATCGGAATAATTCTCCTTCTCCTTCTTTTTCCCATGTTGGGATTTCCCCCCCCCAAAGTATATTAAAGCCTAATGTAATGGCTTTGGTGCATTTCTTACCCCAAATGGTGTGAAATTAGGGCAGTGATTTTTTAGCAAGAGCAAAAATAACTCTGGGACTGCAAAATAGGGATTTGGGGACTGGATATGGCTTTAAGATTGCTGAACCCTGAACTTCAGTGATACAAATACAGTATCTCTCCATTCCATTGTCAAACGTCTCTTATCATTTCACAGTCACTTCTGATATTTGAATGCAATGCTCTCTTATGTTTCTTTAGCCCTTTAAATCCAGTCCCTCTCTTTGGGGAAGCAGAGATGTAATCTTCACCTTCTAGTCTACTTTTCTGCTATAGCTTCTTCAGAGATTGCCATCATATTCTCTTTCCATCTTCTCTCATCCCCTTTTTAAAAATGACCTGATTTATGTAATGCAACTCTAAATGTTTAAGTTCATAAATTTTGATGAAGGACAGCACATAAATCTTAGAAATGAACGGCCAAATAAATCATCGGTTTTTTCTCCAAGTGAAAGGCCATTGCGATGTAACAAATGTGAAGATGAGTGCTAACCCAAAATGTCATCTAAAATGAACTTTTCAATTTAATATTGATGAACAAGTGGAATAAGGTCTGATCAATGCAGCAGCACTGCATATATTGGAGGAAGATATTGCTATCTAGTATCCCTAAAAAATAATACCGTAATAACACAGATTGTGCATTCAGTTGAACTCATATTTGCCATGAAAATTCACATATCAATTTATTTATCGAGATATAGCATACTCATTTCCCTCTTTCAACCTAACAAAATTGTGAATTTTCCTAAGCTCTCAGTGGCAAAACATTAAGAAATGCTCTCAAGCATGAATGAACATTAGATGCTAACGATTAAATAAGGACAGTTGTCAAATACCTGAAATGAAACGCCATCCCATGTTAAACAGTGACAGCAAACATTCAGAGATTATAGCAGATATTTGGTGGAAGCGTTTGTACAAGAGAAATTAATTCCAGATTGATACCAAAGAGTGGCTGGATTTGAGATCAAAGCCAAGGGTATTTATCAAGGTCCAAGGAACGATAAAATTGGTTGAAATACAAAATTGGGAGGAGCCGTTTAGGCTACCTTCTCCACCCCATGACTAGTAACCCCATCCATGTATTCTTGAGAGATGGGTTCCCTGCTTCTGTTTAGATACATCTCCACTGGGTCCATGGTCAAAACAGCAAGTTTTTTTCCCCCTAACAATTGACCACAATCAGTTCTCCTGACATTTAAGATGATTATTCCATATCCTGAATTATTATGGTACCTGCATTTGTGGTCTTATTCTATGTGACACCTCTCAGATATTTGAAACACTAGCATTTCCCCCTTAGTCTTTGCTTCTCAAGGCTACTACTCCAGATCTCTCCTTATAAGAGAGATCTTATAATTTACTTGCCAACCTCTTAGTCATTTTTGTTGCTGTGCCCTGTATCCCTTCTTTTTTTTTAATCCATTGTTTATTATTACAAATATTTGCATGCTGCCTATTCTGTGACTCTAGGTGGCTTATTTTTATTTATTTATTTATTTGAAAACATTATATAGCCACCTATATTACATAAAACAACCCTAGGCAGCTAATAAACACACAAATAATAAAAACATAATCATCAGTGCCATAACGGTATCCTCTCAAAAAAACACAAAAAGTGCTGGGCTCACCTCCCATCCTGACTCAAAGCTTGAGGGAAGAGTTGGGTCTTAGTGGCCTTCTGGGAGGCAAGGAGGGTAGGGGTGCTCCATATCTCAAGGAGGAGACCGTTCCACAGGATAGTTGCAGCTATGGGAAAGGCTCACTTCCTAGGTCCCACCAGATAACAACATTTAAGAGAGGAGACCTGGAGTGAGTCCTCCCTATCCATACTAGTGGAACAGGTAGATATCCTCAGGGAGGTGTCCCTTAAATAACGTGGCCCCATGCCATTCAGCATTTGAGAACCAGAATCTTCAATTATACCCAGAAAGAAACCAGCTGACACAGCAGTGGTATAATATGGTGAATATGGTGATATAATATGGCTGTCAAAACTGCCCATGCTGCTGCATTCTGGAAGAGCTGAACCTTCCAGGCGGTCTTCAAGGGCAGCCCTATGCAGAGCACATTGCAGTAATCAAACTGTGAGGTAACCAGTGCATGCATTACTGTCTGAAGGGCCCCCCATCTAGGAAAAGGCACAACTAGTGCACCAGATGCAGCTGAGCAAAGTTCTTCCTGGCCACATCTGCCATATGCTCATTGAGCAAGGGCCACGAGACTAGAAGGACCCCCAAATTGCACATTTTAACTCTGTCTGGGGAAGTGCTACCCCACTGAGTTAAAAACAGCAATTCTCCAGATCCAGGGACTCAAAACCCCAAAGCCACTCCTTGCTAGAATTAAGTCACAGCCAGTTCCTCCCCATCCAGACCCTCCAAGCACTGGTAAGCACCTGAACAGCATCACTTGTCCAACCTGGGGCAGAGATATACAACAGAGTACAATCAGCGTATTGGTGACCCAGAGGCTTCATGTAGATGTTGAATAGGAGAGGTGAGAAAACTGAGCCCTGAGGTACCCAGCATAAGGACCTAGGGCTAGATCTCTCTCCCCCTCAACAACACCAGCTGGAGCAGAGGGAATGTGAACTTTTAATGGGGATATGATGTTAATTTTTGCTACAGTCTGTGGCTGGTTGGTGGGACCCTAGATTTCTTCCAGGCTGATCATGCTGCTTTTGTCAAAGGCAAACAACTTTCTGTTACGCAAAGTATTTTGTGAGGGTATTGTGAGTTAATCAGAAACAAGACTTAGAGGGTTTTTTTTGTTTTTGTTTTGAAGGAAGTTAATTAGCACCATCCTTTCCTCCATTTCCTTGATTTGTTAAGAGAATGTCAAGAATGCAACGCAGAGCAGACATAGTGCTGAATTTGCACATGAGAGCAACGAGTGGGCATGAAAATGAATAAAGAAATCAGGAGAAATAAAATGCACATATGCAGAGTGAGGAGATGACTCTTTGTTCTGTTATGACTAAGCAGAGAAGCACAAAAAGGGTAAAATGAATTGAAAAATCACCCAAACAGAGCAAAACAATCAGGGTGCCAGAAAGTGACTAATTAATTACAGTGATTAGAGGAACTTGATTATGGTGTCTATGCACAAAACATCCTGCTGGCCCTTTGCCTACTATTTACTACGAGCTTTATGAAGTCAGGCCTTACAAACTTCTTGCTTTGTGTCAATCTTCTTGTATATCTCATTCATACAACCATCTCACTGAGGCACCAATGACTATTAGCTGAGTACTGGACTTTTGGAAGCACGTCCCATGGAATCATCAGGATAGAAGGGGCCATTTTGACCTCTGAATCCAGTCACCTCCTTAGGACAGGAATCCATAATAAAGTATCTATAAAACTGTAGACATTGTAACACCCTTAGGCAACATAGGTACTGTATATCTGCATCTGGAATACGATTTATAGTTCTGGTGACCATATTTAAAAAAGGATATATCACCAAACTCAAAAGTGCATAGAAGAGGGAACCAAAATGACCAGAGGGCTTCTATACTTTCCCTATGAGAGTAGGCTAGAACATCTGGGATTCGTTAGCTTGATGAAAAGATGATAGAAGGGGACAAAATTATAAAACCATACATGGCATTAAGTAAAGTGGGCAGACAGAAGTTTTTGTTCTTCTCTTCAAATACTACAACCCAGGGTCATCCTTTTTGGAAGGAGATTAAGAATAGAGAAAAGGTCTCTTTGTAGAGCACATACGCTGTGAACTTCAGCATCTCAGAACTGTGATGGCCCCTAACATGGATGGCTTTAAAAGGGGATTGAATAAATTAATGGAGGAAAGGATTATCAAGGTCTGGTGGTTTTAAAGGCTTCATGTTATCTGGGTAAATATTCCATAATTTGAGGGACAGAATGCTAAACTGATTAATGAAGAACTTGTCATTAATCTTACTCTTAGCCACCAAATGTATAAGAAGTCAACAATGGAAACTTTTAGACAATTTAACAATTGCAAAATGGCATTGAAAGGTATGGTCTATTGCTGTGGTTGAAAAATCATGGATTGAATTCAAACTTTAAATATACAGAGGGTTGATTCACAATTTTATCGCAACTGGATACACCATATAGTAATAAGGTATAAAAATGTTGTTTATCTAAATATTTCAAACATTGCAAACTTGTAATGTTGATAGGATAAAATTAAAAATTAAAGAAACAAAGACAAAAAGAAGATGCCATGTCACCTCTGGATTGGAGGAAGCATGCCTCCAAGTATCAGTTGCAGAGGAACAATGTCAGGAGATGACTGACATCTCTATCTATTATCTATCTATCTATCTATCTATCTATCTATCTATCTATCTATCTATCTATCTATCTATCTATCATCAATCATCTACCAATCTATTAAAAATGTATATGCCACCTAATTTCCCAACCTCCAGGTGATTTCAACAAAACAATACAACCATTACAAATATTAAAAATAACATTCTTAATATTGTACCCTGGATGCTGCTATTCATTTAAAATCCTTCTCACCAAATGCTCTATGAAAGACTCTTCATCCCTCTAAAGAATAACAAGGTAGGGGATAGGCCTGCCTCTATCTCCTGCTGGTGAACATCTCAGAAACATCTGAGGGGTGACTGTGAGAAACAAAATACTGGTGTAAGATAGGTCTTGGCCTGATCCTGCATGGCTATGCTTCTGTTCTGATAGACAGCTGTCTAGCTTCAGCCTTGAGATCGCCAACGAAGAAGTCTGTTCCTATCACTCAGGTGGTTTTCAATTGGTGTTGCTTGGACATAGTTGCCTTGGAGTTGTATCTGTTATATGGTGCTCCTTAGGGCTCTGTACTGCATTTCTGTATCTACAAGGAATTGTTTGGGGAGATCATCTAACATTTGAAATGGGATGCTCTCAACATAGTGATCATTTGTATCTATTTCTGGGTCACATCTTCAGGTGGTGATGTAGCTCCACTGAATGCTTGCCTGCAATCAGTAGGGGATTGGATAAAGGCTAATAAACTGATCTCAGTTTCAGCTGTCTGTTGTATGGAATCACAGATTCAGAGAAGCAGTAGACTTTCCTGACATGAATGGGTTTACACTATCCAGAAGGAAGTCTTATGCAGTTTGGAGATATTTCTGGATCTCTCTGCTTGAAGACACTTGAGGACCCTTTCAGCTATATCAAATTCAGACTTTCCTGGAAGAAAATGACCAAAAATGGTGGTGACGGAAGTTAGTTCCAGGCTTCATTACTGTAGTGCACTCTGTGTAAAGCTATCTTTGTGTCTTGTTCAGAAATTTCAACTGGTATAGACGTCAGCTGCCAGGTTGGTCTCCAGAAGAACTCTAGTGCATTAAACCTATTCCAGAAGTATTGTACTGGTTGCTGATTTGTTTTCAAGACTAAATATGAACTGCTGGTTATGACCTTTTAAGTCCTATATGGCATATGTCCAAGCTAGTAGACAGGACATCTCTTTCTATCTGATCACTGAAGCCACATATGCCAGTTCACTTACAGTGGTTGAGGCTTCATCTCATGGCAACTTAGGGTCAAGCCTTCTCTACAGCCAACTCATGTTTTTGGAACACATGCCCTACTAAGTTGAGGAATATAAACTCTTGGATGGTTCTTAAAAGCCCCCCAAACAGCCCTTTTAAAACAGGCTTTTGGATTAACTTTAATTTTAATACTCATTTCTAATTGCTTTTAATATTTCTGGTTTTAATTTTGGTGCTGTTTCATTTTAATTCTCTGAGAGACCTTGGTAAGCTGGCAATATAAGTTTAATCATGTAAGATAAAGTAGGGATCCTTCTGCATGATTTTTTCCCTTTAGAATGCTAGAGAAATTTCTCAAGAAAGACAGAGGGATACATTAGCTCTAGATTTCTAACAGTCTTAGACCACAAGGTCATAAACAAAGTCCATTTACAGATAATTCCTCAGAGCAAAGAATTTCTTTTCCTATGGCATTTTAAGAGGAAAAATATTACAGTTTTATCAAAGAAGTACAGAGAAAAATGTATATAAAAATAAATTAAAAGAAAAATAGTATCATCCAACAAATTAGTTGGTTATGCAAACAAAACAAACTAAAATAAGATAAACAGAAAACTCTAAAATATTCTACTAAATTGATTCAAATCATCTATCACCTTTTCATTTAATAATTTAATGACAGTGTAACAAATTGAGCATAAACATTTGTCTATTTCTGTAAAATCTTATGAAAGTTATGCCAAAGGGAAATGTATTATGTCATTTTTAATTAGTGGGAAAAAATGGTCTTTCCAAAAATGGATAAATTATATATTTTTTGAATCCAGCCTTTGATATCCAGGAGAATAGCACTTCCCCAATCTCTCAATATAATTCTCTTGACTATTTCCCACGCCTGATGTAACCATTATTCCTCAAAAACGATCTGATTCCATAATTTTGCAATATAATTCAAAATAACACTGACATCTTTAACTGATCAAAGTTTTCTGCTTCTTCTGTGGTAGAAAAATCATAGACCATAAGAACATACAAGCAGGGGAGATGTCAATGGGGATTACTGGCAGAATCTTCAACAGTCTTCGGCCAATTTTGTCCACCTCTGCCATCAAATTCAAGGCAACCCTTCATCCATGCCAGTAACTTTTATCATTTTTGTCTTTCAGCTCACTGATGCCCATCCCTTGAGAAAAAGCCTTGCTTAATAAGTCTATCAAAAACCCATTATTCTGATTGTCATAGCAACATCTCTGTAGCTTCTCAGGATGCTTCATTTATAAATGCAAAATGTGCAGTTGTAGGACTTGATCCTGACACTGGAGATGGGATAATTTTCAAGGGCCAATTCAAGCATTTGAGGAAGGGGGGATATTGCACCTATCTGCTACACTTTAAGGCAGCCATGTCTTTTCCAAGGATCACACATCTGCTATGGAGGGGAAGGAACTGCATGAACCCAGGGAAAGATGCAGCTACTTTAAACAGTTGCAGACGAGTGCTACATTAGTGGCCCTATACGCTCTGAAGCATTTTTTGGAATTGAATCCAAAGCAGTGCACAGCCCTAATACAAACTGCATTTAATGCATTTCATTGATAGGTTCCTTCCCTTAAATCTCCAAGTTTCCTTGAAAACACCCTCTCTCCCATTATTTTGCAATAACGAAACACATCAAAAACATATATAAAAAAGAAATATGAAGAGTTTAAACTTCTACATACTTTCCCCATCAGTGCTTATGAATTTCTAAAGAAAGAAATGGTGTCATTCAATTAAAAAAAAAAAAAAAAAGCCCCAAAAGCTAGATTCTTTTTCCATCTATCAGAACCTGGGAGTGGAGAAGTAACATGTTCTGAAAAGCAGCCTGATGAACCAACATTTTTCCCAATTGAATATGTTTCCCAATTTGTGAATCCCTCCAGTTTTTAGTAGTCTCTAAGAATGGTATTTACAGGTTCAGTTGGCTTTGATTTTTCAAGAACATGACACTCCCATTGTCATCACCTTTTCATTAAGGATATATGAGAACATATTGGGTGTCATACCAATTGACAACCTCAGAACAATATCAGAAAAATCATAGGACCAGCTCTTGATTCCAATAGAAGAGAATATGCGTAGCTCAGGGTTGAACTGTGGAGTCCCTGGAGTTCTCTGAGCTTGGCTGTTTTCTTGCAAACATTTTGTTACCCGGCTAGGTAACATCTACACGCTATTCAAAAGAGACAATAAAAAGGAAAGCAAAAGACCAGAACATCTCCTCACCAGCAATCATCACCCAGATAAGCAGAGATTAACACCAAGATTATCACCAGACATACAATCAGCAGTAAACAATCCCCTAATCAAGGAACTACCAGAGGGAAAAAATAAAACAAAACAAAACCCCCACCCCCACCAATACTGGCAGGGCATGCCACAATATATAAACAGAGAGCAAACCCCACTCCCTTCTAGCACTGATGATGTTACCTAGCTGGGTAATGAAACGTTTGCAAGAAAACAGCCAAGCTCAGAGAACTCCAGGGACTCCACAGCCCTTGATTAGTAGACAGGGAGGGAGACAGAGGTGACATTGCTTCTTTTCCTCTCAGAGATGATCTCAAACCATTTAGCTGATGGATAGTTAGTTGTCTGAGGTGCTAACTTTCCTTCTCTATTAAGAAAAGCAAGTCCTGTTTCGCTTGGTCCCTTTTCTCCACTTAAAACACATGTTGGAAGAAATAAAAAGCTTCTGTAGTCTATTTAACCTGGTTTCTTGAGGTCTCACTGGCAAATGTGTCATTTGTAATAATAACCTACCCACTGGGCATTGTCTCAGTGCAGCATGCTTCTTTCTTAATAAATTCACCTCTATTGGGAAAGGAAATATTCTAATTCTGGGCTGAATATTGCTGTGAAAATAAACTTGCCAGAAAAACAAACGCTCTCCACGAATACAGTACGTGAGCTCTCTGTAGAGTATAAAACATAAGGAACAAAGGAGACTTATTCAAGCCCTGGGAAACATGCACCATTTTGTTAAAGAGCTTCAATCTTGGATGCCCTAGTTTGGGGCTTCTCAAACTTTCTGTTCCTCAGCTCTGTTTGAGATGGCTACAAAAACTCCCGCCAGCTTTTTACCAAATGATGGTAAGCCTGTCCAGGTCCAGAGAACAATGCTATGGTGATTGAAAGAAACATTAACAGATTGCATGAGATAAGACTTTCTTGAAAGAGCAATCAATATCACCCTTTCATCTCCCAAACACCTTTAATCTTCCCAACATCGTTAGGCTGTGTGCCTGCAACCCATTTTTTTATTGTTTGACTGCATTTGATGGTTCAAATCCACCATCTGAGAACATCTGTCCTCAGCAACTAGTTCTTATGAATTCCCTGGATGACCAGATGAATTTTATGTAAATCTTTTCTGGCAGAGAAAGAACCTAATAAAATGCAAACTGTTGCATTTGCAACCCGCAGAAATTGTGCTTAACTAGCAGCAAATTAATTTTGGATTGATTTGAGGCTGTACTATGTGGAACAGAATATTGTGTAGAACTTTAGAGTCTTACATCATTCTTACTTTATTGTACTGTTTCTTATTTTTGCCTTTTTGTTCATTTTCCTATCTTATTTTACTGTGCGTTAACTTTTTGTTTTTATTTTATTATGGTTAGGTCTGTGACCTGTTTTAAAGTAGTCATTCAAATCCAAATGAATTCTGCATTGACAGTGTATTCAGGGAGGTAGAAAAAGGAGGAGAGGCCTTCGTATAGTTCGATATACAGAACCACCCTGCTACCATATTGGAGAGCAATCCCAGAATGTTTTAATCTTCTTTTCCTATTACTATGTACCTTTGAACTTTCCAGGTTTTTACTGTGCAGTGTTATTAATTCTCCTACCCAACTCCCTCCCCCATGCCCAAGTCCTCCTGTGTTGCCTCATCGTGGCAGATGGGTGTGTTTGTGTGTTCCAGGGACTATGAGGGAATAATGCTGGGAGCATATCCCAAAGGAATATATTCCAGCAGGGTCACCCAAAGCGAGAAGGTCATCCCAGCTGCCCAGCTAAAGCAAGCAGGCAACTCTCTTGGGCAGCAGTGATATAGGAAGATGCTGGAGGCAGATGATCACTTTAGTGACAATGGCAAAGGCATCAATTCATACTGCGTGGGAGGCCATAGTAAACCACTCCTATATTTTTACAAGAAAACCACAGATAGAAAATACAAACAGACTGACCATAGCGTGCCGGATGATGGGCCCCTCAGGTTGGATGGCACTCAACATGCTACTGAGGAAAACCTCAGTGATGTTTATGACATGATTAGATTAAAGCCTTTGGGATGTTTAGTTGCTGATGTTGCCATACAGGAAAAGAAAATCCAAAGTTATTAAGATAGAATTACAGTAGGAACATGGAACGTAAGAAGAATGAATATGGGAAAGCTCAACACAGTGAAAGATGAAATGAAACGACTACAAATTGACATCTTAGGCGTCAGTGAATTGAGATGGACTGGGATCAGACTGTGGAAAGTGCTCAGAAAAATGGGAAATCCAGAATGTCTCATTGTCCTCATGAGAAACTTATATATAGGACAGGAAGCCACAGTCTGGACAGAACATGGTGAAACAGACTGGCTCCAGGTTAGCAAAGGAGTGAGACAAGGCTGTATACTCATCCCTTATTTATTCAACCTATATGTAGAATATTATATTAAGGGAAACTGGATTGGAAGAAGATAAATGTGGTTTTAAAATTGGAGGAAGAAATATCAATAATCTGCGCTATGCTGATGACACTTCCCTAATAGCTGAAAATGCAAAGGATCTGTAAGCCCTAGTAATAAAAGTCAAGGAGCACAGTGAAAAAATGGGACTAAAATTAAACGTAGAGAAGACCAAACTAGTGACAACAGGTAGAACAACTAGCCTTAGAATTGACAATGAAGAGATCAAAGTGGTGAAAAGCTTCTGCCTTTTCGGACCCACAGTAAAGGAACAAGAAGTCAAGAAATACATCTCAAACTACCACTTGGTAGAGCATCCATGAAGGCCTTGGAAAAAATATTCAAATACCATGATGTGTCTATACCTACAAAGATGAGATTCGTGCAATCCATGGTATTCCCTGTGACACTCTATGGAAGCAAAAGTTGGACTTTAAAGAAGCAAGATAAGAAGAGCATTGATGGTGAGAATCCCATGAACAGCCAAAAAAACAAACAAATGGATCATCAAACAAATCAGCCCAATGTTCTCACTCAAGGCACAAATGACGAGGCTCAAATTATCCTACTTCAGACACATTATGTGAAGACCCAGCTCTCTGGAAAAGGCTCTAATGCTGGGAAAGGTGGAAGGAAAGAAAAGAAGAGGATGACCAGTAGCAAGGTGGATAGACTCAGTTACAGGTGAATGCACTGTTGGAGTTGCTAAAGGACCAGGTTAGGTACAGATCATCATGAAGAAAATCTATGTGGTTGCTAAGAGTCAACAATGAATTGATGGCACATAATCAATCAATCAATCAATCACCCAAGCTCATCAAACCAACTGATTGTTAACAAGGGGCATCCACTGGGGAGGGAAGGAGAGGTCAATATGGCAGCCATAACATACACTTGAAACTCTGCCTTTTTCTTTTTAACATGCAACACACATAAAAAGGGGCAGGACTTTGATGGTACAGCCACAGCTGCCATATTGACTCTTTTTTACCACCCCTGTGGATTCCTCTTTTTTTAACCATTCTGGCTTATCCATGTGGGGGAGAAATAATTGTGCAAGAAGAGAACAAACAGAGGATTACAGGCAACTAGAATAACCGAGTAAGTAGCATAAAGGAACTGACACGTTAGCAGAGTTTTCATCCATACTCCGCTTAGTCAAGATACAAGAAAAGAAAGCAGTAAAGAAAGGAAGGGTTCATTGATTGTGGCCTGCACCAATATAAGGAATTTTCAGACAGGAATAGGTTGCACTTCACAAAGCAAAGGGAAGTCCTACATTAACTTGCATCCTTTTTTAATTAGAAATGTTTAATGTAATAGAATATACAAAACAAACAAGAACAAAGAGAGAAAATAAGAGAGAAACAAGAAATAAATTGAAAAAACATACATTTGTGCCTTCTGCCTTTCTTTCTATTGAGTAATTGTCATCTTAAACTTTTCTCCAACCTCTTTGCCTCATTTTTGATCCCCAAATCCCATAATCATCAATTCATTTTTTTCTTCTTTCAGCAAAAAGTCCATATAAAGTTTCCAGTCTTTAAAAAAAAGTCTTTCATCACTTTTTCTTTGACTAAACTGGTCAGCGTCGCTATTTCTGCAAGTTCAGTTAATTTTATGATCCAGTCTTCTACTGTAGCCATATCATTGCTTTTCCAACTTTTTGTATACAATAATCTTGCCACAGTTACCATATACAATATTAATGCCCCACATTTCTTTTCTAATTCCTTGTCCCCAAAACCCAGTAAAAATAATTCTCGTTTCTGCATGAACTTGCATCTTAATTTGAAAATGGCTCCATGAAAATTCAAACTGAACTGTAGGTTCAAGGAAGCACTTCTAAAAAGTGTTTTCTCTTAAAATATGCATGTTCAACACTCTTTTGGAAAAATGGAAAAATCAGAATGTTTAGGAACATGAAAGCTATGGATTAACTACACCAGTTAATGCATAAGATAAGGCCTGTTGAAAGCATCAGGATGTGACGATTTAAATTTTAACCTGCACATCAACCTGCTCATTTCAGAGTCTGACACAATGGAATTTATATGAAGTAGTTGGCCAACAGCTTCCCCCTCATCTAAACTAACCAGCAGGGTTGCATAAAGTCATACAAAGCCTAAACAGAAGACATGGGAATAAAGCAAATAATCAACTTCTGTAATTCCAAACTTCTATTATAGTTGGCTGGTACTTTACAGTAGTTCCAGTTTATTTTTACAAGGCTCAAATGGGCTTCATGGAAAAAGTCTATCTATGTGATCTCTAAGTGTCAACACCAACTTGATGGCATATCGCCTGGCTCTTGGTCTTCCCCGCTATTTCATGGAGACATATTAGTCTGCCATGTTTCCACATAGAAGTCCAAGATCAGTGAAAGTATCATGCTTGGTACTGCTTTAGGGTAAGGCTGAGTAGGGACTGGGGTGCCAAAGCTTACAGGGCTTCAGTGCCAACTCTCCTTTCAAATCACTCTAAAAATGCAAAGCTTTGCATTGATGGGAGGTGGTGCTATCAGTCAATGTGGCATAGGGGTGTCACTGCTGCAGGCAAAATAGAGTTAATATTAGGGCCGTGCTGTGCTTTACACACAAAAGTAAAAAGGCGTTTTGGACGATACAGGAGCACGCAGATGATAGAACCTGTTGGCAACTCATTCAAGGAGCTGGGACTTTTCCTGGGACTGGACAACTGCTCTCTGCATTTTAAGGAGTTACCCACAGATCTTCTATTCATGTCCTTGCATACTCTGAAGCACCTTTTTTCCATTACATCTGAAACAGCGCATAGTTTTTAAGTAACCCACTATCAATTTCCTTCTGGCCAAGAAAAAAATCCATGTCTGCCTGTTATATTTGAGGCAGCCTTGCCCACTTTGTATTATCACTACAAAGTGGCATCAGGAACAGCTTTCAGCCTCTTGGATACTGCAGGAGAAACAGACCAGATCATATTACACAGGAATACACAGAGGAAGATTTGTTCAAGCATCCATAATCCACAATGTGAGATTTTTACCATGAGTATGGAGTTTTAAAATCAATTCTCATTTCAAAAAACATTTAACCTGGTTCATACACTGTACTTTTTTGGCTGAACTCAAAATTCAATAAAATAATTTTATTTATTTTTAAAATTAAAATGACTCGTTTCTTTGCAAACCACTCTCCGATTGAAATCAATGGTGCATTAAAGGCTTTATCACTTTCTGTGGGATTTTTACACATTATGAGGCCAGACCACTTATTCCTATCATTTAATTTTCTCTGTGAAACTTATTCTCTCTTCCCCTATCTTTTTGATGAGATTGTCATTCAAGAATGTAATTTGAAGTGGCAGAATCCAGACAGTTTTATTGCCTCTCTGAACAAAACCATTTTGGATTTCCCCATCAAAATATCTATCTGAGCTCAATTATACAATGCCCTTCATCTTAGAAAACCACAGGTATAAGATAGATCTGAGTTACAGCCAATATTTCCACAAGCAAGCACCATAAACCAAGATGTCTATTCCTGCAAAGATCAGAGTCATGCAGGGAATGGTTTTCCCTGTGACACTCTATGTTAGCAAAAGTTGGACTTTGAAGAAGCAGGATAGGAAGACTATTGACGCTTTTGAACTTTGGTGTTGGAGAAGACTCCTGAGAATACCATGGACGGCCAAGAAAACAAACAAATGACTCATTGAACAAATCAACCCAGAGTTCTCACTCGAGTCACAAATGACCAGGCTCAAATTATCATACTTTGGACACACTATGCAAAGAGCCAGCTCCCTTGAGAAGTCCATAATGCTGGGAAAGATGGAAGGAAGGAAAAGAGAAGGACAACTGCCAGCAAGGTGGATGGACTCAATTATGGCGGTGATGGATGAGCCATTGGAACCCCTGAAAGGGAAGGTTGGGGACAGATCATTACAGAAAATGTCTATGTATGTCAGTGTTGTCCAAACTTGGCCACTTTAAGATGAGTGGACTTCAACTCCCAGAATTCCCCAGCCAGCCATCCTAAAGTGGCCAAATTTGGACAACACTGATCTATGTGGTAGCTAAGAGTTGACACTGAGTTGATGGCACATAATCAGTTACCCACAACACCCACTGATAGCTCTGCAGTCATTAATTTCCAACTAAGTCTAAATTAAGGCTGCAATATCGGTCTGTCAAAATCCAGACCACCACTAGCTAGCAGCAAAGGGATAGAACTGCCTGTGAGAGTTTGCTGCTATCAGATGGTTACCCGTATTATTCACACCTAAATATTAGCCCTAATCTAAACAGCTCTTTTCATGGCTGAAATATTTAGGCTAATCTTAGAAGTTGGGGACTCCCCCTCCCCCCCCGCTTCCATATCTCCTGTGTTCCTAATGATGAAAAATCCTGGTGAATTGTTTGTCACACTGTTTTTTGTGGGTGGTTTTCTTGGGTGGCTAATCCTAATAAAACTATGCCCATATGCCCTGTTTACTCATGCCGATGATATCTGTGAAACTGTAAAAAATGAACAAAGCGAAGAATAGTATAGTAGTTCAATTTCCAAAAAAACGGTTAGCTGTGTATCTTAACTGTTGCCAGGCTAATCATATGATTATTTTACAGGACCCGGCCCTAACATTGGGAAAAGTGAGACAATTGCCTAAAATGGCAGATGCTGGAAGACATCAGGCTGTTTTTTACTGTTGGAAGACAGAATTGCTTATGTTACGGAGACTGTTCTGCTCCCTAACCTGTCTACTCTCAGGGTGAAGGACATTATCTGATCATGAGCACTGAAAATATATTCAGCTGCCAGCCAACTATATAAAGAAGCTGGCAGGGTCTATCTTGTTCCTTGTCTTGGGCTGGCCCAGTTACTTTCCATCTGCTGACAAATCATTTGAGCCTCTACAAGATAGCTTATCTCCTTGATCTGAGCTGCAGCACGCAAGGAAGCTGTTCAAACTCTGGAGTTGGCACTTGCTAATATATGGCTTTTAGCAAACTCTGCGAGATCTCATTTAAGGAATACATATTTTTTGCTTGTAAACAATTATTGCAGCTGTTCCTCCACCTCACTCCATAGATTTAATCAAGAAGTGGTCATTGGGTTTCCTTAGAACTGTTGTTATGTTTCTAGTGACTGACAAGGAAAGAGATCTTGGGCTTGTAGAGACCTCAGTGAAACTATTATTTAAATGTGCAATAGCAACAATGAAATGGCATGTCAAAAACCATCTCTCCCTGAACATTTTTCATCTGAAGGTGTGTTTGTTTCCTGAAAGGCTGAGATGCTTCTACAGGACTCAGAATCAAATCTGGAAACCTAGGTCTTTTAGGGATTCAACCTTGGATTCAAATTTTGTAGGGTCAGGGGACCTTCACCTAAACTATATGGTAAAACTGAAGGTCATCTCCATCAAGATTCACTGTATTTAGGTGACTGAGGGCTCAGGCTGACAGGTTTATTCAGAAGAAGAACATTAGTCCATGTGTGAGCCTCAATTTCTTCTAGCCAGTACTAGAAACAATTTTACTCTACCACCCTGCCTTGTGACTGTGGGTTTTCTTTATTGTTAAAATGTTGCCCTATCATCTCTAAACTGACACTGGGACATAGCTTAGGGGCTTGGCAAGAAGTGCTGCAAAAATATAGATGACCCTGAGATGACAGTAAAGTATTCACGTTTTTTTGCCTTTTCTTTTTCTACCATCTTGTGGTCCTTCAGATTTCAGTAGCCCAGATATGGAAGAGTCAGACTTGACCTAGTTTAGAACTTGCCACACCTCAAAAGCAACATTGCAGGGATGAAAACATGTAGAAAAAGACAACTCCAATGATCATTGGAGGAATGTTACTATGTTTGGTGCATTGTACATGGAAAGGGAACGGGAGGGGAGGGGAGGGAGGAGAGGAGAGGAGAGGAGAGAGGAGAGGAGAGGAGAGGAGAGGAGAGGAGAGGAGAGGAGAGGAGAGGAGAGGAGAGGAGAGGAGAGGAGAGGAGAGGAGAGGAGAGGAGAGGAGAGGATAACAAAGCAACATTGCAATGTATAAAATATTTTTCTCCTCTTTCATAGCATCAGGGAAGTAGAATGAGGGGAGATTTAAACCAGAAAATCTTAAGTAGTTCTTTAGAGAGTCAGGAGCATCTATGGTGTGTGTGTGTAAAAGAAGTCAAGATGGCAGTTGTGATTGTGTGATTGAATCCCCACTCCTTTTTAACATGCATGCAATGTCATGTGCATGTAAAAAAGGGGTAGAGCTTCACCTATGCAGTTGCCATGTCATCTTGACTTTTCTAACCCCTCCCATTGGCATTGCTGCAACACAATGCAAGAAGTGTGGCTCACCAACTTAAGGGACCACCTATCCCCAATGGTTTCTACCCACCCCACCAGATCAGGCAGAACGAGCATGCTCTGGGTCTCCTCAGGGAAGCAGCATCACCTGGTGGGTCTTAGGAAGTGTGCTTTCTCTGTCATGGCATCATCCTTACGGAACAGCTTTCCCCTGGAGACTCAGTCAACCCCCACTCTTCAGAAAGACCATGGAGATCTGACTTTTCTCCCAGACATGGAGGCTGGGATGTAAATGGAGTTGGTAGGTATGTGCAGGACATGTTAGTAAGGTGTTTTTACAGTGAACTTGATTTGGTTCTTTTAACTGATTGGGTATTATGTTTTATGTTTGTTTGTTACCTAGAGTTCTACTGGTATATGGGTGGCAATATAAATTTGTAAATGAAATGAAATGAAATGAAATGAAATGAAATGAAATGAAATGCAATAAAATAAAATAAAATAAAATAAAATAAAATAAAATAAAATAAAATAAAATAAAATAAAATAGAGGGTAAGAAAAGGAATTGAACAAACTGCTGAAGGTTATCAGTATTCCTAGTTAAGATGGTGATATATATTTGAATACCAGTTTTTGTGGTAAGAAAAGCATCTTACTGGCCACAGTGAAAAATAGGATGTTGGACTTTGATATTCTAACCTGGCTTTTCGAAAGCCTACATGTTGATCTTTATTTTCCTTTCTACCTCTCCCACCCGCTCACTGTCATAATTACTACCCTGTACTGTAGAAGCACATCTGTGAACCTAAATGAACAGATTCTATTGGCACGAATAACTGGGGTGGAACGCTAATGTCAGGATGAGATTGTTAAGCAAGAAATAAAGCTCGGTTGAAAAGAGACATGCTTGACCTAAAATGAAAAAAAAAAAAGTGATTTGAAACAATAAGTAACTCAAGGTGGGGGAGAATATATACCTCTTACAATAACCTCATTTCAAACTCCATTGACTTATATTATGTGATTCTTCTTTCTTTTATGGCTATGGGCCAATATCTGCAAACATCTCAGGAGCCATCTTACATGCAGCAGCTTCTGCCTGTAGAACAGGGAAGGGGTTCGATCATGATGCCCCACCTGCCATATTGCAGATTTCAACACACACACACACCCTTCCAGTGTCAATGCAAACATACAAGGGGAAATTTCATCAAGTTCATCTTGTAGCCATTTCATTTGACCTTCTGCAGCTAAGGAAGAACTTCTCCAGTGGATGTACTTGGGAGTGTACATGTCATCTCTTTTGTGTCTGAAAAATAATCCAGGCTGATATTTAATATAGCAAAAAACCTGGAAGCAAAACCAAATTACCATTTATTTTCTTTGACTGACTGGAAAAAAAGTAATCTTTGGGCCCTGATAATAATTTATGTTGCATCCTATTCATGTATTATGCAAAGGTTGCAGATACCAGTAGAGCAGAGACAGTAATAATTCATTGATGAATGAGCCTGTATAATAGATCTACATATACACCTAAAATGGCAAGGGATCTAGAGACTCTTAACATACTCTTGAGTTCTACCAGGTTGAAAATTTAGTATTTCAGACACAACTATGAGTATCTTCTGCTGAGTTTGCATTGAGAGTAATAGAACTGAGAAGGAACCAGGACTCAGCTCATTCAACCACAAGGATCATTTCAAACATTAAGTCCAAACCCTGCTCAGTACAGAAATCCAAATTAAAGCATCCCTGACTGATGGATGTCCAACCTTTTCTTGAACCCATTTAGTAAAGAAGACCCCACCAGCTCCTTAGGAAATTGGTTCTATTACCAAACTTCTCTTACTATTAGGAAGTTTTTCGTATAATTCAATCAGAGCCTTTGGGCAATCCAAGACCATTATTTTGTGTCTTGCATTCTGGGACCTTGGAGAAGAGATATTGACCTTCTTCCATGGGACTTCCTTTCAGATATTTGAAGAATGCTATCAAATCCCCAATTCATTCTTATCTTTTGTAGGTGAAACATGGCCAGGTCTGTCAATCTTTCAAAACAGGTCAATAAATTAGGCTTATATTCTTCGATTCCAGTATTGCCTTTGACATCCAGATGGTTGGAAAAGAATCCTCATGCTTCTTCTGACAGTTCTTGATAGCATCTGTCCCTCATGGGGGCTAAAGCTGTCAAATGAGACAGCATTTCTGCAGCATCTCAGAGTGTTCCATTATTGTAGGGTCAATCTAACGGAGCCCTGTTATTTAAATAATCAATAATTGAAGTAATTAATGATATGAAGACACTATCTCCTTTGAATAAGGAATGCCAAAAAGCTGCCTTGGGGCGGAATGCGATTTTTTTTCTTCTTCTTTTTTAAATAGGCTGTATCTAAAAATAATCACACAAAACTGTGTTTTGATAAGCAAAAGTGAAGATAAGTGAGACTGACAGGCTCATCCTTGGGGAATCAACAGGAAAGCGCAGGATGTCCATAGCATTCAGATCCAATGTATCTCAACCCAAGTTAGGGCGGAAATGTTAGTCTTCTTTTGCTGACGTACTTTTCAACTCATCCATCTGCAACCTGGTGCCCTCCAGATATGCCGAACTTCAGGATTTTTTTTTTTTTTGCTCTTATTATTTGAATACAAAAACAAAGAAAAATGAAAAAAGAAATACACCAAGTTACAATGAAAGTTATGACATGTATTGACTCAACAGAGACAAGATTAAGTATTCCCAGAACCCGTATGGAGTCTCTGTTCTGCCCCCAATTTTAAACCACCCACACCTTCAAATCCATGCCTGAAAAACATTACAATGATTAAGGAGAGACTTTTTAGAGTCAAGCTTGGTTCCTGGAGATTTCATGGCTGTGCCCACGGAGTTTTTGGGGTAACAGGATTGCTGTTGCCTTCTTTTGGAATGTTTTCTTGACATCCTAGTTGAGCTTATAGTCTGGATGTTCTCCCAGCCATGTATTGGCCAAGATTAGCTTTGCTTAGCTTTTTGAGGACACCCAGGATCAGTTGGGCACTCCCACCTAAGTGAGGAGACCAGAAAAGGCAAGGTTCAAAGGAATGGGTACCTTCAAAACAATCGCGATGGTCATTCCAGCTTAATATTGCTTGTTGTGCTATTGTGAGGACAAAATGGGAAGGGGTGGGGAGCTCTATTATCCATGGCTCTTAAAGAATAGGTGGGATAGTAATGTAATAAATACAATTCTGTATATGCACAATTGCTCCTCCTCAAATCTCTTCAATGAGAAAGGGTTTTGACTTGGTCAAGAAAAATAGATTTCTTTTAGAAATGCCACAATACATCCAGACAGCCTCTTTTAAGGTTCTATTTCTCTTCTCTATTTTTAAATGTTTACTTTTGCTCCTATTTTTATCCCTTGATGTTTCTGGAGATTTGCTCCAGGTCAGCCTTTCCCAAGATCACTTTTTTAGTTTATCCTCTTAGAAAAGACAAGGAGTAAAAGAAAACATGTTTCTGGTTTCCCTAATACCTAATTGTATGTCACCTTCCAGGAATGTCCATGGGGAGGTCAGAAAAGTCAAGATGGCTGCAACCATGTGACCAAAGCTCGCTAGTTCTTATGTGTATCATAAGAGCAAATAACTTTTGGGAGGAGTAAAGCTACACGTTTAAAAATATATTTGGGGGGGGGGCTTGGAGGATGCAGTTGGGTGTGGTGCTAACCCGGCATTATCTCTGGTGAGAGCAGGGCTATAATTTTCAATCCACACTTTGGATTTTGCCAGGGGGTAGAGAGAGAAAAATAGATGTATTGAGTTGTTTGGGGCTTAACAAACCCATTTCAGTAGAGTTCAGTTATTTTAAATGAAGAAAAATTGCCCTAATGCAATTTTGCAATTTGGGAACACTTATATTAAATGGCAAATAGGGAGCCCTACATGAGTTACAGCAGGGAGTACACCCCAATAGATATTCTCATAGCAAAATCTAGCCTATTTCATTTCCGGGCCATCTGCAGAAGGATATCAAAAATGTCAAGATGGGTGGTGCAATCAAGCCCTTCCCCCTTTTTTGATGCCTGTAAATGGTCTAGGGTTTGAGTGTATGCTGTGATCACCATCTTGACTGTTTGACACCCCCTTACACAGATGCCCATTTCATCTGATTAGACTACCGTTCCTCCACCCCATGCACTCCCATCAGGTCAGTGTCAACTCTTAGTGACCACATAGATAGATTTTCTCCATGAAGATCTGTCCCTAACCGGGTCTTTCAGGTCTTCCAACAGTGCACCCATCGCCACTGTAACTGAGTCCATCCACCTTGCTGCTGGTCGTCCTTTTCTTTTTATTCCTTCCACCTTTCCCAGCATTAGAGCCTTCTCCAGAGAGCTGGGTCTTCTCATAATGTGTCCAGAGTAGGATACAGGTAGTCCTGGGGTTATGATGGCAATTGGTACCGGAATATCTGCGGCTAAGTGATGCAGACATAGAGCACAATGTCACGTGACCACATCACTTAGCAACAGCAATCCTGGCAGTCCTGGTTGCTGCTGTAACCCCAGAACTGTGTGGGTCATTAAGCAGGAAGAGGTGGGAGTCCCAGGCAAGCAGGCCAGTGGGTGAGTGCATGGGTGCTGCGGGATGTCTGTGTGTCTGTGCCTCAGGTAGGAACTACAGAGCATGGGCAGGTGTGCAGGTGCCACCATGAGCAGGTACTATGGAACATGGGCTGGCGAAAAAATGGTGGGAGCAGGAGCATTGACTTTGCTTATTGGAAGCCAGCAGGGAATGTGGGAAATGGCAAACATGTAATGTGGCTGGCTGTGATATCGTAATTGCAAGCTGGGCACCAAGCACCTGGATCGTCATGTGACCAAGGGATGCTATGACAGCTGGAACTCTGGGAACTGGTTGTAAGTCCCACTCCTTCAGTGCTGTTGTAATTTTGAACAGCCGCTGAACGAGTGGTTGTAACACCAGGACTAAATGTAATTTGGGCCTGGTCATTTGTGCCTCAAGTAAGAACTCTGGGTTGATATATTCGATGATCCATTTCCTTGTTTTCTTGACTGTCCACAGTATTCTCAGGAGTCTTTTCCAACACCAAAATTCAAAAAGGCCAATACTCTTCCTTTCCAGCTTCTTCAAATTCCAACTTTTGCTAACATAGAGTGTCACAGGGAATACCATGGCTTGCCCTGTTCTGATCTTTGTAGGCATATATGATGACATATGGACATTTAAAGTAACCCACTCTGGAAGTCCACTTGTAGTACAAAGAGATGCAAAGATACACATAGCTTTATAGATGCTTGTTGTGTGGTAGAAATCAAGGCAGCTACTATAGCTTGGAACTGTGATCTATAGTTTCACGATAAGTTTACTTATGGAAGCATGTAATACATTTCAGGAGTGACATATTTGCTCTAAGGCGCCATCTAAAGGCACAGCACAAGCATTACAATGGCCAAACTTTCAAAGCAGTCTATTCTGAGTTCCATAATCTAATTTGAATTTACTATAGCTAACTTTGCTACAGGATATTTTGGAATTATAGTACATTCTTATTAAAGATGTAAATTGTTTTATGTGCATGGAAACATATCTCTTATTATCTGCAATTTTATTTACAGTATTTGGTAAAAGGATTTCCCCCCACATCTATAGTTAGTCTTCAGATTAGAAAACAATTAAAGGATGCTTCAAAAAAAGTAATGCAGTTGTAGATGTACAGCAAAGAAATTAGTCTGGTAAATCCTGCATTGCAATTACTTTCAACAGACACTGGCTTAATTATTGTTTATTACACACACACACACACACACACACACACATATATATATATATAGCAACATTTGTATAAATTGTTCTTTACAAAATAAGAAAATCGCTCAGAAAGAACAATTCAGTGTATAACACTTGTGGAAAAACCGAAGTCCATATTAGGGATCATTAAGAAAAAAAATAGAAAATTGGGTTACCAAGACTGAAGTTTTATGGTGCAATAGACTATAAAGTATAAATGATAAAATATAAAGCATATTTCAAAAAAGGATATTGTAGAGCTGCAATGACATGGAAGAAGACAGTGAAGGAATAGACTGGAGGATCTCATGCTTTGCTTACCCCAGCTTCCCAGAACAAGACAGAAGATACTAGGCCCCCTAAAAATGGAAGAATCCCAAGAACTACCTTGAAAAAGAAGAACTAGATTGTGGTGGTGGGTGTTTTCCTGCCAAGAAGAACTGAGGCCACAATGTACAGATCTGGAACGACAGACCTTTTGGGGAGAGGTATTGTCTTCCAGTTGCCTATAGCTAGGATATGATGGACAGGAAGCTGAGATTCTTCTAATCCACTAATAACTATCTCTCCCTACTGATTCACATGGAGATGGATGGCACTGCCAGAAGAGATGTTGAACTGATCTCCAGAGACTCTGAGCTCTGGACAAGAAGATGAAATGAAGCAGCTGGAGCACAAGTTATGTTTTCATTAATCCTTCTAGTTGAGGATCCCAGTGTAAGAAGGAAAAATAGGAACCTGCAAGTGAACAACTGACTATGAAGGTGGTGCTACTGAGGAAACTTTGTTACTCAGCCATGAACTGTTTTACCTATATGAAGGACTCTGGCAAGAGACGGGTTATATCTCATGAAGACTGGGAAGGACCTGGTCAGCAGGCACTTTGCTAATCTCATCAGATGGTTCTTAAAATAGAGAAAAAGGGGAGGGCTGGGAAAAAACCAAACCAATATACTTCCAGGTGTCAGGTTCGGTCAGCACGAGGCTTCAGGGAAGCACGGGGCTGCAGGGAAGCTCGCAACCAGACCACGCGGAATCCACCGGCGGTAGCTAGCGGGGAAAAGAGGAACCGAAAGCGCCGCTAATTAACGAGCCACCTGCGGCCAGCTAAACAGGAAAACCACAGCGGAAGCTTTTAACTATGAACTGATAACGGCGCGAGCAAGCAAGGAACGGGGCCGCAGGGCAGCGAAACAAGATTGCAACGCAGCACAGAACCCGCGGGTCTGCACGTAGCAGGGAGGGACCAACCCGGCCGGAGGGGGACTGGCAATCAAGGACAATGGACTCTGACCGACCCTGCCATCATGAACAATCAAGGGGGACATTGGGGGGCCCAATAGTCCACAGCTGCAACGCGATCACGAGGCGGGAAAAAGCGCGGGAAGGGGGGAATATAACAAGTGATGCAATTGTACCAAGCCAGTCCTGGCTTTGCTTGTGACTACTACGTTACGCATGAGTAAACCTTCTTTGTGAACCACACGTGTCACGAGAGTTTCTCTGTTGAACGGGGCAAATCTCACATAAAGCCAGGACTCACCGTCAGCGCTACCCGGTACCACCGAGGAGCGTTTTCTTTCTCAATACAGGCATGACCAGCGACGAGGAATCCGTGGGTCAGCTGGAGCGCGAGGGATCCAGGCTCGCGGAAGGGCGGTCGGAGCCGCCCGGGAGTGACGGGGCAGCGGCCAGGGCCGGGCGCACTCCATCCGAGCGGTGGTCGATGGGCGTGAACCAAGGACCAGACGATTCAGGCGTTACGATGACCCGGGGTTTGGGGTTCCGGAACCGTGAGTGGAGCGAGAAATTCGCCCGACTAGAGGAGAGAGTCGAGCGACACCTAGACGCCGTGGAGGCGATGCTCCAGACCCTACTACAGAGAGTGGGGCCACCGGCGGTGAACGAGGAGGCGAGCGACAGGGGGGGCGGTCCGACACCCCCGCCGGCACCACCCACGGCGCCCCGGTCGGAGGACCAACGGGCGGCAGACGCCCTGAGACTTCGAGGTATCACTGGGAAGTTCTCAGGGGACCCCGAACAGCTGCCGCACTTTCTGACGCACGTCAGGGGGTTCATGCAGAGGGGTGGTCACCTATTCGCTAGAGACGAGGACAGGGTATCCTACGTGGCCGAGCTGCTAGATGGCCAAGCAGCCAGCTGGGTGATCGGGCTGTACGATGCCAACGCGGCGGAACTACGGAGTTTCCCAGACTTCATGCAGGCGCTCCGGGACAGATTCGAGGACACATTGAGCGCCAAGCGGGCCGAGGACGACATCCTACAGTTCAGACAGCGGGGCAAATCGGTATCGGAATATGCCCTGGAGTTCCGGAGGTTGGCCGAGAAGCTCGCGGACTGGCCGGAGTCCCTGAAGGTGAAGTATTTTAAGAGGGGACTCAACCCAGAGATCCTGGAACGGGCACTGGGGCGGGACGACCCGTCCACAGTGAAGGATTGGATCTGGCTGGCCGGAACGGCGGAATCGGCGTGGCGGCAGATCCAACAGAGCACAAGACGACGGGACCAGACGAGGGACCGGCCGAGGGAGAGGACCCCCGAGGAGAGACGGAGCGGTCGACGGCAGTCCACCGGGAGGCGAGAGGCGACCAGAGCCCCGAATCTGTGCTTCCGATGCGGAGGCAGAGGCCACCGAGCGGCGCAGTGCCCGACGGAGCGGGAAGGCGCCCCACCACGGCCCGAAGTCAAAACCCCGCGTGCGAACGGGGAAAGGACCGGTGACCGACCGCGGAAGGGGGCAGTGGCGGCGGTGACCGAGAAAGGACGCGGGGTGTGGTCGACCCCGGAGACAGCATCCTCCGGAGAGGACTCGGAGCCGGCGGGAAACGAGGCGCGCTCGCACTGAACGGCGTCCCAGTGCGAGCAGGGGAGTCGAGGCGCCCGGACCCAATAGGAGACGAGGACTGCCCACCGTTCCGGGTGAGGATACACGTCCGGGGGGTGAGATCCGGAGGGGAGGCGCAGCTACGGGCGCTACTGGACTCGGGCTGCACCCACTGCTTGATGCACCCAGCGGTGGTCTCGGGGCTCGGGCTACAGCTGAGGCGCCTCCGGGAGCCCATTTCATTCAGCCAGTTAGATGGCACGCTGGCAGGGGGGGGGCCAGCTCAGTATTACACCGAGCCGGTCCAGATGACGATCGGGAGTCACCGGGAAGAACTGAGGTTCGTGGTGGTCCCGGTGGCCGACTACGCGGTGGTACTCGGCTTGGCGTGGCTGCGGCGGCGGAATCCACGAGTCGACTGGACGGCGGAGGCAGTGCGGTTCGGGGTCGACAGACCGGCGAGGGGCGAGAGCAGAGGGGACCGAGCCGTGGAGACGGAGGCAGCCGCAACCACCGGCGGGCAAGCGGAGGGTCCGGGACACCGGGAGACGGGGCGAGAGCAGATGGGGCCCGAGACCCGGGCGGCAACAGCAGCAGCAGCAGCGCCGGGACCCCGGAGACCCGCCACGATCCCGAGACGAGGGGAGGCAGCGGCGACTGGCGAGGCGACCGCAAAGCGAGGGGCCGGACCCGGGGAACCCCCGACGGGCGGCGGAATCCCGAGGCAGTATCGAGACCTGGCGGCAGCGTTCGGGGAGAAGGAGTCCGACCAGCTCCCACCACACCGGCCCAGTGATTGCGCCATCGAGCTAGAGCCAGCAGCGACCCTGCCTAAGCCGAAAATGTACTCCCTGTCGAGGAGGGAGATGGGGGCCCTGCGCGAGTTCATAGACAAGAACCTAGCGCGGGGATTCATCCAACCCGCGAAGTCACCATTAGCGGCCCCGGTGTTATTCCGGGAGAAGAAGGACGGCTCGCTCCGTATGTGCGTAGACTACCGGGGGCTGAACGCAATCAGCACGGAGTACAAATACCCCTCCCCCTGATGAAGGACTTGATGTCGCATCTGTCGAAGGGGAGGGTGTTCACAAAACTGGACTTGCGCGAAGCCTACTTCAGAGTTAGGATCCGCGCAAAAGATGAGTGGAAGACGGCGTTCAACACCCCGCTCGGGAGCTACCAGTTTTCCGTGATGCCGTTCGGATTAAAAGGGGCCCCGGGGGTATTTATGCAGCTAATAAATGAGGTGCTGCACGACCTACTCTACCGGGGCGTCCTGGTCTACCTGGACGACATCCTCATCTACACCGAGACCCTGGCGGAGCACGTGAGCCTGGTGCGCACGGTGCTCCAGAGACTGCTGAAGGCACAGCTGTACGCAAAGCTCTCGAAATGCGAGTTCCATCGAGAGCAACTAGACTACCTTGGCTACCGAATATCCAGCCGGGGAATTGAGATGGACCCGGCGAAAGTAAGGGATGTCCTGGGCTGGGAAGCGCCGCGAACCCGGAGGCAACTCCAAAGCTTCCTAGGGTTTGCGAACTTCTATCGTCAGTTCATCCCGAACTTCGCCCAAATCGCCCTTCCCCTAACCGACCTGCTAAAAACCAAGGGCACTGGGAAACCTCCCAAGCCCAGCATGGCACTCGCGTGGACTGCAGAATGCCAGGGGGCGTTTGAGGAACTAAAACGGCGGTTCACCGCGGAGCCGATCCTGCGCCATCCCGACCCAGACCGGCGGTTTATAATCCAAGTGGATGCATCAGACGTGGCAACGGGAGCAGTCCTGCTCCAACCCAGCCCGGAGGGGGCCATCCACCCGTGCGCCTACGCCTCCCGCAAATTCACCGAGACGGAGAGGAGGTGGATGGTGTGGGAGAAAGAGGCGTACGCGGTCAAGTGGGCGCTGGCCACGTGGAGGCATCTACTGGAGGGGGCAACTGAACCGTTCGAGGTGTGGACGGACCATAAGAACCTCGAGGCCCTGAAGACCCCGCGTAAGCTATCCCCCAAACAGGCACGGTGGTCCCAATACTTCGGGAGGTTCAGGTTCACACTGAAACACATCCCCGGGAAGCGCAACTTCTTAGCGGATGGACTGTCTCGCATGCCCCAACACGCCAGCCTACGGGAGGAGATCGTGGACTCCGTCATCCCCGCCAGCAGGCTGGCTGCAAAGGCGGTGACCCGAAGCCAGACCAAGGGGGAGCGACGGGACGCGGCGTCTGAAGTAAGGCAAGGGTTCGCGGAGGCGGCGGAGCGGGACGCTTGGCTCAAGCAGAACCGAGAGGCGCTAACCGGCCAAGAGGGGTTGTGGTGGCACGAAGGAAAGCTGTACGTGCCCGAGGGTTGCCGACGGGAGGTCATGGAGAGAGCCCACGACAGCCGGAGCGCGGGGCATTACGGCTTCGTAAAGACACTCCACTTAATCCGGCGGCAGTTTTGGTGGCCCACGCTCCGGAAGGACGTGGAGGCGTACTCGGGGGGGTTGCCCGGTGTGCGCAACAGCGAAAGGAGCCAAAGGCAAACCTAGAGGCCTACTCCAGTCGGTAGCGGAACCCGACGGCCCTTGGCAAGAGGTCGCCATGGACTTCATAGTGGAGCTCCCAGAGAGTAAGGGGAAGACCGCCATTTGGGTGGTCACGGACTTATTCTCCAAACAAGCGCACTTTGTAGCGTGCCGGCGAGTCCCCACGGCCGAGGGGCTGGCGAGACTGTTCGTGCAACATGTCTACCGACTCCACGGCGCACCTCGACGTATCGTCAGCGATCGGGGCGGCAACTTCATCGCGCGGTTCTGGCGGGAGTTCCTGAAGCGGGTGGGGACGAAACAAGCCCTATCCTCCGCGGCGCACCCGCAGACGGACGGAGCCACGGAACGCCTGAACGGGGGGCTCGAACAGTACCTGCGCTGCTACGTGGGGCACCAACAGGACGATTGGGCGGAGCTACTACCATTCACGGAGGTGGCATACAACAACGCCGTCCACAAGAGCACCGGTTTCTCTCCGTTCAAAGTAGCCACCGGGAGAGATTTCGTCCCCATGCCGGAGCTGCCTCAGCCGGAATCCCAGATCAACTCCCTGGACGCCTGGTTCGCCCAAATCGACGAGACCCGGCGAGCGGCGCACGCGGCATTGCAAAGAGCCAAAGCCGACTACAAGAAGCACGCGGACCGCAAGAGGCTCCCCGAGGAAAAGTGGAAAGTGGGGGACCAGGTGTATCTGTCAACCAAAAACCTAAAGACGCACCAGGCATCGAAAAAACTCAGCCCGAGGTTTGTGGGGCCGTTCCCCATTTCGGAGGTCATCAATCCGGTGACCGTCAGGCTGACGCTCCCGAAAAGCCTCGGGAAGATCCACCCAGTGTTCCATTGCAGCCTGCTAAAGTTGCACCAGCCGGGGAACGCCTGGCACAAGGCGGAGGGAGGACCACCACCCATCATGGTCGGGGGGGAGCAGCATTTCGAAATCAACCGGATACTGGACGCCCGGAGGCACAAGGGGCAGACCCAGCTCCTAGTGCAATGGAAACATTTCCCCAAGTCCCACAGCGAATGGGTGAGTAAAACCCACATAAGGGTGCCGGACCTAGTGCGGGACTTTTACAGTAAATACCCCGGGAAGCCGAAATAGGACCGAGGGGGGGGAGTTGTCGTCAGGGGGGCGGCATGTCAGGTTCGGTCAGCACGAGGCTTCAGGGAAGCACGGGGCTGCAGGGAAGCTCGCAACCAGACCACGCGGAATCCACCGGCGGTAGCTAGCGGGGAAAAGAGGAACCGAAAGCGCCGCTAATTAACGAGCCACCTGCGGCCAGCTAAACAGGAAAACCACAGCGGAAGCTTTTAACTATGAACTGATAACGGCGCGAGCATGCAAGGAACGGGGCCGCAGGGCAGCAAAACAAGATCGCAACGCAGCACAGAACCCGCGGGTCTGCACGTAGCAGGGAGGGACCAACCCGGCCGGAGGGGGACTGGCAATCAAGGACAATGGACTCTGACCGACCCTGCCATCATGAACAATCAAGGGGGACATTGGGGGGCCCAATAGTCCACAGCTGCAACGCGATCACGAGGCGGGAAAAAGCGCGGGAAGGGGGGAATATAACAAGTGATGCAATTGTACCAAGCCAGTCCTGGCTTTGCTTGTGACTACTACGTTACGCATGAGTAAACCTTCTTTGTGAACCACACGTGTCACGAGAGTTTCTCTGTCGAACGGGGCAAATCTCACACCAGGGACTGGGACCAACAACACAGGAACCAAAGGAGACATACCAGGACAGTGGAAGTGGGGTGGGGACTTAGATAGTGACTGGAAGTAACAACAGAAGAGCCAGCAGGAGGTTCCACTCGCAATCTCAGATGTTTCTACACCAAAGTACAGAGGATGAGAAAGAAATGGGGGAACTTGAAATCCTAACACAAGAGAATAAATATGTCACAGGCACCACTAAAACTTGGTGAGATGGCATGCATGATTGGAACATAGTCCTGGAAGGCTACAATTTATTCACAGGAACAGACTCACGAGAAAGAGGAGGTATTGTTTTGCACATAAAGAAAGCATACACCTGCATAGAAATTTACACACTTACAAAACCTGTTGAGCATGTTCGGGTAAGAAAAAAAAAGAGAGAGAGAAACAAAGGTGATGCTGTTGTGGGAGTTATTGTAAACCATCTGACGAAGAGACAATATGGATGGATCTTTTCCATGTGATCTGATCAAACTTTTAAAGAGGTACATCATCATGATAGAGGGAAAAAAGGCAAAATGAAGACCCCCACCAACACTGACTGGGCAAGCTACTATATATAAACAGAGAGCAAGCCCCACTCTTTTCTAGCAGTGAAGATGTTACCTAGCCAGGTAATGAAATGACTGCAAGAAAACAACCAGGCTCAGAGAACCCCAAGGACTCCACAGTTCAACCCTCAGCTACATATATTCTATTCTATTGAAGAGGCTGTAGTTCTGTTGCAAGGAGAAAAGGATGAATTGGTAACAGTTGGTGGTGGGAAGGTAGAAGGCCTTAACGCGTATTTTATGTCTGTCTTTTCTCAGAAGGGGAAAAAAGCCCTAGCTGGCCATTGTAGTATCACCAATGGAAAGAAGAATCTATAGTTCAGAATCATCAAGAAGAGGTAGAAAAACAGTTGTCTAATATAAATGAGTACAAATGTCCAGGGCCAGATGAATACATCCTCCAGTACTGAAGGAACCAGCAGAAGTGATCATAATACCATGAACTGTAATTTTTGACAACTCCTGGAGAACTTGGTGAGGTCTTTAACCACTGAGGAAAAGGAAGTGTTGCCCCATCTTCAAAAGAGAGAAGGAGAACCTTGGATATTATAAACTCTCAGCTTGACACCTATACTAAGCCAGGTCCTCAAGCAGATGATTAAACAGCATGCGGTTCCTTGGGCAAGAGTGCAACAGTGAACAAGAACCAGCATGTGTTTGTCACAAACAAATTCTGCCAGATTAACCTCATCTGCCTATCTGACAGAAATACAGGCTTAAAAGATTGGGGAAATGATACGGCATTTAGAAAAGCATTTGACATGATATCCCTTCAATAACATGGTAAAATATGGGCTAGCTTTTACAACCGCTAGAAGCATTAATAACTGGATGAATGCTAACATTCAGAAAGCATTCATAAATGGTTCCACATCAACTTACAAAATAGTAGTAGTGGAGTGCCGCAGAGATTTGTCTTGGGCCCTGTGGTAATCAACATTTTGATTAATGGCCTGGATGAAGGTGTTGAGGGTATGATGATCACATCTGCAGTTGATACAAAACGAATGCTCTAGAAACTAGAAGGTATGGTTAACACTGTAGAAGGGAAAGAGAAGATTCAAAAAGATCTAGACAGTTATAAAAATGGGGCAGAGTAAATAGGAAGATGTTTAACAGAGGAAAATGTAAAATTCTGCAAATGAAGGGCACAAGTAGAAGATAGAGGAGACCCTTCTTGGCAGTACTACATGCAAAAGGGATCCAGATAGATCACAAGTTGAACATGAGACACCAGTGTGATGCGATCGGTAAAAAGGCAAATGCTATTTGGAGATATATTAATAGGAGCAAAGAACTAATGGTCTACTCTACTCTATCTTGGTCAGGTCCCACTTGGAATACTTGGAATAGGTCCCACTTCTTGGAACTATAGTCTAAAAAGGATGTTCACAAACTGGAGTAAGTTCACCAGAGGGCTCCCAAGATGGTGAGAGAACTAGAAACTATGTTCTATGAGGATGGTTAAAGGAACTCAGTATGTTTAGACTGCAGAAGAGAAGAGTGAGAGAAAACATGATAACAGATTTCAGATATTTCAACATTGTCATATAGAGAAGGAAATAGACTTGTTCTCTGTTACTTCCAAGGGCAGCACCAGAATCAGGGAAGTAGATTCAGATTAAATTTTAGGAGGGATTTCTGGATAGTAAGTAACTTGCTGAAGAATCCAACTTAGAAGGTAGTCTTTAAATACCACAGTTCAGTTTTGAATTTACCTTTCTCTCTTATTCAGGTACATTCCCCCAATCCCCAAAACTCTCTCTCTCTCCCCACACTCAATGCCCCAAACCCACCAGTCACTCATTTCTTATTGTTAGGGTCATTCACCCCTCAGTTGTCTTTTTCATATATACTTATCACACCTCACACAAGTGTACACCCTTCCCACTTTTCTCTGTGCCCAATTGGATCACACAATGGTCTTCACTTCTTATCCTCACCTCAGATTCTTTGCTTCCTCTCCTCCCATTTCATTGCTTTCCCAGCAATTTGCAGTTCAACCTTGGTTTCCCAAGTTCCTCCTCTCACTCTCCAGGGTCATGCTGCTTCCTGTTCTCCTCTCCTGCCTAACCTTGCCTTCTTATCTTTTTCTGGCAGGATGGGTGCCTTTCAAACCTACCTGCTTGTGCCCATCAACTTTCATCTTTACTTTCTAAGGATGTCACTGTCATCAGTTAAAATAACAATGGCAATCAAGCAGCTCAAGGACTGCTCTTCTCTTTGAAGTTCTCTCAACTGCCCACTTCTTAAAAGTAAAACAAAAATCAATGCTACCTTTAAATGTGTTATCTCATGCCACCCTTCCCAAGGACCCTTTCTTTGGTTTCCAGTTGATGTGAATGTTAATGAACATTCCGTTGCATCAGGTTCACGAATCAACAAGAGCTGTTTTGGTGCACAATTTGCAGGATGAGACAGCTAAATGACAATGTCCATTTCCTGCAAAGAGGTGCAATGTCACCCCAAACACAAAACTGATATCCTGCTAGAGTAGCAGGAAAGGGTCCTCAAGACCTAAGATGGAATCATAATTGCACATCTCATGGCCTTGGGTGAAAGGCATGCCATATCAAACTTATAGTCTGAAATGATCTCTTTTGATGGCTGGAGTCCTTTAAACATGTAGCTTCACTTCCTATTCCTAATCCCCAGAAGCAGCTAATCTCTCTTGACAGCCGAGGCTACCTTCAGAATGCCTTGGTCTTGCAAATGCTCTTGTATTTATAGCACAACCACACCTGCTGCCTCTCAGAACTGTAAGGCTGCAGCCAGGAGAGGAAGAAAGCCATGATGACACCAGCGTAGTTCACCCCTTCACAATGGCCACAAATGACTATATTTCCTTTGCAGATGTTGTTAAGCAGGGTACTCATTTGCAAGCCGTAACACTTGATGGATTGGGTGTTTTCTTCCTGCAGAGACGCTGCATTGCAGCATACAGGCAGAACACAGACGGAGTCCAGCTCTGGGCACTCTATTCCCATTCATGAGAAGGTTCTGGGCACCCCCTCCTGTGTTCCTTATTCCTACCCAACAGCAATGCAAGTTTTGTATGTTCTCCTGTGCACTTGCCCCAGCCTGGGGGATATCCTGATTTCTATTCTGATTTCTTGGGGACAGACAATATCCAGTTGGCTTCTGCTGTGTTGCTTATGCAGCAAAATTTTGTTCAGAATGCACGGCCTGTGTCTGCTCCAGAAGGCACCCTTCTTACTCTCGTAGATCTCCTGCAATCTACTGGGGATTTGTGGCTAGCAGCCAAATATTCACAGCTATGCTTGGAAATGTGGTTCTTTTTCTTCCCTGTGCTTCTGTGATGGGAAGAAAGCACTTAAAAACCTAAAAAAAAGCCTGTTGGATTAGACCAAAGCTTGTCTCAAACAATTGGTTTCCCACAGCAGCCAGCTAGGTATTTTTTGGTCCTTGCAAGCAGGAGGTAGAGACACACCCTCTCCTGATGTTGTTCCCTGGCAACTATGATTTGGAGGGTGCCTCCAATCCAGAGGTAACATTTAGCTTTTAACACTGACAGCTTTCAGTAGAGCTGTCCTCCATGAATGGATCCAATCCATCTGAGTTAGAAGCCTAGCTTCTAAAGTTATCCAAGCTAATGGCCATTTTTACAACTTGTAGTAATGAGTTCCACAGATATATTATGTGTTGTGTGAAGAATGACTTTTCTTTGTTCCAAATCTCCTTCTAATCACCTTAATTGGATGATTCCTTAGTGTGTACAACGCATGATTGTATTATACAATATTTAGAACCATTTGGGACAGAAGCTATATATAAATTCTACAAAAACAGCATTTTATACACCTTGATCATTTCTCCCTCAGGCATTTTTTCTTATCAAACTATAGAATCCCAAACATTCTAACCTTTTCTAGAAAAGTATTTCAGCCCCCTGATCATTTTGGTTGCTTTCTTTAGTACTTTTCCCAACCCTGTTATATACTTTTTTCAAATGTACATAAATGTACACAGAACTGTATACAATATTCCAAATGAAGATGTATCATACTGTAGATATGTGTAAGGGCATTAAAATGTCAGCAGATTTTCAGTCCCTTTCTTAATGATCCTAGCATGGAATTTGCCTTTTTGACACCTGGCACATGTTGGGCTGACATCTTTACTGTGCTGTCCACTAAAACCCCAAGATCTTTTCCCTGATTAGTTAGAGACTGTTCCAACCCCATTCATTATCTATCATCTATCATCTCTCTCTCTCTCTCTCTCTCTCATCTATCTTCATCATCTGTCTGGTCGGTTGGCCGGTCCGTCTTTCTTTCTTTCTTTCTTTCTTTCTTTCTTTCTTTCTTTCTTTCTTTCTTTCTTTCTTTCTTTCTTTCTTTCTTCCTTCCTTCCTTCCTTCCTTCCTTCCTTCCTTCCTTCCTTCCTTCCTTCCTTCCTTCCTTCTTCATCTATCTCTATATCTATCTGTCTACACACACACACACACACACACACACACACAAACTGCATTTGCCTTTTGGTTGACCCATTCACCCAGCTTGAAGAGATCCATCTGGAGCTCTTTTGGCGTTGGTCACTTTGAATGTCAGTTGGTCACTTTGGTATCAGCTGCAGACCTGACTAGCTCATTGTTTACTCCTTAGCCTGCCAATATCTTTAACCTCTTCCATTCTGAGTGGAGATAATGGCTTTCCACCACATCACCTGCCTCACAGTCTGTGGCTTGCAAACTTTGAATGTGGAGGATTGGTGGGGTTTGTTTGGTCTCTGCTGGGGAAGTCTTATATCTCCAACAAGTTGCTGCATGTTAAGGCTCAGTGTGAAGCTTCTACTGGAAAGCACCCATGCTGATTTCCAGCTTCTTTGAATGCCAGAATAGTTTTCAAGGATACGATGCTACTGCACTGAAGCTAAGCCAATCTAAGATCTGCTTCATTCCTGAATATGGGATGAAATTGTCAAGAAGTCACAATGGAAGAGAAGCAGGATATAAACATGGCAACAGAATTGATTGTTCTGCGCTTGCATCATTTTGCATAAAACTCTCTTTTCCGTGCATCAGTTAATAACAGCACTAAGTCATTAGTAATAGAGAGTGTTAAATACCAAAAAGCATCTTGAAGAACCTGGGAAAGGATCTGGGAAAGAGATAGGACTCAAGAACTACAGCAGGTAGGGGTGCCCAATCTTTTTTGGACATGGGGTCAAGTAGCTGCACTCCAAAAAGTAGATGAGGGCAGGGTAGAAACTAACATTGATTTAATTTAAGTTCCATTCAAAATTTTTCTCCATGTGTTCAGTAATGTCTGTCATATTAAGAGCTACAATTTGGTGGAAACTTCAGGAGGGGCTCTCGAGTCTAGAGCCAGTGTGGTATAGTGGTCAAAGTGTTGGATTGGCACCTGGGAGATCCAAGTTCTAGCCCCCTCCTCCCAGCCATAGATGCTTTCTGTAGAATTTGGGCCAGTCACTCTCTCTAAGCCCAGCCTACTTCACATAACTGCTTTTGTGGAGAAAAATAAAGTACCATCCATGTTGCTTCAAGCACCTGGACAGGTTCTGCACCTCTGATATTAGGGCTTAATGTAATGGTATGTGGGAATGACCTTGGGAGACAGAAGGAAGAGCCATAGCCTAGACAACAGTCTGATAAACAAAATTTGAGACCGAAGGAGGAGGGGTGGTGAAAGCATCTCAGAAGGGACCCTCCCTAGTTTTTGGGATAGTAAAAGTGAGGGACGGGAGGGGTACTTCCAAACTTTCAAGATCCTGCTAATGTGACCTTACAATAAAGACAGTGCTAGTGTTCCTGGTTGTGCTTCTTGTCTGGATGACCTCACAAGGCTAATGCTTAATCAGCACCCAAAATAGCTGGAATTAGTTTTTGTTTCTCAGGCAATTACCTCTTATCACTCTCACTTCCTAATTCTGCCTCTTGGTCTTTTATTAGAGATCATCTCTGCTGGTCCCTACTAAACTTAGTTTCTTTCTCTAATTGTCTGCTGTGGGCTATTTTTTGGTTTGCTTCTTCCAGAATCTTGTTGTCTTGATGCTAGAATTAGACATCCTTTTCAAAATTCTTCTGTGTTGCCTTGGGAACACATGTAGCTTAATTGCGCTCCCGGTTTGGAGGACAAAACAGTAAATCAAAAACTATACCTATGTAGCTCATGTTATATTTATTGTTTCTTAGCCATTATAACTTATTTGTGAACTGGCACACCCTCAACCAATCATCTTGAGCATAGCATCATAAACAGCAAGGAGCCAATTTAAGGTTCCCGATGAATTTCTGAGAAACTAAAATAAAACACCAAGCAGCACAACAATATGGAGACAACATAAAATATTAACTGCCCTTTCTGTAAAATTAATCTTTCTCTTTCTTCATGAAAAGGGATTGAAGATTGCAGCACACGACATGGGTTAATACGTTCTGAAGTCTAAGAGGCAAATCATTTCCTATCCCATATTGCAGTGGAGGTGAGCTACACAGAGAATCAACTGCCCTAATTTTAGTGAGAAAATCCCTACACTCCAATATTCCTTTTTTGTAATAGTATTGCCAGAAATATGAAGTCATCGTATTCCAACATCTTGGGCTGTGACTGTGAATCCCAGAAAAGTGACTAAAAATTCAGCTGGCAATTTTGTGCAGTAATTCCATCTTCACTGTGCTAGTGGTGTTTGCATTTCTACAGTCTCTGCCAGGGTCATTTTTAACGGTGATCTTCCCATTGTGTGCATTTAGATCAGCCAGGTGGTTGATCTAAATTCTTTTCCTCCACTGGCATATTCCTTTTGGACCTTCCAAGGGCAGGATTTCCTATTTGTTACCAAGAAGATGGAGGGAGCTGATATGCAATTCCACCTTCTCAGTTCAAAGTCCTACTTCTGATCTTGAACTTCAGTTCTCTGAAACATAATTGTTCAAGTTCTTTGTGGAATAGATTCTCTTCCTTCCTTCCAGCTACTTGGCGATACCCTCAGTCCATGGAGAAAATAAGGATTCTCCTCACCTGATCATTTTATTCCCCAAATATGTGTTCCAAGGCATTTATTTCCATCCCTTGAAAAATGCCCAGGAAAGTTTTGATATTTTAATGTTGACCACTAAAGAAGAAAAGACTATTCTTCCTTCCCCTTCTTCCTATAACCTTTAGTAAGGCTTCATTTCCTGGATATTTTTTTTTTCAGGAGGGGGTTAGATTGGCAGGGAAAAAGAAGTGGGTATGACCCCCCAGTTTGAATGAGGCCCATGAATTGAGGCTGACTTGTTTATTTATTCATAAGATTTGTATGGCCACCCATCTTAAACAACTCAGATTTATCTGAGCAAGGGGATGTCATCGACCACTAGCTCCAACATTCGCAACCAAGTGTTTTGGATCAAGTTGCAACGCAGACCTGATGGAATGCATGACACGGGTGCTCACTGAAATGGAAAGATAAGGATTTATACTGATGGATCTAGGACATGTTTATCCTCAAGTTATGACCCATAAAACTTTAAATAACTCTCTGAACATGTTTGTTGAGCAGTAGCCAGAAGCCCATTTAAGTTCTCTTTTTTTCCTGGTAGGGAGTTGAATAATTTGGTCTTAAACTCTGGTCCTCAGCAATGAGATGTGACAGCTTCACATAACAATTGTAGTTCTGGATTTAGTGTCACCAAGGGAGAACTTTGAATAAAAGTCAGCTTCTTTTCTTTTATACAAGAAGCACGTATGACAGTAGATGATAATTTTTGTACCCAGGGACATCCATCGGGGGATCAAAAAAATCAAGATGAAAGCTGTGATAGTGTCTGGAACCAGGGGTGTTGGGGGATTCTCAAAAAAGTCAAGGTGGCAGCTGTGACCCTAAGTTTGCAGCCACCCGGTTGACTTTTTTGCTACCATTCCCCTTGCTGTGGACACCCCTATTAATTGATAGAAGCCTTCTCTCCCATATGGAGCACACAGTAAGCCCAATGCAGGGGTACAAATTTAATTAATACAAAACACAGAATCCAAAGCAAGCAAACAAACAAGAACAGCTGCTCCAGAATGCAGCAGTGCGATCAGCTGTGGGCACAGCTCTGTATGCCCTTGTAACACACTCTGCTAGCAAGCTGCAAGGTGAGCTTCTAAGTGCAATTCAAGGTGCTGGTTATCACCCATAAAGTCCTTCATGGTACAGGGTCTAACTGGCCATCTGAGGGACCTCCTCTCTCTCCTTCTCCATCTCTCTCCCTCTCTCATAATTTCTGCCTGCCCCATAAGATCCAGCAGGGTGGATGCACCTCACATCCCATCCATTAAGCAGCGTCAGGTCCCTAGGAAGCGTGCCTAGAACTTCAGCCCTCTGGAAGTTTAGACTGCCCTGACCTTGCAAACCTTTAGCAATTCTTTAAAACTTGGCTTTTCCTCCAAGGGTTGGGTGATGATCATGGTTTGTTTTGGCTGTGATATGTGTTTCCCCATTACGTGATGCCCTTTTCTGTTTATTTTGTTTGCTTTTTGAAAAGGTTTTGACTGGTTTGAATACTACACCACTCAGAGTTGGGTTTGAGTCAGGGTGGTCTTATAAATCAAAATTGTAACTAATTAACTAATTAAAAAATAAATACCTACCTATAAATCATTAATAGTGAGGGCTTCGCTGAAACCTAATCACCTTCTGAAATAAAACTGTCCCTACCATGATCCGTGCCTTTAAGATGATGTGACACATCAGCAGGTTCAATCGTTCCATGTCCTAAAAAATTTTCCTCGCTTGTTTGCCCTTGATGATGTACGTGCATTATGCAGGTCAAAGTTATTCAAAGGTTTGAATCCTTTTATGATTTATTCCTTGAGACAATAATGAAGTGGTGCACATTGACATTTTCAACTGAAAGTTTACTGGATGGATTGACCCCTTCTTGTGTTTTATCTTTGGTACACAAAAGAAAGAATATCTCAGTACAGCTATAGGGAACAGATGTAAGCATACTCTCTCACTGCTATCAGCATACAACGGGTAATAACTAAGGATAACAGCGGGTAACAATAGCATGAGAAACAAGAGCATTGTAGGAGAAATAAACTAGAGGAGACGACTCCAACCTTCAATCTCTTCCTCCCACTTCTGCATAATCCAATGTCATTAATTAACATCAACCCATATTTCAGATAAGAATGTCAAGAGGATCTTCTCTCTCTCTATTCAAGAGGGGGATTCTATTTTTGAACCAGAAAATCTACACTGAGTTCTAAGAGGAGATAATCCACTCCAGTTGCTTCTGAGCATCAAATCAAATCATTATTATGGCCAAAGACCAGCTTAAGAAGGGTGGGGTACAGTCAATTAGAAAACATAAAAAATATATCAAAATGTAATGTTATATATTCTGGTCTTTGTCTAGTAGACAAAGGCCAGAAGACAGCGATAGTGATAGACAGTAGACAAAGACCAGAAGACAGGGGTAGTGATAGATGTAGCAGTGCCAAGTGACAGCAACATCAGGAAGAAGGAGCATGAGAAGCTGGAGAAATACCAGGGCCTGAAGGAGGAAATAGAGAGGATGTGGAAAGTCAAGGCCAAAGTGGTCCCAGTGGTGGTAGGAGCACTCGGGGCCATGACTCCTAAGCTGGGAGAATGGCTCCAATAGATCCCAGGAACAACATCTGAGCTCTCTGTTCAGAAGAGTGCAGTGCTAGGAACAGCTCAGATCCTGCGCAGAACCCTCAGACTTGCAGGCCTCTGGTAGAGGACCCGAGATTGAGGAAGACACGTACCACCCATAGGGGTGAGGGGGATTTTTTTTAATAAACATTTTTATAATAAAGATATAGCTTATAAAAAGCTAAAAGATATAAAACAGAAAGTATATATCTTAAAGGAAACTAAAAGTAGGAGTAGGAGCATTAGAGGGGTGTAGGGGAGCATAAAGATTAGTATGTGGCAGACTATATCTATCAAATTACAGAGCACTCTAATACGGCGAACTAGATGCTCGTTAAGTCTAGTTTATGGCACAGGTCATCATCTGATGAATTTTAAGTGCTGCTACACAGAACCTGGTAACCTTGTATGTTGTAGCAGGGTTGGCGTCTGAAAGCAGCAGGGAGGTGTAGAATTTTCCTGCACCCTGGGTATTTATGCAGTAATGGTGAGGTGAGGCTAGTACGAATGTCTCTGTAATACAGGCAGTGGAGAAGCACATGCTCTGTTGTTTCTGTGTGTCCAGAGTCACAGGGGCACTGTCTCTCTGGGTAGGGGATCTTCCTGTATTGGCCTTCAAGGTTAGCTGAGGGGAGAGCATGAGTTTCTGAGCATCGGCATTTCATTTTGCATAGGTCCTCCAAAGGAAATGCAGTGATGACCTCTGGGTTGATGAAGCATTGAAGTTTTTTGTTTTTTTTTTAATTTTTAAATACTGCTGTGATAAGGAGGGAGGAAATACCCCCCAACACGGACTACAGAAGATCAGATCGCCAAAATGTAGTAACCAAATGGCCGATCTGTAGCAGTCATTTGCTTTTGTTTTACATTCTCCAAAATAAGGATGGAGATCAGATCAGCATCTTCTATATCCACCCTATCCTCAAAGAATCTGAAAACCCACTTTCAAAATTTGACTTATTTTGCTGTTAGATTTCAGCAAGACTACTTGGAAGAGGGTTTGGATAGGGGAGGGTTTCTAAGGTGGAAATGAGATCAGTTATATCCTAGGTGTTACCCAGTTCCATTCTTACCTTCAAAATCCCCCTCCCCAAAGAGCAATGATTGGCCCCACTCCATCCTGTGATATCTCCAGGCTTCCAGCAATATCATGTGCAGTCCTACAGATGATTGAAAGATTCAGTTGTGGCTAGACAAGACTGTCCAGTGTTTCAGAAATAATTAGAGAAAAGTATTGTTGCTTTCAAGCAGTACAGTACAAAGGAGCTACTTTTGCTCCCACATACTCCAAATCAGTTTCAAACTGTTAGATAGCTTTAAGTTTGGTCCTCCTAAAAGATTCTGATGGTTTACATGCAATGCATTGAGCAAGTCACGCTTGGTGCTATACCTCCTGTTTCTATGGTTGCCCCTGTATTTTTTTGAAATATTAATTTTAATATACAAACAATAAAAAAGCATTATATATGCAAGATAGGATAAAATGATAGTTTCTAAATGTAAAAGATTGCTTTCTGAATTATACCTTACACAATCAAATAAATTAAACCAGAATTAATCCAGAATAACTATCATACCTTACTCCATACTTACAGCCATGGAAGTAGAATGAAATTCTCATTCTCCTCTGTGCGTGTATGTGTTTAATACATTTTTGTGAAAGGCTAATTAAAATGTAACATGTAAGTGATGGTCAAGTATTTTACATGATGCTGAATAAACAGAACATGTTTAGAAGGTTGCCCCTGTATGTCTTATCAAAATTGCCCACTTGGCAGAAGACCCACAAAAGGTACCCCAGCAGCTACCATTACACTACGCTCTGCATTCATGGAGTAATTCATGAGTACATTCCTTCAAACATCTAGGGAAACACAAAGCCTGATATGAAAACATTACACAGCATGGCTGCACCCATATTTCCTACCTTGGGCTCTGGACCATGAAGGTAGGTGAAGGTTCATCACAGGTTACATCCCACTGCAGGATTGGACAGCACATCGTTCTCTCACACAGAGAGAGGCAGGTAAGCAAGTTGTAAGCAAACATGGGTGCAAGGAAAGCCAATGGTTCAAGATACTTTAGGTGCCACTATTCACACATGGCTTTCTGAATGATAACCTTGTGGCTGTATTCCCTGATTGTTTATGTGCCATCCCATCTCCTGCTCGGCACCTCTGGCTCCGTCTTGCTATTATGTTTCATAGTTAGCTTTGTGACAGGCTGGCCAGCCACCCTGCCTCCAACCTACCCTTTCCCCTCAGTTTTGCAGAGAGAAATGAGAAACATGTGCAAACAAAGAACATAGAGGCAAACAGATAACATGCATAGGCAGATACAAATTCTTGGAAAAATAACTCTATGGGGTGGCAGGTAGACGGTCACATCTCTACTTGTAGAAGCATCAAATGGTCCACATTGAAAAGTCTGGGGATCTCTCTTTGCACATGGTTCAAAGCTTCAGGCCCACCCTCAGACATTTAATCCAAATTATGGTGGACCAGGTTTCCAGATTCTTTCATGAGAATCAACTCCAGCTGACTGGCTATGACTATCCATGCAATCAAACCAAATGAGCTGCGAAAATCTGGTTTTGCTTGCCTTTATAATAGTCCATAGTAGGCTACGCTGCATTGTGCCATAATGACCTCCCCTATTTGATTCCTGATTGCTGGAAGGGGTGGTACGAAACAGAATAGTAACCGAACAGAGAAGGAAAGGAAAATATGAAATCATTCCAAAAATAACTCTGGCCAACATTGCGCTCACCCATTCATTTACTGAAATCTTATGAAACATTATAATTGAGAGACAAGGAGTAATTCCCCACCTTAATCCCTTCCTGGAAAATTTTTCAAAATCAGAATACATTATGAAGGAGGAATGAAGAGATAAAGTTGAAATAAACAGGTTCAGTGTTTTAAAGACGCCCTTTCTATCCCTCCCAATATTTCTGTTTCAGCAGGTGGATCTAGCCTACCTTCAGGTTGGTATTGTGCTATAATGGTCACCACCTGGCCAGCTCCTTTGAGTGCCGCAGCGGCTTGTTCATGTGTAGCACCACGAAGATCAATCCCGTTTACCTGCAGAGGAAAGAGAAAAGCCAGTGCCACGTAACTTAAGTTCCATCATGCAGATATAGATCTCTCCGTAGAAGCATTTTTTTTTGTTTCTTCCCCCATTTCCCCAAACATAACTCTCTAATTCAGTTATATTTAAGGGCTGGTGGTTCTTCGTAGAAGTTTGGAATCGGACCTTGGAGATGATAGCTTAAGAACATACAGTGAAAACAAGCCGGGCCCTGCTGGATTGGAATCCTGGCCCATCTAGTCCAGCAGTTTGTTCTTACAGTGGCCAACCAAGTGCCCATTTGTCTCCCAGAAGATAGCCTTCAGAGACAGTCACATTGATTGCGTGGTTGAATTATTTATTTTGTCTATCTGCTAACTGGATGGCTGACATTCAGATAAAGTTCATAACTTAACTGTTGTAACATAAAAATAATGATAATCTGAAACAATGAAATGGCAAAAACACACCAATAGCAACAGATCATTCTTACCAGCCATTTATGGCTTTCAAGATCAAGGCCAACACTTAAAGTGTGCCAGATTGGCAACTAGCAGCTGGTGAGATCTTTCAGGACAGGCATCACCCAATCTCTGTATCTTGTACTATTTAGCAGTCTGGCTGCTGCATTTTGCATCACAGCAACTTCCAAGACCTTTTCAAGGAGTGCCCTGGGTGAAGCACACTGCAGTCCAAGACCGGGTAAGCTAAAATCCAGAGGTGCATGTAGCTTTTAGTGTTACTTCTTGGCTCAAAGGTAGGTAAAAGTTACCAACCCCTTCTCTGCAATCATGATGCATAGAAGGTAGACTACAAGAGTGGTCCAACAGAGAGGGATAAAAGGGGGGGGGGTCAAAGAGAGAAAGGGATGGGTTCCATCAGTTTGTTTACAGCCACACCCACTGCTTGCTCCAGCCCCACCCCCTTGTTCCTCAACAGATCGCTCCTAGGGAAATGGAAGCCTCCACAAAAATAAAAACTTGTCCACCTCTAATTTAATCCAGTCCCAGATGTGTGTTCAGATGAAAGCTGGAACTGGCAACCAGCATTCCTGATGGAGCCAGACCCCACCATGATTTCTTGTGGCAGTCTATTCCAGGGTCAATCCTTAAACCACTTAGCTGTTCCTAGTTCTGCCTTCCTCAGCCAGACATAGAGGAGATGTCATGTCTTTCTGACCTTTGAAGAGCAACAGAATGTCTCCCTACTTCTTCTCTTCACCAGGACCTACTTTTATATACCTTTCCTCTGTCCCGTCACTCTGTCCTGGACATGTTCCAGTTTAGCCCTGTGCTTTTCAAAATGTGTCAGCACCCTCTAGTGGTAAATCTGTTTCTTTCCAATTGTGAGTGCTAATGCCAGAAAGGCTCCTTTTTTCCTCAGTCTGGGGTGTAAATGTCAGTCACGGGACCCTCTGTCTGGAATCCAAAGTGATTCAGGTTTGGTGTAACACAGACTGAATCTGTGTCTGAAGACACAGACGTCAGGCAAATTTCCTTTCCCCTTTCCTCCACTGAGGCAGCATGAGTGGTGGGGGAAGAAATGTTGATGATGGGGAAGCAAACAGAGAAGGCAGTGTGAACACTGAGTTCAGAAATCTCAGCTTTTTGTGCAGAATTCGGATGATTCTTTTTTTTTTTTCCTGCCAAGAGTGCAAGCAATTCCCGATTATATTACATAACAGAGGCAGATGTTGTATTTAGCACCTTTATTTTTTTGTAGCAATGGCAAGTCCAAAGGGGCACGTGCGTCCTTCTCTGTTACCACCCACCCACCCTTTTTTCTTTTAGATCTTCGCCTTGAGCTATTACTCTAGTCTGTGCACATCTGTTTGCTTTATTACTTGTCTCTTCACCCTGTTTAGGTGCCAGATGGCAACGGTAAAGAAAGAAATAGCCCATCACTGAAAATACATAGGGCAATTTCACAAATTGACAATAAAATACTCTTGAAAAAGATCTTCCAGAAGTCTTCTTACAAAACCTACTCTTTGAGTTTGGTAGATCTCGCAGGGAAAAAAGTCTCAGCGATGGGAAATAGTGATGGTGAACAGCCTGATCTTTCTCAGGCTTGGAACCCTCACTATGGCAAGACTATAAGCCAATAACATAACTCATGATTATATTGGTTGATAATGATGGGACAGGTGTACAAACCAAAATGAGGACTTCAAGAGAGATGGTAGGGACGGTTCGTTCAATCGCCTTGCAGTTTCTCAAAAGTTCTCTTTCCATGTGAAAGAAGTTTCTGTTTTTCTACCTCATTCCCCAAAGTGCTTTCAAATTCCCCTTGCTGCTATTTGTGAGCTGACGTGTGATTGAAGATAGCAAGAAGATCAGAAATTATGGGGGAGGAGAGAGAATGATTGGATTCTATTTGATTTTGGAATGAGTTCCCCCCACCAAGGTGCCGGTAGCCCCAAACCATCTTAGCTCTGCTCTGTGGAGCAGAGGCGGGTGAAGAGGGAGTCGGAACGGAGCAAATGTTAAAAACAGCATGGTACCACTGCAATGTTTATGTATTGTGATTAGTTTAAAATTTTACAATGTAGTTCTGCTGCTAGGTTCACATAACTTGCTGTGCCCAAACAAATTAATTATATTATGCCTTACATCCATTTCTTGTGCAATGGATACAAAGCATGCAAAGATATGGATGTAAGGCTTCTTTAAACTCAACTGCAAAAAATACTCAGCTCCCTTTTAGTCTAATGTAGAATGCTGTGCAAATCTGTCCCTTGTCTGACACACAGAGAGAAAACTTGTATATAAAATGGTCCACCATACACATCTTTGTAATGTGACATTTTGTTAAGTTAGCTGGACAGGCAGATCTAAAGCACCACCATAATTTCATAGCAAGAAGATCAGAAATTATGGGGGAGGAGAGAGAATGATTGGATTCTATTTGATTTTGGAATGAGTTCCTCCCACCAAGGTGCCGGTAGCCCCAAACCATCTAGCTTTTCATGGAGCTGTGGAGACCTTTCTCTTCCCTTGCACACTGGGGAATCATTAGGGCCCTAATGATAACTGAGTCCATTCTGTTAAGAAAGGGAGTGGTTATTATTTTCAGCCTTAGCTACAAGTATACAATTGTGGTGTTTATATTGGCTTTATATGTGTATACTCCACTCAGAGTCATAAACTATGAGTTGTGCAGCCTTATAAATCCTACAAACAAACAACCAAACAAATATTGTTCCCAGCCATGGTGGCAGCACACAGCCAGCCTTGGTTGAACTCAAAGAAAGTTAATCAAGATTAAGACTATAGAATACTGTGGGAAGTTGGTTAAAAGAATCCTGAAAGAAGATAATGCCAAACCACTTGGCCAGTATTTCCCAAACACTGTGCATGATGGTGTCCATGAAGTCACCAGAACCTGATCACAATTCAAGGGGGAACTGATTTTGTTATTAGAAGTGGCTGAGCAAGCATGAGGGAGTAAGACAAGCATGTGCTGTGGGCTGACATGGAAGATAAAATGAGGGAATGACTAGGAGAAGAACAGCTAACCATGGATGGAACCAAAGTTGCTGAGGAGGATCCTCAGAAACAAAAGGGGCCATCATAAAGACACAGTCCAGCCCAGCAGGAGGCATTGTCTGCGAACGTCACTGATGAAGTCATGATCGCTTGAGGGTGGAGAAGGCAGACAGGAGGCAAATGTGTAGGAAAGGACATTTTTTTTCCATGCTGGAGAAGCAGAAAAACACAAGGCAGCAACATTTATGGAGGAGAATGGCTTTTCTTTTCTGCCACAGAGATGCACTTGAATAAGAGATGCTAAAAGTCAGGTACAGGAGAAACAAAGCAGGGAGGACTTTGCCTGACTTGGAACCACAACCTGGATAAAAGGAATATTAAGATAAAATAATTTTTAAGATCGAGAAGAAGGTAAAATACTTGGTATTACTATGACAAACATGAATTGTATTATTTCAGAATAACTATGTTAAGACATGGAATGAAGTTTAAAAAGGTGTGGTAAAAGGGGAGAAAATACAATTGTGTTTGCTGGGGAGAATTTCTGTGATTAAGAGGAATGTTTTACCCAGAATGTTATTTTTGTTTCAATACCTGTTTTGACAAGTGATGCATCATTTAAACAATGGCAGAAAGATATATCTAAATTTATGTGGCAGGAAAAAAACCCCACGAGTTAAATATAAGGCGTTAAAAGATATAAAAGAAAGAGGAGGATTGGGTTTACCTGATTTGAAATTATATTTTGCAGCTTGTTGTTTAGTTTGGATGAAAGAGTAGATGTTGCTGAAAAATAGGAGGCTTTTGGAGTTAGAGGGACATGACTTGAGATTTGGGTGGCATGGATATTTGTGGTATGACAAAGCTAAGGTTAACGTAGGTTTTAAAAATCATTATATTAGACATGCCATATTGAGAATATGGAATAGATACAAATCCAGGTTGTGCCTAAAAACACCTCTGTAGCTCTCAGCACAAGAAGCATTTTACAGTCGAAAAATGATAAGTAAACACAAATGGCTAACTTATCATGAGATATTAGAATTTTGTCAAAGGGAATGTAAAATAAAATCAAGAGAAGATCTGGTGGCACAAGAACACACTTCTCAATGGTTCTCTTACGTACAATTATTAGAAAGATTTAAGGTAGACAAAATAATTTTTGTTTTTGAACAGTGTAAGGCTGAGTTTGAACTAGAATTGTGTACCAATGATGAACATGTCATCGCTAAAATGTACAAACTATTATTGACATTTGAAACAGAAAATGAACAAGTGAAAGAATGTATGATAAAGTGGGCCAAAAAGTTTTGGTTACAATATACAAATGGAACAGTGGGAGACTATGTGGCTGAAAGGGCTGAAATTTACATTATGTTATAATCTCAAAGAGAACTTTTATAAAATGATGTATCGTTGGTATACGTCACCGGAGAAATTGTCTAGAATGTATAAAGGTACTTCAAATTGGAAATGTGAACAACAAGAAGGGACATTTTATCATGCTTGGTGGACATGTAAAAAAGCCAGAAAGTTTGGATTCAAATACGCACACTGATTCAGAGGATTTTAAAGATTAATATACAATTGATTCCAGAGGCTTTTCTTTTGGGACTGACTGACGAACAGTAGGGAAAAAAGTCATGGAACTTCGTTTTTATACATGATAACTGCAGTGAGATTATTATATGCACGAAGGTGTGGAAAGATTCAACATTACCCACAATGGAGGAATGGTGGATGAAGACGATGGAACTTGCAGAGATGGCCAAATTGGCCTCTTTGATCAGAGAAAAGACAGTATCTTAGTTTATTACTGGAATAAACTAAGAATATTCCCTTCTGTTCTGGAAACCCCTTATAGACTTTTTTGTGTGAAACAGAAAGAAATGAACTTATGATTTATGGTTTCAATGATTAGAAAAAAAATATATATATAGAAAAAGTGCGAGACATGTTGTAACCATAGAGTAAGAAGTAAATTTATACTTATAACAGCTGTAAAGAAAACCATAAGCTACTTCTTTATATTTTCTTTCTTTTCTTTTTTCTGCACTTTTGGCTTTGCCCCTTTTCTCTCTCTCTCTTTTTCCCTTCTGTTCTTTATTCTATATTAGTTTCTGTTAGTTTTTATCTTTTTAAAAATTTTTAACAAAATTATATGGAAAAAAAAAAAAGATAGAAGGAATATTAAGAAAAATCCAGCAAAGTAATCAGAATGATTGTCACAACTGTACTGAAAGCCAAGCAGGGGACAGCTCCTAGCACACCTTGGCTGATTTCACCCCAAAGACTATTGCTAAGGCCCTCAGATCCCTGCGAGTAGGGTTGTTGTTGAGATGGGCGGCTATATAAATTGATTAACTAAATAAATAAGTCTTACTAACACTGCCAGTTTTCCTGGATCTCCAGCTGGGACATCTCTTATGGCACTTTTAATTTCCCACAATGCCACAGAGCAATACTAGGTCAGCTGCACCAAGGCAGCATGCAAAATGCAAAGGGTTGGTATCCTACAGCAAGCCCACTTCTAGAACCTCAACAGAAATGTAGCCTGGAACTAAATCATTGGGAAATGGGTGGAACTTGATGGTAATGCCTACAAAACATCCCGTCGAAACTTCTCTGGCTAAAAGGTAAAGGTGAAGAAAAGTTCAAGGCCTGGGAGAATAATGAAGAAGATCTCAGCGGCTTGATTCATCTTGAATTGCAGACGGAAAAAGACTGAGAGTCAGCACTGCACGTGCCATCGCATTCTGGACCAGTTGCAGCTTCTGTGTGGTCTTCAAGATCAGTCCTATGTAGACCACATTGCAGTAGTCCAACTGGGAAGTGATCAAGGTGTGAGTGACCAGGAGCAAGGCTTCCCAGACCAGGAATATAACTATATAACTATGTTGGGGGGAGGTTGGGGGGAGGCTACATGGCTTTTTCATGTGAAAATAGTCCAAGTGGCCAGAAACTGTGTTGGAGGGGCTCTATGGGTTGCAAAAAAGTGAAGAAGGGTTGGATGGGGTCCTATGGCCTTAGGTTGCTGACCTCTGCAGTTCTAGATCCCTTTCTGTCACTGCTTTGCATTGCAATGACATCACTGGAAACTATTCTCTTTTTAAAAGAATGTTGCTATTTTAAGTCCCACTGTGGTTCAGAAAAGGCCCGTGATACATTTTGAAATGATCTGAATTGTGTTTCATATTTCATCAGACAAATTTCAATTATCTGAGCCATTTTAATAAGATATCTGAGTTATTAAGGCTGCCTTCACCCAAAATCCAAGGAGAAATCAATCCTATGCTGCCACCTGGTGGACTTTAAGGGAAAAGGTAACTAACATGATATAAAACCTATTAACTGAATATTGCAGTGAACTAAGGCATATCTGGCCTGATTAGTACTTAGAGGGGAGACTGCAGGAAATCCCACCACTGAGGACAAAGTAGGGAAGTTAAAAAAAAATCCCTGAAGAATGCTATTGGCAAACGGCTTCCATCTTATTGCCAAGAAAACTTTTAATCATCAGGAATTGAACACAACTCAAAGGGAACTTGAGTTGTTAGTTGAGCTGAGTTGTTGTTGAGTTGAGTTGAGCTGAGGAATACTGTTGTATTCCTTAGACAATTTTACATTTTCATTCTAGTTTCTGCTGGAAGCCTGCAGACAATGACTAAAATTTGACCAAGACTAAGGCAAGTGTCTTCTCATTTAAGATCGGTGGCTGGTTATGTTTAATCTCACAGCGTGGAACGGATGTGGTAGACAAATCAGATACTGAGCAGGAAATGCTGATCAGTCCCTTGCCTTACACTCAAAAATGCCCTGGGCAGTTAGTGTCAGAATAGCGAAGGACTACTTAACCTTTTTATCTCCTAACCCAGTGTTTATTGACTTCAGCACCTTTAAGATGTGTGGACTTCAACTCCCACAATTCTCCAGCCTGTATGCTGTGGAATTCTGGGAACTGAAGTCCACACCTGCTGGCTGTGGAATTGTGGGAGTTCAAGTCCACACATCTTGACAATGCTGAAGTTCAAAAACACTGTCCTACTATCTTTCCCGAGAATGGCTTCAAGCAATAAATTAAAGCAAGACACAGATTTAAGCAACATCCATGCTGATTTGAAGCTTGTTACAGGAGCTTCTTCTGATCTCATTGTTCAGGTTTCAGCTTCAAAGAGGCAGTTCACATATCTTTTACATCTCCAGCCTCAACTGAGCTGAAATAGAATTTGACTACCAAAAGAAAAAAACTAATAATAATTGGTTCTTTGTGCACTTGATCCATTTTTATTTAGTTTACATTTAAATCTAAGTTAATTTAAAAAGTGACATTTTTGAGAAGAACCAATCCCTTCGCTTCCACAGATACTCTGTTCCCAATGTCTACATTAAATGGAACAACATTATGGCAGGGTTAAGCCACCTATTTTGGGACAAGGCGAAGTAAATGGTGGGTGCCTTTCCAAAATGGTTGCCACAGGAGACTAATCTATATACAAAATGGCTGCCAAGATGGTCATGGCCAGTCACAAAGCATCCATTTATTATTTACTATTTATCATCCCAATGGGATCTTTGCCTTCTGGCAAGTAAATATGACAGTGTTTGGCTTTGCAGCATGCCAGCTTCCTATGTACCATTTTTTCTAAAAAATTAAAATTATAATTTTTAAAGAAAAAGTCAGGTGGGATAAGGAGGTTGGGAGCACCACGTGAAGTGTTCTGTAGCATTTCTTATTGTCTTTGCTTAAGATAAAGCAACAGCCAATACAGGTAGTCCTCAGGTTACGACCACTCATTCAGCCACTGTTCAAAGTTACAATGGTGCTGAACAAGGGGGACTTACGACCAGTCTGCAAAGTTGCAGCTGTCCCAGCATCCCCACAGTTAAATGATTGCGATTCAGGTGCTTGGCAACCACTTGCAATTATGACAGTTGCACGTCCCGGGGTCAGAAGATTGCCTTTGTGACCTTCCATGCTGGCTTCTCACAAGCAAAATCAATGGTGAAGCCCGCAGGAGGCCACAATGTGCTCCCACTCCTGCTGCTTTTTCACCTGCCCACCTGCCTGCACTCCATAGCATCATGTGAAACCCTCACTTAATGACCCACATGGTCCTGGAGTTTTGATGGCAACCAGGGCTGCTGGGATTGCTGTTGCTAAGCGATGCAATCACATGACATTGTGCTTTATGACCGCATCGCTTAGCAATGGAAATTCAGGTCCCAACTGCTGTCATAACTCAGGGACTACCTGTACTATTTTATGGAGCTGTCCATGGTCCTGAAGCAAGAACACTTGTTTTCAAGGTTTCCAGACTATAGATCTTTAGGAGTCTTTTTTGATTGATCCAGAAGGCATAAAATCTTGGCCAAATCCTGCACCATATCCACAAAAATAAGGGAGGAATGAATGGTCATATAAATGGTCATTCTCTCTTGGAGTGAGAATGCCTTCCCTTAGGTTTATAAGGATCAATAATTAAAGAACAAGACAAGAGAATCCATTAAATATATATTCAATGTACATTGGAGGAATAATTAAGATACATGAAGACAGAGCAAATTAATTTAACCAAGCTAACATAAAAGTTTGGAATTCATCGCCAAACCTAGATAGTCCTCTAGCTGGAAGAGATCACTACCATTCTGATATCACTCATATAAAAGAGGACTTTTTTCCTATTAAAAGATACCTCTTCTTTAATCATTTATACTAAATGATTCTACCTTAAAGGGTCTTTGAAGAGATAACCAGAAAAATGAGTGAAACACTTTTATGACCTATTCTATTCCTTGTGGTTATAGCTGGTTGCATATGTGTGTGTGTAACGATTTAGCTAGGCCACCATAACTTCTGTCATTCATAACCAAACGTCCTTCTTTTTCTTAGGAATGGCTTAATCATGGATACAAAGAAATTGGTGACCACTGGCTTCTTCTTGAAACCTAGCCATGTTTTCCAGTGATGTGCAACCTTTTTTAAGGCTATAATTGGCCTTTAACCATCATGCGAGGAGTCTGTTCTCCCCCAGATAGCCAGGATTGTGGTAAACAAATAGGCCAGTTACAAAACAAAACTTGATTAAATTGAAAGAATGAGACAGATGGATTCTCCTGGTGTGTTTTGTAATTCCCCATCTTCATGATTGAACCTGCAGTTCAGCAGCAACTTATACAGGTCCTGGAATGTGTAATATTGCACACCCTCGATGTAAACCATTATTTTTTCATTGCTAAACCTAATGCAGTTTAGCATAAGGTTGAGCGCTTCAAGAAGAAGGAACTAGTACGACCTCCTTAGTTCCAGAATGAACTATTACAATAAAAGAAGCAAAGCTCCTAAAAGCATTAAGCCTCCTGACATACAAGAAGCTACTGCTAGAAACCATCCTGAAGTATGTTAAATTAATGGATTCCTGGCAGGAATGTGATAATTAATCCATTCATCACATATGAGCATCTGGGGTTTGCAGACTACATGAATCTTCCACTACTTTGAATGAGTTCTGCAAATCTGCTCCCCAGTGGATTCATCTCCTTCTATTTCCTCTCCATATTAGCCTTTTATCCTGCAAGCTGCTGATAGTTTCTTGATGGACATTTAAGGTATGCTTCTGCATGCATCTTGGCCAGATTTTGGATCCTTTCCTGCACTTTCAAAACTTCTGCAAGCAAACCTAATTTCTCTTGATTAAATTAATTAATTAATTAATTAATTAATTAATTCATTCATTCATTCATTCATTCATTCATGCGATTTCTATGGCTGCCCTATTCACTCACTGTGACTCCAGGTGGCTTACAGAAATAAAAATCTCAAATACAAAAGCCCACTACACCACCACCCCTGGTGATAACAACACATTTACACTAGCCATTTGATGGGTTCCATATTGACCTGGGATCCCCAGCCCGCTGGCAAAATTATATCTTCAGGGCCTTACAGAATAGTATCAAGATGGGGGCCAGTCTTATCTCTGCAGGGAGGGAGCCATCACAGAGAAGGCGCTTAAGGACCTCCTTAATGGGGAGACCTGTAACATACCCTGACTCCCCAATATGATGGGTCAGGCAGATGAAACTGGGAAAAGGTGGTCCTTCAAATAACCTGGCTCCAAGCCATGTATGGCTTTAAAGGTGACAACCAGCACCTTGAGTTGGACCCGGGAGAAAATTGGCAACCAATGCCACTCGTGCAAAAGAGGTGACACATGTGCAAATCTAGACTTGCTCAAAACTATGCGAGCCACTGCATTCTGAACCAACTGAAGCTTCCAGATACTTTTCAAGGGCACCCCCATATAGAGCGCATTACAGTAGTCAAGAAATGCAACTTTGGTCTTGCTTCAGTCAGCTACTTAATGAACTTCATCTCTAGAACAGGCTTGTGTTGCTTAACATACCCTTTACAAAGGATAGATATAAAAGAATGATTTTTTAAAAAAGTTTTTTACTTTTATTATTGTTCTCCACACATGAAGCTTAACTAGATATTTGCTTCTATTCCATTTAAGAGATGAAACATGAAGCCTTTTTCTATGCCAAGGCAATGAACCAACCACCTTGTCCTCTTGTATGCAGTATGACTACAAAGATAAACCCCAAAGTTTGTTCCCCAAAATTGCAACATGGTGGTTAAGGTGGGAATTCTCACTGGCATCCTCACCCAAACCCAAACCCAATTATGCAAATAGGGAACCCAGTGGCTGTGTATACACAACACACAGTGAACAATCTTGTGGATGCATTCACACAACATATTAATCTTGTTAGTTTTAACCTTGGCTTCTTTTCTTTGGGGTGTTGCTATATTGTGTGAACTCAGACCATTTGGCTAGGTTTTGGTTCAGTGCATTGTTCTGTAGCAAAACTATAGCCTGAATCAAATGAGCCCTCGATACCAGGGTGTACTTCCCAGGATGGACTTGACTATCACTGATCAAGAAATCATGAGAATGAGATACACCAAAGAATGCAATGCCAAGGGAGAAAGAGCATCTCTCTAGAGAATTGTTCATTCTTTTTAGGCTTAGGTTTGGCAATGGAGCGGCCTGTGCCCTTAAGAGGGTGGTAGGGAGCAACCTCAGCAGTTTGTCTCCTGATAATGTATTAATTAGACAATTTCTATGGCCACTCATCTCGCATGATTCTGGAAAGCCAACAACAACAACAAAAAATTATAACAACCCAAGTAAAAATAACTAAAACAATAACATTAAAACAACGCAGCTGAGTGAGTGCTTTGTACCTAGCAATGACCATCAAGGCTGACTTTTTCAGAATAAGCATCCTACTTATGAGCATTCACAGCATGTTTCTAAAATTCTAAATCTGACTCTCTCCCAGAACCTGGAGATTGTCTACCTTTGTTCTTCATTGCAAAGAAATCCCACCTGCTGGGATGACTTGTAGTGCTTGCTTAGCTGGCTACTGTCTCTTTTCAAGAAGAAAGGCTGCAATGATCTCTCTATTCAGAGTTATTCTTTGTGTCATGACCATCTTTCCTGCCTCAATTTCTCTTTCTTTCCTTTGAGATCTGGTGGGAGGTCTCAAACCTTCATTTCTGGCTGCGGCTTCCCAATCAATGGTGTGCAAAAACAAAAATAAAACATCCATATTGAATGATTTGTTCAGGGCTATTAGCAGGGAGTGTGAAGAGGCAACTGAAAGTCAATGAAATTCACTTAAATGTGGTTCTGGGTATCCCTGTTTAAGCAAAATGCAGAGGAACTGGAACAGGTTTAGAAAATATCAACAAGGATGAACAGAAGACTGAAAACTTAGCCTTATGAGGGAAGATTGATTTTTATTTTTATTCTTAGTCTTTAGGCAGAGAAGGCTTAGGAGTGGGAATGTGATAGAACTTTTCAAGACCTGAAAAATGTTACATAAATATTGGTCAAGACCTGTTCTTTATCATCCCAAAATAGAAGCTACAGAATAATGAGACTAAGATATGGGAGGTAAACTCTTACTGAATGTGAGGAAAAACTTTCTAATTATAAGAGCAGTTTGAGAGTAAAACCAATGACCAGGGGACTGCACTTAATGGTCACTTCCACCTCTACAGTTCTATGAGGTATCTCCAGGAAATAGAATCGAGCTCTTATTCCCCGGCGTTCAGCTATGGAGCTGCATAAGCAGAAAATTATTAGCTTTCTGAAGGAACAATCACCATCATTTTGATGTCCTGTTCTCAGAAGAAAACAGATTGCTGTTGACTTTGCGAGTCAGCCACATAGGGGGCCTATGGATATCAGAACAATGGCTAGAGCTTCAATTCCTACCCAAATTAACAAAATCTTCTAAGTTCTCATGAGAATGACAACATTTCATGCAATGTCGTGCTAGGAGATAGAAATCCAAGAGATTTCACTGAAATCCTACATGATTTAGTCAACTGGGGAAGATCCAGCATGGGACATGAATGCATGATTGGTCTCTGATGATGAAAAAGGTTTCTAACTCTTAGTTGGTCATTGAATAGATTAAATGCAGTCGATGACATCACAACTGCCTCCAACCTTAGGTACTTATGTCTTGATGTTGGACATAAGTACGTAAATCATTAGGTTGGTGTTGTGATGTCCCGATGCATATTTTGTCATTTGTTCCCTTTGGCTTTTTCTGCAGAAGTCTGAGCATAATAGACAATTTGTATTTTGGGTGGGATTTCTATTCTCTGAGAACACTGAGCAGAGGAGTTGTCCCGGTGCTATTGACTATACAACTTCTGTCTTTGACTATCCATAGCAGTGGAATGTAAGTACAGGATAGTATTATTCTGCATAAAGCGTAAGAGCTGAGCACAAGTCTTCTTATTAATAAGTAGATTTGATCTGATTATATGCCATTAAGTCAGTGTTGACTATTAGCAACCACAGAGATAGATCTTCTCCAGGATGATCTGTCCTCAACCTGGTCTTTCAGGACTTCCAAAGGTGTAACCATCACCACAGTAATTGAGTCCATCTACCTTGCTGGTGGTCATACTCTTCTCTTTCTTTCTACCTTTCCCAGCATTATGGACTTCTCGAAAGAGCTGGGTTTTCACATAATGTATCCAAAGTATTTTAATTTGAGCCTGGTCATTTGTGCCTCAAGTAAGAACTGTCATTTGTTCGATGTTCCATTTGTTTTCTTGATTTTCCATGGTATTCTCTGGAGTCTTCTCCAACACCTACTTCACATACTCCTTCTATACAGCTTTTGCTTTCATAGAATTCAACAATAAATAGAGTAATAAAAATGATATACAGTGTTTATCTACTTCTGTGTACTTATTTGGGTATGCTAAGAGTCAGAAAATGCATATAATGTTCACCCATACTTTTTAAAGTTGGGGTCTTTGGCAAAAGCCATAGCCAATGGACAGTTAGGAGGAATAACTGGAACTCCATGTGCAAAGCTATTATTTGCTCCTTAGGAATGAATCGGAGTACATGAGTAATGATGCAATTATAATCATGGGAACAATGGCTCTTAGACAGATCACTCTTTAATGTCTGAAACTACTGGATATGTAGGCAGCTATTATCTGGCCTAGCTTTACCACTGGCCATCTTTTTTGTCATCCTCGAGTGGGAGAAAGAGAGAGAGAAATTTAGAGACATATGTTCACAAAACCGTTGAAGAGCCTGGAACAATGAAGCCTTATTTCTTAATTCCACGCTCTTGGTGTACAAATGAAAGAGCAATTATGGTAATGTCACAGGGACTAAATGTGCAAAAATGTAGCCAAAAGGCTTTTTATAATCCATGGCAAATTTGAAAAATGAATTGCAGAACTGCTGCTCAATTCATTAGAACCGGAAGAGATAACAAGCCTGACAAAGCTTCTCTGAAGTCACGACTGGGATAAATTGAACTGATTCTCTTACAGTAGATGGCAGGCTTGGTCTTTTCTTGCTCAATTACGATGCTGGGCAGGCTGCAAAAAAGCTGATGGCATAGCGTCTGCTCCGATGAAGAAGGAGGAGACCAGAATCTCAATTCTGAATCCTCTTCAAAGCCATCCTCTTGCAAAGAGTAGGTTGGCTACTGATATTGGAAAACAAAATGTCCTTTCTGACCCAGCCATGGAGCTCATGAAGAAGTAAATAAAAAATGAAGACGCAGGCTGCATTTAACAGGGTCAATCAAGACACTGTAGAATGATGGAAGTGCAGGATTCCTGTTTAGAGCAAGAATCCAAATTAAAGCATCTCCAACAAATGATTGTTTAGCCTTCACTTAAACATACCCCATGAAAGGGAAGTCCGTCACCTCTCTGTGGAATTTATTCCACTCTCAAACTGCCCTCACTATTATGAAGTTTTTTTCCTAACCTTCAGCTGGAATCTGCCCTCCTGTAACTTAGTTCATTATTCCATGTCCTGCCATGTGAAACAACTGAGAACAAGTATTTGATTGTTCTATGGGACATAGTTTCAGGATATGAAGGTCCTGAAAGCTCTTGCCACCATCCATGAAGAAAAGATGGCATCAGGTCTGTTTGCAGAGAGCCTTCAGGGGCAGATTGTCTAATCTTTTTTGGTGTTGTTCCTGGTGGCTGTAGTCAATCACCCTTCCAATTTTTCTATTATTCGACCCATAGTCACAGCTTGGTTAGTGCAATCCACCATAGTGAAAGTCTTGGCAGTCCATTAAAACCAGCATCATCATTTAGGAATGTACACAGCTAATTTGAACAGCTTGTCCATTATTCCATCTGGTTCTAAGCCAAGGTGTACAACTTGAGGGCCCAGGGTGCCCTGTATCCCCCACCCCCAAAGCCACAGGTACAATCCCTACATGCTGTCCTTATGTTGCCCCCAAACTATTTTTTTAATGAGGTTGAAGGAGGAAATGATTCATGGCATAAATGTAAGGAATCACTTACTGCATTTGATAAAATGAAATCTGCATTTTGTTCAAGTATGTCTGGTCAAGACCCACCTACTTCTTTTTCCTGGCCACCTCCAGTTTTTGGAGGGTGTTCCCACTCTAAGTTTTCTTTTCAAAAGCCAGAACTTGACTTTCATTTGAAAAAAATTGGGCAATTCTCTCTGAAGTAACTACCTTAAAGTCAAGGTCTCACTCTCCCCCCCCCCAACTATTCCACTTGCAAAGTTAATCCTTTCCACTCAAACTTTCCCTTTGCTCAGCAAAGCCATCCAGCATTACTTAATATACAAGTCTATTGCAAGGAAACACTCTTGAAGAAACTTTAGTGCACCAAGAATTCTATCATGGCAGAAATATGTATTTATCCAAAGTTGGTTGAGAAGGGAGGAAGACATGACCTCCATGAGTTCCTGGAAGAAAGCAGGTGGTGGTGGTGTATGAGTCAAAGAATGCTGAATTATGTTTTTGCTTAAAATATGTATTTATCCAAACTTGGCTGAGAAAGGAGGAAGACAGGAGACCATCAGTCCAAAAACCTGCTCCACTGTTTCCCTTCTTCTCTCTACAGGACCATTGGCCCCACTCACTCTGCTGGAAGGATCCTAGAAGTTTCTTTCTCTGCTTTTAAACTATATTTATTGAAGTGCTATTTCCAATTGTTCACACTGCTTATAAACCACTTTAGAAGGACTTTTTAAAAAAAATTCTGGAAAATAACAAATTCTGTGATTGTAATCATAATTGTATGTATGTATGAATCAATCAATTAATCATTGTCTCTGAATTATTGGAACTGCTTTCTGCCACAGAAACAAAAGACAATTCTTGGGTAATGGGATAATGGGTAATTAAGGTAATGATTAAACCAAAGCAAACACAATCCAACTAACAAACATAATGGAAAACTAGTGTATTATAATGGTTAAGATGTTGGATTTGGACTGGAAAATCCCAGGTCCAGGTCCCATCCTCTGCCATGAAAATTCAGTGGATGACTTGGGCCAATCACCCTCTCTTTCAGCCCCACAAACCTCAGGAGGTTGCTGTTGTGGGAATAAAATAAGGAGGATCCCCAGATAAGTTGCCTTGAGCTCCGGGAGGAAAGTGGGTGGTAGTGGTGTATGAGTCAAACAATGCTGAATTATGTTTTTGCTTAAAATTCTTACAAAGGAAAAAAGATAGATCGCAATTACTTACAGATAAAATTTGATCTCCTCTCTGCAGTTCACCACTGAGGTCAGCTGGTCCACCTGCTAGGATGAAGGAGACAAAAATGCCTTCCCTGTCTTCTCCTCCTACAATGTTAAAACCAAGCCCTGTCGAGCCCTTATGTAAGACAACTTTTCGAGGTTCCCTGTGAAAAGAAAAGAAAATTGCTTACCTCATCATATGTCCTAGGCAAAATATATGCCATTAAATAGCTCTTCCCGTATTCTTTTCATAGCAATATCACTTTGGCCAATTTCACTCTTTGTAAACATGCAGAAGCTTATTTAAATACCATCCTACTTATGACTGAGGCATTTTCCTATTAGTTCCATCAGTTAAACATTGACCGCATTTTATAAAGCTCTGTATCACCTAATTCCAGTGCCTTTTCCGGTCACCCATAAGGCGCCCATCTTGCTTGTTTGCTCAGCAAACGAATGCACATAGATTGTTTCAGGGGAAATTTATCAACTGTGAAAGTTTAGGTTCCAAACCAGGGTTTATGTTCCTGGCTATCCTCAGGTGCTCTTCAGACAGGGCTTCTAAGGATACAGCAAGTCCTAAAATGTGCTAGATTTCTTTGGACATCATGCCTAACTATAAAGGTAGATTATAGCCTTTCCCCTTCACACCAATGCAGCAATTTTGCTTTTATTAGAAAGCTCCCATTGGCACAAATAGAAACATCTTTCTTCTCCTCTCAAAACTGATTGCAGCCTGATGACAACTTTGGCAGAATCACTCTTCCCTCCCTATCTGCAATCCTAATCCAAATTTTTCCTCCCTCACAGAATCAATTCACTTTTTAATTGCATAATTGTTACAGAGCGGGCTATGGGACATCTGTTCAGTGCACGGTGCAAGATTTTTCCTCTACAGTGACACCCTTCCTGGCAATTAAATTTTTTTCAAAGGAAGCAATTTAAAATCTAAATGTTGCACAGGGTTGTGAGGCTGGATGGAAGGGGTTCAAAGTCACCATCTGGCCTCTGGATCAAAAATTCTCATCTGCAGTGCAAAACTACCTTACCAATAAATAGGTAAAATGAAACATGAAGGTTTTAAGTTGTATTAGATCACAGCAGGTAGCACTGTGAATCACACATTGATCGTTGGTCAATTAGGTGGGAATGAAAGGTAGGACCTTGATATGCTACAAGATATAATATTCCAGACTACATTTCTGCTTTGGTCAGATGCCATCTCAAATACTGTGTCCAGTTCTGGAGAACACACTTGAAGAAGTATTCAGAGAAGCTGGAATAAGTTAAGAGAAGGGCAACAAAGGTGTTGAGGGGACTATAAACTAAGTCTTATGAAGAAGAGACTGAAAGATCTGGGAAGGCTTAAGATGGAGAAGAGAAGACTGAGTCTGAACTGAAATGATTCCCTTTGATGAAAATCAAGATCTGTTCTCTGTTGTTCCAGAGTATAGAATAATAGCTATAAATTACAGGAAAGCAGATTCCAGTTGAATTTTAGGGGGGAAACTCCTAAGAGTCGTTTGACAGAGGAACAAATTCTCCTTCATTAGATGTGTTTAAGCAAAGGTGGGTATCCTTTAAGGATCCTTTCACTTGGACTCCATACAATCAAGAAGTCAACCTAAATGGTCCCTTCCAACTCTAGAATGGTATAGCTTTATGGAATATTTTTTAATTGATTGCTATAAACAACAGTCTGCCCTTTAAGCAGAAAATGTGTCATATATGAGAGAAAATTGGGCTAGGTTTTTAATCTGTTTGATGCTTTTTTTTCTAGACAGAGTTATTAAGCAATGATAACAACAACAATGTCCCTAATCAGCAATTAGAAGCAATGACATCAATTCCACTAGTTCAAAACATTTCCACCCATTCTTATAGATTGAATAGCATGGATTGCTATCAAATATTGTCAGTTCTTGCATAACACCAGTAGGTGGAGGTGATAGAAAAGGCAATCTCCCCAAAGATCAATTCTTGCCTCTCTCCCCTCACCCCCCAATTTCCCAGTCTAGCCTATAAACTCTAGATATCCCTGGTGATGTTTGGCTCTGCTTAGCTTTTCAAGATCAGCTACAGTTAGTTAGATATTGTCACCCAGATGGGGTTCCTTCCTGTTTTTTCCCTCTATTTAATCACTATGCTGAGATTATTCTGGACTGATGTATTCTGGATGTGTACTTCTTTGGAGGATCTGATTGTGTACTAACCAGGCCCAAGCATGCTATTATCATTCTGACGGGCAGGTATATTGTCCCATTTCACAGCCTCTGAAAGACCACTAAAATTAGGAACAAATATCTCATAAGGGACAAACAGGATTGAGAGAATCCCATAAAAAGTGAATAGGTGGAGAAGACAACTTAAACAGCTCTGAACTTCTAACTGTCTTGAATACTAGACAGACTAAGGAACAATGCACACTTTTCTGAGCTCTTTAAGAAAGGAGGCAGCATATGTGATATCATAAATTATATTCAGGTGATACTGTACACATAGACTCAATGCTTATGAATTAAAAAAGCTTAAACCAATGTTAATAGTAAGGATCCAAACAACATTATAATATTGGTTCCCCCTTACCCTTCTACTGAAATGGTCCTCTGGATATTCACGGTGGGAGGCTGAGTTACAGTACTATGCCTGGAATGACTGCATGGGAATGACAAGAAAAGGAAGGAAAACAAAAGAAAGGAAAAGGAAAAGGAATTAATAAAACCAGCATGGAGTGTTTTGGGTATTTTTTTTTTGTTTTTTTTTTGTTCATGGAGGTTCTTGGTCTTATTGTGACAAGAATGGTTGGATCATCCAAAATATCAGGTAGGGGTAGATCCCTTATTGATGCACATGGAATAATTGTGCATCTAGTGAAAGTGAAGGGAACCAAAAATATAAAATGGGCAATGGTAGTTGATATTGAGGCTCTGACATAATGCAAGTCAAAGAACTCTTTTGAGAAAATGGGATATATATGTTTGATGTCTTGACCATGCTCTGAAAATGGTTCTCTTTGGCATTACTCTGGAATGTACAGAGATGGACTACCAAACATGTCAGTTTATGGAATATCCATCCATCCATCCATCCATCCATCCATCCATCCATCCATCCATCCATCCATCCATGATTTTTAAAAGAACAAGCTGCAATATTTTGGCTCATTCTAGCTCTCAGCTATATCATTCTGGCCAGGTCCTCCATCCTGTAAATTACATGAATGGGAAACCACTAGTAGGGCTATAGGCAAGACTGGAAATTTAAAACAACCGCCACAAAACAGCCTAGAAGAAGTGAATAGTAAACCAGTTCCATACTGTTAACCAGAAAACTGGATTTGTCTATATAATGAGTAAGAACGGAGCTTTAACTGAAGGACGTTTTACTTTATCCCTTAATTGTAGCAGCGTTTCAAATATACAATTATCCAGCGTCCATAACTAAAACAGACTTGAAGCCAAGATAACCTTCCACTTTTACCTTGATGGCATGTATCAATTTATGAATCGTGAATTTTTTTTTAGAGTTTTCAACACTTGAGCTTTCTTTCTTCTCAATTAGTCGAGCAGCTCACCCCAAAGCGCAGAGTCAGTATTGTAGCTACAAGAGGAAGGTCATACCACAGATACCTATGTCCCATTATATTGGCTGTGTTCATATAATACAAGGAACCTGCTTGAATTTATTCATTTTCTGGGTTCACACAATACATTGGCCATAAATTAGCTATTTGTACAGCATGCCAAGGCACATACACACAAAACAATTAAGTTGGGATGTGCAAATGACTTAAACTTACCTGGTCGAGCATGTTGTGTGGACTCTGCCATAATGAGCGTCTGGGCTGCATTTACCCAACATACTAGGCTAAAATGTGGGTGACTCATTTGGAGTTCTGTGTATTCTGCAAGCCCAGGCAGTGTGGTTAGTGTATGGTTCACAAGTTATGTGAATGCAGGCAATTCAATTCAATAAATAGCAGTTATAAAAACTACAAGTTGATATGTTGCATGCACGTGGCTTTAAATTACTTTTATGTGATTTCTGTGCCCTGCAACAGGACAGCCCCTGGAATGTATATCTAAGACAGCTTTCTTTTTATAAAGAGGGAACAACATAGCACAACTGTATTGTGCCAAAAGTCACACTGGACTTTTGGTAGCTACACGGATACGACCATGTTGATTTCTTTGCAAACGTATGGAAGTGGTCTCGCATTACCTTCTTCCTGAATTTTTTTTAAACTTCCAAGTCTAGCCTACAGCCCTGAAATTTCCTGATGGTCTCCCATCCAGGTACTAACCACATCCAAGCCTGCTTAGCTTTTCAAATTCAGCCAAGTTCTACTCTTAGCAAAAAGATAAGTTGTGGACTCCTAGGACACCTTTTTAAGATGTCAGAGCCCCAGGAGCAAAATGTTCATTTAAACACATCTTCTCGCTGTATCCTACCTCAATGTAACTTTTTTCTCCTTTTTTGAGGGGGGGGTGTCCATTGAAGTCAATAGACAAATAATCAGGCATATGAAACCTTGAAATATTGAAAGAATTCTTGACTTTATATTTTAACTGAAGGCTTTTTCTGTCTTGGATATAAAATATGTCAGTTGAAGTTGTTTGCCCATCCTTGATTCATCATGTCTTTAAAAAATAGTGGCACTGTAGTTATTTCAAGATCTTTAGGAGGAAAAAAAAACATGCACACTGATTAAATGCAAGGTTCCTCTTTCTACTTAAAGAGATGAGCAATTATAATTACATCTCTGGCAGAAAGCCCTGATGAACTAAATGGGGCTTAATCTGAGTATATATAGATGGAATCACATCATGCCTAGATTTATGGTTCCATGCAGACTAATAGCATGCTAAAACACAGCTACCTGTAAATATTAGAAAGAAACAGATAAAAAACAAACAAACAGCCACCAGGGGAGAACAGAATACAGAAATAAAAATGGCAAATGAGCTAGAAGAAAATTAGCATGAAATAAGGGGTCATAGGGAATTAGATCTCATATTCAAAAACCAAGTTCTACCAAAAATATACAATATGGCTCCATTTTCATCTTGGCAATCTTCTGAAGATGTGATCAAACATACACCAGGAACTACTAAAGTCCCTTCTGAGATGTAGTTGGTTATTAAATTGCAGCAGACAGGCTGAGCTCAATACATTTCTCTAAGGCCTGGAAGGGTAGTTTGTGAAATTTGAGAAACCATCATCCCAGTTTGAATGAACAGGAATTAGTACTAAGTATTAAGATTACAATCCTAGGCCGCATGACTTCACCCACTGCAAATATAATAATCACCAAGAATGCTGTGCAAAGGGATTGGGGAAAATGTAAGATCATGAATCAAGATTGAAAACCAGCTTTCTAAAACACTAAGGTAGTGAATGGCAGGAATGATAGCAAGAGAACTGAAGATGAAAAGAAGAAGGAATCACCTCCTGCTTTATTCAGTGTCAGTGGGACACCAGTGGGAAACTAGTGAACTGCAATAGAGCACTAGACAGAAGAAGGAGCTCTGCTGAAGATGGTCAATGTCCTACAGCTAACAATAAGACACCAACAGCCTTGGGAGGAACATTAAGGCGGAAGGGGGACCGGGTTCTGTCTTTCTCTAAGTAAGCATATTTCCAGTGTTTTCCCACCATGGATGTTCATATGGGTAACGCACCGTCCAGGAAAGTAAAACACACTCTTTCCTGCTATCAAGAAACAGACCCCATTTTCATCTGTGCAACATTTGGGTGGTGCAATTAGGTTAGCCACGTTGTGCAAATGAAACGTGTGAAATTAAGGATGCTGTTTTGAAGGCTGCTCTGAACAATAGGTGCAAACTTGCATGTCTGGTGTCAAGCAGCTGTCAGGGTTCCAGCACCTCAATAGATGCCATGGTTGACTGGTATCTCTGCTCCTCCATCTGTTAAATAATTTTCCTACTTTGGTATCACAACCAGTTGTTTGAGGCTTAACAACAACTGGAATGTTCCACCATACGGTGATCTTGGGAGTTGTATGAGAAATGGAAAAGATAGCACATGGCTGCTTCTCTTGTCCACCATTGTTGTCACTAGAAAAGTTTGGATCATGGAAACCAGGTTTGGAGCCATGTATGACACACTAGTTTCCTTTTTGCAGTCCCTGGCACCTGCTCCCAGAATAGAAGGCCTCTTTTTTTTATTTTGCAGGGAGGTTAAGGAGCAAAATGCTGTATTTTTGTAGATGCTGGAAGCACTCATTTCACACCTTAACATTCCCAGTTCATCCCCACAATGCCTCCTGTCCCCACCCAGTTCTGAAGATTGGCCATTTGATCTCCTGAACAAAGGCTAACATGCTTCTTGAGACATTGGAACTTGGACATTCCTGATGTCAATCTACCTTTTGGAACAAAGTCTCCCAAGAACCCTGAAATTCTGGAGCAGGTTGGACACACCTTTTTGTTGCTGGAATAGCAATGGCAGAGGACCATTCCAGGAGCAAATTAAGAATAAATTTCTCCTTAGCACCTCAAAGTAGGATTCACTAATGGAGCAGAGTTCTCTCAGTAGCTCCGTTTCCATGTGGCTTAGTAAGTGGGCAAAGTTAAGGAAATTTGGTGGTTGGCTTCTTGTGGCTATAATATACTCAGGCAGCTAGGGGGATGGAGTCACAAAAGTCAAGATGGCAGCCATGACCTGCTATCACAGCCTTGCTTGTAAACAGGGCAGGGCTTCAAACACAGGCTGTGGCTGTCATCTTGACTGTTTAGCCCAATGCCGTGGACATCCCTGGGCCTGGTGTATGAAAGAAAGGTGGCACATGGGCAGATTGACTCTGGTAACATAAGATTAAAACCTTATGAAGGACAGGGATCCACTGAATATTTCTCCCATATACTGGTTTTAATGCTGGAACTTCTCTACTTTCAGAGTTGGCATTCCCATCTGAAGGGTATTTTGCTTTCATGAAAGCCAGATCTAACAAGCAAAGAACACCACCAGATCAACTGAGGTCCCTGCCTTAGATCCTTTCATTACCTTTTTGCACACTTGTAGGCTGTTGTCTGATGGACTGAAAAATCAGCTTTCACAAGGGTTCCTGGAAGGGAACCTTGGCATAAGCTGGGGACTGTCTCTAATATGATTACTCTATCAGATGTTATTATTATATTTCTATTATTATAATATCTGATAACTATGATGTCAGAAATATGTGATAGCTGTTAATTTAAAATTTCAACTCATGGCAACTTTTGAGGGTGCTTTGGGGTACTTCAAAGCTTTCAAGAACCATGGCATGTTCTGTACCCATGCCCCAACTCCCCATCTTATGTATCTATATCATCTATCTATATCAGCTATCTGTATCTCCATATTTAGCTATATCTATATATCTACATATCTATATCTACATATCTTTATGTCTCACTATCTATATATCTATACTTAAATCTCTTGCTATCTGAATTTATACTGTATCTCCATTATATATTTTGCTATCTATATCTATCTATTAATATAGATATAGGGGGATGGGGAGTCCAGTGGTTTTGTATTTGGATCTGATTTTTGTTAGCCACCTGGAATTACCATGTGTGAGTTGGGCAGCTATATAAATAAATAAATAAATACATACATACATACATACATACATATATAAATCTAAATCTAAATCTAAATCTAAATCTAATCTTATCTCTATCTCTTTCTACCATCTCTGTCTCTTGCTGTCCATGAATTATACTTCAATGTACATATATGTGCAAGGAATATGTCCTGATTTGATCCATCTTTGATTTGAATTTGAGTCCCAACTACATCCTGATCGGGCCTTGTGGAATATAGTCTTCTCTGCCTTTAAGGACCAAGGCTTCAAATGAAAACCCACCACATACATTTTTATTTCCAGTATGATCGTATTCTAGATTCCACATAGTTGATAGAGTTATGGGAAGAGTCACTAATATCCAGGAGAATCCTGGGTCATTCAGGATGAAAGACAAGGGACTGCAGACCTATTCCATCATTCCCTCCTTAATGGATGTTCTCTATTAAGAAAGAGAAGGAGGAGATGGAGAAATATGGGACAGTGACCAATTAAACACACTGCTGTTCAACTGAATGAGGCAAGCATGGTGTTGTGATTAAGAGATTGGACTAGGGAGTCCTAGATTCCAGTCCACCTTCAGCCTTGAAAACTCAAAGAGTGACTGTGGCCAGTTACTCTCTCTTAGCCTAACCAACCTGTGGAGTTATTGTTACTAGGGAAAATTGGAAGAGGGAGTGCTGCATATGCCAAAGATTCCTGGAAGAAAGATGGGATATACATGTATCAAACAAACAAACAAACAAATAAACAAATAAATGTCACTGTTTAATAAAAGGCTTCTGGAAGAATGGCTAGAAACCTTGGCAGTGGTCTACCACTTTTCTACCTCCTCATAGTAAAAGACATGAAGTTTTTCAAAATTATGTGCCCATTCTCCATGAGGTTTCTGCATTGCCCAGTCCACAGACAAACATCCTACACGCTGAATTCAACTTTCTATCAATAGTATGATGGATTCCTCTGGGGAGAGATCAAACCAGAAACCTGCCATACGCGACAGGGGAATTAGAGGTCCCTTCTCTAATTGTTTCTATCTCCAGCTGAAAGACACATAGAAGATGGGGAGATCCCACTCTGCCTGGGACCCTGGAAAAAGCATACTGGCTAGAAAGGAAGAAGCTATAAATATTAGTATAATAAAACTAGAAACACAGATAAAATGAAAGAATGATACAAGCAAAGGGTGCCCATCAGTGAAAGAAGCAACTAACTGATGAAGAAAATTGCCTTTCTTGCCTGCATTGAAACAAGTAAAAAGCTTGTCTAAACATTGGTGGCCCTTGCTTATATGCCAGCTTCCGATGGTGACGACAACAGAGGAAGCCCTCTGATACCTATTTTAGCATTAGCATTTTGGCAAGGTCTTATGGAAGGAGAGACTTATGGAAGGAGAGACTTCTTAATGTATAAGATCTACACGTGTATTTATTTAGCATTTCTCTGCTACTTTGTTGGTGAAGCAATAATGATCTAAAGCAATCATGTTAAATGCACATAGGAAGATGAACATTTGTGGAAGAATGAAGGTCTATCAGAATCCTCCCCCCCCCCATTATCTTTCAGAATTCTCTCTTGTCACAGATTGCTTGCACCTTTTAGAATGAGTGAAAGAAAATAGCCACCCATTTTGTCCTCCTTATCACTGATTTCACCTACTTCCATCTTTCATTTATAAGCACTGCAACTCAGCACAGATGAGGGCACAATGACCTCTTGACCTGAGGGCACAATGCATGCTCTCTTTCTTTCTCAAAGGCTCATAACCAAACCACCGAGAGATAGAAGACTGCAGAAGACTTCAGCTTGAATCCACAAAATGCCTAGCAGAAATGAAAAGTCCCTTTTGGAATTGTCAACACAGAGCTAGATATTCAGTTCCAGGTAATGCAGCTTCCCGCGTTCAGTAAGTACCTTCCCATCCCAAAGGGCTTAGATGCCACCGTGGCTACCAACTCTCCAGACGGAACTTTCTTGATATGAGAGATCATGTTTCTCTGGTGGTCATAAATCAAGAGAGTTGGAAGTCAAGTCTTGGGGGAGGGAGGCTTACAGTGTGGGTGGAACGTACAGCCTATTTCCTGTGCGCTTCAGTGACACCCATGCATTTTAGTATGTGGAAATGAGGAATAAGCACATGCAGTACCTGATGATTTCAGAGTCAGGGAGCAGGCCTATGTGGTAGTGGGGATAGGGAGCTGAAAGGAGGAAGCTTTTGTCACACTCGACAGGGGAATAATGCCTAGGAGAAGGTGGCTTATCACAGAATTTGTTCACAGTGCTGTAAACGGGTTCAGGAGGCCTGGTGATAACAGAGACAAGAAGAAGAGATTAGATGGCTTCAACATGCATACGCCATTGATCGCACAGCTAAAGGTACTCCGAGGCATGCAAAGAAGGTTGACAAGAAAAGGATTAGATACACAAACTCCTGTGAAGTGACAATAATGCTAGTCACAAAAATTGAGAGCGCAAAACGCACAGTACTGTACACGAGACAGCCAGAGGAAAGGAAACTGGTAACAAAACTGTAGTAGAACATTCAGGTCTTAGCTTGTGAACTGGGCTAAAAGCTTCCTTCTTACCTTCTGGAACCCAAGAGAAGAAGGTTTATCCCCACCCTGTAATTTCTTTGCTTCACCAGTGCATTTATACTGAAAAGTTAGACACAGAGCTTTAACAGCCAAGGAAGAAAATTAGGAACACACCATGGGGACAACAGTGCATATAGGTGCTCAATAATCAGAATTTCGAAGGCTCTCGAGTGTACACTTATGGGTGATGCACTCACAAGTTGTGGCAAACTGACATATGTGAATCCATTCTCTACAGTAGTTCGTAAGTTGTTTTAAGAAGAGTAAGGATACAGGAGGCCAAACTGGTCCAGAGCTGGCCTGTTATACAGTGGACCAGGTAACTCAGAATAGTCCTGTGTACAGTTGTAGAGCAATTCTTCTCTAGAAAAGGAACAGGCTAGTGTAGGATCAGAAAATCATTCTCCAGTATTTAAAATAGATAAGGTTCAAAATGAACAATACAAAATACCACCTCCTCTTCTGTGGGCAACAGAATTGAAATATTATTATCATTTAATAATACCAGATGGCGGCCATAATTTAGGACAGGGTACATGATTTCAACCAGAAAGTTACAGATGAAGACCTTGACATCTTCTGTTAAATTTGGGTCACCAATTCTGTGCTATAAACATCTGGATATCTAGCCCCTCCTATTTAATATCTACATAAGGCTGCTGGGTGAGGCTGCTGAGTTTGGGATTAAATATCATATATGTATATATACAGATGATAGCAAGATGTATACTTCCACCCCTGGTCAACCAAGTGAACTTTTGAGGTCTTCTCCCAGTGTCTGGAGGCTGTTTGGGTCTGGACAGAGTGGGATAGATTCAGTCTCAACCCTAGCAACATTGAATAGCTGTGGGCATTTGGACCACTCAGAACTGAAAATTTCCCATTTTTTTTTTATTGGGATTCCATATTTGGGACTTGTACACAATTTGAGGGTCTTCCAGGACTTGTAGCTCCTGCTTGAGGAGAAGGTGGTGGCTGGGATAGGAAAGCCTTTGCACAGATTCATCTTGTACACAAACTGTTTCTGGACTGGGAAGCCTTCCAAACAGTCACTTAAGCTTTGATCACCTCAGATGTGGACTATGGCAATGTGTTCTATTGGGGCTGCCCTTGAAAACCACTCAGAAGCTGCAGCTGATACAGAATTGTAATGGTATGTGGGAAAGACCTTGGGAGACTGGGCCAAGAGACACAGCCTGGGGAATGGTCAGGCAAGAGTCAGCATACCCCGTACCTGGATAGTGGGTGGGGCAAGAAGCTCAGAAGAGACCCTCCTTAGTTTCTTGGGCCGTAAAGGAGACGGGGGGAGAACTGTACCTTCATACCTGCAAGATTCTGTTAATGTAGCTTTGCAATAAAGTAGAATTAGCTCATTTGGTCATGTTTCCTGTCTGGTCTACCTAGTAAGGCTGATAAAAATGCAGAGGTAGTTGAACCTTTGCTTTGTGAGCTATGCTGTTACTACTAGGCTTCCAGGTGCAACTCAGGGTCACCTATAAAGGCCTCCATGGCATAGGGCCTGGCTATCTGTGGGACCTATATCTCCTGTAGGGTCTGCCCATGCTATTCTATCTAACAGAGTTGATATACTTTGCATCAGTTGAACATCTGAGGAGATGCAGGAATTGGGTCTTCTCTGCCACAGTGCCTGCCATCCCCCCAGTGATTTGTGTGGCCCCCTACCCTGATTTCATTTAAATGACCTTAAAAACCTGCTGTTCCTGCAGGCTAGGCTGGGTGACAGACCCTTTGTGGGGATATTTTATGCTAAAGGAGACTCTTTGTTTTGCTCTTTGTGAATGTTTATTACTCTTTTCTGTTTTGTATTGTTCCAAACTATTTTAATAGTATATGCTGTCCAGAATGGGGCAGCCTTATAAACTAGCTAGTTAGCTAAAGTTTGTTGTATCTCTTTGCTGCCATCTAGTGGTTATCCCTATTTTCACAGTCCAGATGTGCTAACCTTAGTTAAGCAGTGATTGGAAAGACCTCTGTCTGAGTTCTCTTGCAAATCAAAGTAGGCAATGCTATTCTAGATGGAGGAAGGAGAATATTAGCATAAGGCAGCTTCATATGTTCGTAACACTCAAGAAAAATATAAACAAAAAGTTAATGGAATCATTGACAGTTATTCATAAATTCTAGACACAGTCTAGACAGTGACATCACAGTTCAGGATGAGGAGTGTTTCCATCTTTCATAGTTGCATTTTAGAATTAAGGTATTAAGGCATACAAACTCTATGGCATGATAGTTTAAGAGTGTTATTTTCCCTCTATTCATGTCAACCATGTGAACAGCTGTTGAGCATCTTCCTTCATTGCTAAACACAGTGTGCAAAGAATAAATACAGTCCCATGTGAACTAAAACAAGCAGGCCGGGCTGCATGTTGGACTCTGGTAGTATAATGTGGCCGCTGATCCAGCACTCCAAAGTCTTAAACCATCATCGCGCCAAGTCACCATTTACAGTTAGGTTTCCTCCTGCCGGGAAGTGATGGACTGCATAGTCTCCTTGTTTTTCAGAGCCAGTTTTGAAAATCCAGGCAACGGATGCACACCTACAGAGGCCCTATGTTCAGACAATCCATCTTTATTGGCTGGATTTTCCTTTCCTTTTTATCGGGTGATATGATAAAACTGAGCAAACAAATGATACAGTGTGCCTAAAAAACACTGTTTTTTGTAAGTCCCTAGAGTCCCCTATTGTGGGGGGAGATGGGTGGCGGAGAAATCCAATAAAATAAATAAAATAAATAAATAAACAGAGGAAGAACAGAGGTTTTACTTCTGGAGAACAACATGTTAAAAGCAAAATAACCTTCCATGACATCAAAAAACCCCCAACAACACTGATATCACCAAGCTGTTCTTCGTCTATTTAAAAACCCTTTTTCAGAGAAGCCTTAAATAACAGGGAAGCAAGCCACAAATTCTTAGTAACTGATGGATGGAAGGAATTCTGTCCTTTATTTTCCAAGGTTCAAAGCATTTTGAAAATACAGGATTGAGAACAAGCAACAGGGCTGACTTTCTCAAAAGAATTTGGCTGGGAAGTGCCCATTGAACAGTCAGTTGAATTTTAATTTTTCAAGTATTTTTATAATTTATGGAGCCTAAACCGTGTCTATCAGAGGAAACGCTTGGAAATCTTCTTCAGAGTATATAAGCTCCGACTAACATCAGTAGGGTTATCTTTTCAATAGTCTGCAGTACTAATCATCAAAGGACAGATAGCTGTATAAATTCATTTTTATCTGTCAGCAGCCATTCATTCTATTTTAACTTCTCTTTAACTTTTGTTGAGAAACACTATGACAAATCATGTAACAGCATGTAATATGACTTTTGAAGGAATTTACTCGTCTTCTCATCAGCATATCTGTTATTCAACCTTCTCCAACCAAATGCCTCCCCCCCTTTTTTTTTGCATACCAAACACTTTATTTGTGACTTTTAGTTAAATTGTGTTCAAAATATTTACAGGTCACCAGGTTGGGGAAAGCTGATTGACTGATGCTGCTATTCTAGACAAATATATCTGGAAGCAAGTCCCACTTGACCCAAGATATGTTTGTCTAGAATTGCAGTTTCAGTCAAGAGGCTTGTTTGAAAGTAACGATGCATAGGATTGCACAATTTTAGTAGATGATGGGGAATTTCCTAACCATGCCCCTGAATTGACCGATATTTTTTTGGAAACGGTAAAGAGGTCTTTGATTTAAGCTCAGTTGCTTGGGACTACATGAATGCTTCCATACTGTTTTATTGGCATCAGTGTGGAAATGGTTTACCCTTGCCTTCCCAAGAATTCCCTGCTGGTCTCCATGGGTGCCTTTTGGGGGAGGAAGAGGGGGGGAATGACAAAATGAGCATTGTGACATTGCAACACAAGCTGCACCCCTTTTGTACTTGTGTCGTGCCATTGCATGCATATGCATGAGGCAGATTTTGCGTTGTGATGCTAGTTTTGTCACTTTGATGACCACGTCAGGGTCTGTGGATGTCACTGGTAGTCTCTCATCTAGTTACTAACTAGGTCTGGCCCTACTTTGATTCTTAGTCTAGACCAGATTAGCCAAGTTCTTCCACTGGCTGCGATGATTTTCAATTTACATAGATTTTATTTTAGGGTATACACCATTGGAATATGCAAAAAGATGCAGCACATCTAAATATTTATTTTATTGTATTTATATAGCCGCCCATCTCACACAAAGGAACTCTGGGTGGCGTTGACGCATTACACTCTCCTAAGAAATTTTATGGATTTGATCATTATGGTTTGGTGGGATAGTAGAAAAGCAGAGTGCTGCTTAGTTGACTTCATTCAAACCCCCAATCTGACTATTCCTGACCATTCCTGATCCAGCACTGTCAGCTCCATAGCAACTTCTTCAATAGCGCTGACTAGATCTTATGAACTGCCCACTAGCCACTAACATGCAGGGTGTGTGTATCAAAAAGGTCAAGATGACAGTCACAACCATGTAATCAGAACCATTCCCTTTTTTGTCTGTTGCCTGCATGTTAAAAAGGAGGGCGAACTTTTACCATGTGGTTGTGACTCCTATCTTGACTTTTTGACTTCTGCATGGATGCCCCTGTGACCAGACTATGTTTACGTGACACCCTAAGCCAGTGTTTCTCAATCTTGGCAATTTGAAGATCCCAGAATTCCCCAGCCAGCATGGAGAAGTCCATCCTGGGAGTTGAAGTCCATCCATCTTCAAGTTGCCAAGGTTGAGAAACACTGCCCTAAGCTATCAGCCATTGCATCCCCCATTACACATGGATCTTTAACCAAGCTTTGTCTAGATCCAAAATAGCTCCCATTTTGGGTTTCCAGAAACTGTATCTTGTACCTAAGATTTGTTGCACATTAGCTTCCTGCTTTCAGCCTCCCCAAATAGTGATTGTTTCATATTTAAACAGTACAGTAAGCCACAAAGTTTGGTGAATAAACTGTAAAACAGCAGAAGGGTCTGTAAAAGGGGCTCTAAGATAGCAGAAGGCCCAAATTTATTAGCTGAGCATTTTAGCTTACTGTAATATATTGTGCAAAGATAGAATTGTGCAGTCTGAAAACTTTTTCCTGAGGAAAAGAGGTTGAATCCAGACATCTTCTGGATCATGTATAACACCAATTCCAAACATAGAAAACTAATGAGCAAGACTCTATCATGAAAAAGAGGGTAAATCTGTCCAAAATCTAAGATTTTCTCTATATGAAGCAAGGGCTTATCTTGCAAATGAAACAGAACATTTTCTTCATTTATTATAAAATCCCCTTAGAAAAAGAGGGCAGTTTGGCATCTTTTGACAGTACTAAAAGTTTGCTTTTGCAAATGCATGAGATTATTAGGAGCACGCATTTATTTATTTATTTATTTATTTATTCATTCATTCATTCATTCATTCATTCATTCATTCATTCATTCATTTATTTATTTATTTATGAGCCGAAAGAACGAACCGTGTAGCCAAAAAGAAGGCACCCAGTTTCTAATCTGGACATAGGAGCCTGAGATCATAGCACTGTCCAGGTCCATCTTCCCCAGTGAACTGGATAAGATGAGACACAGGTAAGAAAGTCGAAGTAAAATATTTGACCAGAATATTTCTGGAATGGAAACAGCAGGAACCTGAGCCTGTATCTTTGCTAGATGACAGTACTGAATGGAAGAACTGTAGATAAGATTGCATGCTTTTGAAAAGATGCTTAGTGCAAAGGAATGAGCAAGGAGTTATACTGTAGGCAAGGCAACAAAAGTAAGATAAAACCCGTTGGGGAATTCTAGGTAATCCTATGCTTTGGTTACAGTTTTCTCATTCTCCCATGAGATGACAAATCAAGTAGAAAACCCAAAAGAGAATCGCTGAAAGAAATTTTGCAGAAGGAACACCACTATGTGATGAAATTAAAGGAAATTTATACGAACGGATTAAAAAGGACTCATGACCTTTTTCGTTCGGCAGCGCTAACTCTTCCAATGAATTCAAACATGTGCAGGGAACCAAAGAAAAAGGCATTAAGGAAAGCATGAAAAAAGAAAAAGAAAGAAAAAGAAAAGAAAGAATAAGGATTCTTTCATGAGTGATCCACATTATTTTATCCACAACCAAAGCACTTTCAAAGACCATACAGCTGCTCAATTTATTGATTTTTATTGTGATTAACACAAATACAAGGCATTTGTTACATTTTATGATTAAAGAAATTACATAACAAATGCAACCCCCCGCCCCCACCCTTGCCCCCCAGCATCTCATGATGTCCTTCCCTTTTAGCTTGTACACAGTTGTCTTTTAATGCCAAACATTTAACTTTACATTCTCAAGCACATCCTGTTTCACATTATTTCATACAAAATTGTCCACACCAGTTGATCGGTCAGCACAAATGCAAATGAACTTTCTGGCTGCTGGGTGTATTTTTTTTTTTGCTACATATTTACAGTAATTTGACCGCCCTATCTCAAGGCTTTGTTTGAAATGGTTCTACCTTCCACAGACTGGACCTGTAAGAGCACCTTTGAATGAGCAACTCCAGATCAGATACATCCCAAAAGAATTTCAACTTCAGTTTATGTATTGGCTAAGAGCTGTTAGGAAGTGGTTATAAAAATATAAACAAGTACGAGAATTCACATGTTTAAGGATTAAAAATGAGTCTAAATGGCTTGCAGTAGTGCAGGAAGTAGAATAAAGGGGAAAAAATGAAACAATGCAATTAAGGATCAGCAAAGGAAACTTCAATATTTCCTTTGAAAAGATCTTTCTTTGCAACAAAAATAACCGTCATCTGTTAGCGTTTCATATACTAGTTTGAATCTAATTTAGATGTACAAGTACCATGGACTTCAATGAGTTTGTCCTTAGCATGAATAAAATTGGATCCAGCCCATTCTGATTACAAAATTTGACCAGAAGTATTATCAGAATAATGTTATTCAAGAACTTGGCAAAACTAAGAGTTTTAGAAGCAGGCAAATGAGCTAAATATGTTGCTTATTATAATCTTTGGTTAAGAATAAAATGATAGACATAATGATGCCATTTTACAATAGGATTCTCTCCCCCCTCCCAACTTGGCTTTCCTATTTATCTATTTAATGAATCAATCCCATTCTATTGATTTTCCATAATTGCACTTAAGTCTAAACCTTTTATCTCTCTTTCTTGTTCCTTTCTACTTATATTAGTCTTCTTATAACTTTTTATTTATTCATAAGTTTTGCTGTGAAGTTATTTTTGCTTCTCTCCTATTTTTCAGGACACAAAGTGGTATTTAATCTGCCATTTTTGTTTGCAATTTTATTTTGCTCTACCAAGGGCCTTTCAAGTAGATCATTTCCGAAACAAGATCCTGAAGACACCAGGATCTGGTGTCACATTCACACACAGAGACCCAAAGACACACACACACACACACATACACACACACACACAGAGGCACCAAATTTTCTTTAAAACAAAATTAAAACAAACCATACCAATTATCCACTTTGACATTTTTGCCAGTTTTAACATACGAATAAATACACATGTGCTTGTACGGATATGTTGCTAACACAAAATAAACGGAAACCATCACAACATGTAAAAATAGTAGAAAACCAAAACAGCAGTGGTACATAAAACCCTCTGACACAGAACAGGATCTAATTGAAAGAAGGTCCAAAAGCAATTAATGCATCTGAAAGCTAAGGAGAGAGTTTGCCTCTGAATTACCAAACAGTAGGCAATACAGTAATACCTCGGTTCACGAACGCTTCCGTTCATGAGCAATTCAGTTCGCGAACAGCAGCGTTCACAAAATTTTGCTTCCATTCATGAACTCCGCATTGGGTGACGGACACGACCCGTGGCCATCTTCCCTGCTCTGACACATGGTTGTGGCTTCCTCTAGGCGAGATCGCGGTCACAGACAGACACTTGCTGTGAAGCTTTTTGGTGTCGCCTCAAGCAAGGTTAGCGTTCTCTCTCTTCATACTGTACTGTACTGTACTTTGTTTCATATTTTTGTGGTAAAAAAAAAATACATATGGTTCAGAACGGATTAACCTTATTTACATTGAACCTTATGGGGAAATTTGATTTGGTTGGCGACCAATTCGGATCACGACCACATTTGTAGGGGTCAGAACGGATTAACCTTATTTACATTGAACGTTACGGGGAAATTTGATTCGGTTCGCGACCAATTCAGCTCGCGACCAGAATCGTGGAACGAATTAAGTTTGTGAACCGAGGTACCACTGTATTAATGGTTAATATCCTTCTTGTGGATTTCCAAAAGATTATGGTTTGCCCATGGCAAAAAAAGAAAAAAGATTGCTGGAATACATTAGCCCTTCAACTGATCCAGGAATCTCATATTGTTAATGAAAGAAACAAAGATATTGGGCAAAAGATCTCCCCAAAATTGGGATAATTAGGCAACTGCCACAGAAATGCCTTGATGGTGGTGGCTACTTACTTAAAGTACCCAGAGAAGGTCTAAAAAATGTTAAACATCTGGGTAGGTTTAAGTAAGAGACAGTGTTTCCTCAAACATCTGTTTGGGTAGTGATAGAAGTTTTAACTAATAACTAATTCAATGAAAGAGTAACAAACCAAGAGATTCAAATGGAGCATCCAACTGATTCATGCTGAAAGGACGTTAAGATCTGGAATTTTGGTACTAAGGTATAGAAAAACCTGTCCTTTGTGGATAAACTATCTATACAGCCTTGAATTAGGCCATGGCTCGCCTTAACCATGATTAGTTGAATAGGCCACAGTAGAATGGTTCAAGCCAAAAACCAGGATTACAAAGGCCAGATTCACACATGTGTAAAATCCAATCCAAATAACCTATAATATAGGTTAGAACAGTGTTTCTCAACCGTGGCAACTTGAAGATGTATGGATTTCAACTCCCAGAATTCCCCAGCCAGCATGCTGGCTGGAGAATTCTGGGAGTTGAAGTCCACACATCTTCAAATTGCAAAGTTGAGAAACACTGGGTTAGAATAATATGTGAGCCCTGACTACATTTCAGTAGAGGAAGCAACCTGGAACAGCATTTATTAAATTGCTGTTAATAAATATCAAGAAAATGGCCATTTAGTTATTCACAACCAATCATCATCTGAAGTGTTCATATATTCTTCAGTCCTCATTTAGATCAATCCAGGATACTAGTTACCATCACCTCTTTAACTGGCTTTGTGATGTTTTTGATAGATTCTGCTCCAGGTTCTCCGCTGTAAGCTGCCTTAAGGTCCTTGTGATGGAAACGTGGAGGAATAATATTAGCTGTAGTATCAATCATTATAATGATATTAATAATAAGGCTACCATGCCTGGGCTGCAAAAACCTAAATGACCACCAGAGGGCAGTGGGACAGAATTAAAGATTCTTCCATCTCATGGCTGCCATCTAGTTGCAACCCACGTATAGTAGCCATAAATAACAACAACCATTATAACAACAACAATAATAAATCTGCAGGATATCATCATGCTCAGATCATTATACAGAGAATGAAAGGAAAGCATTAAGGAAACAAATGAGGTACAGAAAAAAGTAGTCTGATTATGGCTTTACCATTGAGAAACTAACAAAAGGGAAGCTTCAGCTCAGTAACAACCTACCGATGCCATAGTTCTGAAATTCTCATTACTCCTGGCCGAAATGGGCATTTGTCTTTTCTTTTTGCCACCTACTTTATATGATTATTCTTTTGCTTCCCCAAAACCCCATCCAGAGCTTGCGAGACGCTACAACTCAGTGAACCTTGACTAATCAATATTCACTCCAAAGATCTGAAATGACACAGGATCCAACCTTTGCACTGATGGGGTTCCTTGGGGGAAGTCAAAGCATCTACTCATATTGTACAGTTTATGCAAAACACACAAGCAGCTGGCTGCTCTTGGTAAAGAAACAATTTCCACTTGAGAATACTCTTCATGTTTTCGTTTGCTCTTTACATCGTCATAACATCACCATTTCCGAGTGGTAAAGAATTAAATAATTAAGGACATATCCCATGGTGAAAGATATTGCTTCTAGAGTTTTTTTTTTTTTAAAGAATCTTCAACACGGAGCCATAGTTTGGTCACAGAATGCATCCTTAACTTGCTAAGACTGTAGATCTGATTCTTCAGAGATCCTTCTCTATGGTTGCTAAGGAAGTTCTGCAAGCCCATCCTAGCACCCATGTTCATTATCAACAATGTATAGGCACCTTTTAGAATGAACATTCAATTTGACATTGTCCAGATCTTCTGTCATTCACTGAAGCCCTGTATGAATGGAGTACGAGTCCCAGATAAAATCCTCTATTTTCCTGTAGATGTGAATGGCCGGAGTTCATTAGCAGGTTTATTTATTTATTTGTTTGTTATATGGCGGCTCATCTCATGACAGGAAGTTTCTATTATTACTAGCTATTACTTTGAACAATCCCACATATCCTTCTGAGAACCCTCAGGTTTAAACCTTCAAAACAACCTAATAGGGCAAACTTCTTTAGCCTGGGTGCCTTTCGGATATATAAGTTCAACTTACAGAATACTCAGCAATGCAAAGTTAGTTGGAATTCTGCAAACTGAAGTCCACACATCTGGAGGGCATTCAGGCTGGGAAGGTCTGAAAGTTGAACTTGGCCTCTAGGACATTGTTATTTTATTCCTATGATCAAAATTCAGAAACATAATGTTCTTAGCCCTAAACAATAATCTGTTGGAACAACAATAAGCTATCAACTCAAAAGCACCCCTCTTTCTGCAGAACGTTTCCAAATTTGTTAAAAATATTTCTTCTTCATAATGTTCTCTACAATATTCAGTCTCAGAAACAATGATTGGTTCCACACATCATGATAAGATACAATGTGCCTATCTGGTTTGGCTTAGCTTTTTGGATGGTTGATAAACTAAAGCATATGATTTAGCCCAATATAGGAACCCATCTAACTGTGGCTTATTCAATAAGCCACAATGAAGCAAATCATAACTAAGGATGTGTGAATTTATCAAAAGGCTTAAGTGCTCCTGAGAAGCCCGGCTTTTAAACCATGCTTAAACCACACCTTGCTACCTCAGACATTAACTGTGAACAAGCCTGAACTTTTTCTTTCTATCCAGGTGAAAGAAAGGAGAGGGGGGAAAAAACGGAATTCGCTATCCATTGCAACAATTAATTTGCAAAAACTGGATAGGGACCTGGTATGCCATCTTTGGGTACCTCATCCACCACCCCTGTTACTTCTTCCAATCTCAGTTAAAACCAAAAAAAAGGCAAACCTCTGAACTAGCAAGAAACAATCCAGGTTTCATTCTAACTATAATCTAACAGTGATTTCCAGTTTTCTCAATAAAATTAGTGTCTTTTTCTCTCAGCTCCAGTTGCACCATGATTAGACTATGGCTTTTATGGAAGAATAATTAAAATCAAAACATATCTCCAGGCTGTTGATGGCTGATAAATTAGGCGGCACCTCATCATATATTTCCTGATACTTCCAGATTTCTATTCATACATCATCTCATTTAGAATCATTATTTGCTTTCATTAAAATAAATCTATGGCAATAATATCATCACAGTAGAAAAGACAGCAAATCTAAGGAGAGCTATACATACTTGCAGAACTATTATATACTCTAGTTTCCAACACAATACCATTGCACATGGTGCAGCTCTGAACGAAATGCATTCTTCAAAACCACACAAAAAGGAGTTTGGAAGAAGGTACAACAATAGGATTTAGGTTATTAAAAGGAAGTTCATCATAGACCACATGCAAATGTTTTGAATTCTTGGAATTTACATTGAAGTGATTGGAAAGTCTTTCTGATCACAGCAGTTGTCAAAGCAAGTTGGAGCTGGCTCTTAAATTATTGCCATGCCCCAGCCAAGCTGGGGAAGACTAATATTGTTTCTTGTCTAGAAGAACCCAGATGAAACATTACTCACTGAGTGTATATGGATCAGTCATTTTTTAAATTCAGCCTAAAGTGCTTCAGGTTATTGTGAAGATGAACTGAAGTAAAAGGAAGTATGAGTATTATCACGTCTTTTGGAGATGCTGTTCCAGAAGTATGGACCCTGCACCTTTTATCCTTCTGACCACTAAGGGTGCTAGGGTAGAGTTTACAAGCAAGGGACTCCCTCTTTTGCTTTCTCCTGATTGGAAGATGGCTAATCTTTGTCCTGATTCCCACAGGAAAAATAGAGTTTTTCTTGCCTTCTTCTCCTTCCTTCCACCATACAAGCTTCCTATTGGAACATGTGTTTTCCTTTATAAATTTTATTTGTTCTTTTGGACGTTAAGCCTCTGTCTGTTAAGAGCTTTGTTTCTGCTCATAAAATGAAGCCTGGCTTACTATGGACCCAATGAATGGAGTGGAAGGGTTGTGCAAGTATTTGGATGTGAAGAAGGAAAAAAAGAGCTTCAGAACCAGCGTGGATGTGCTTGTGGTATCTCTTAGAGCAGGATTTCTCAACCTCAGCAACTTTAAGATGTGTGGACTTCAACTTCCAGAATTCCCCAGCCAGCCATGCTGGCTGGGGAATTCTGGGAGTTGAAGTCCACACATCTGAAAGTTGATAAGGTTGAGAAACCCTGCGTTAGAGTCACTAACTATAAAGACACTGCAGCTTTTTCTGGTGTCTCACTGTAGCTACACAACCCTAGGAAAACTCTTGCTTTTCCTGGAAATACTCAGCTTCTATACAAGACCAGGAAAATATGGGGCATCCTCACTAGGTCCAAAGTAACTTTCCCCCTTTGGATAAGAATATTACATGCCTCTAGTTAGCTCAACATTTCCATAGAGAAAGGTAAAAAGAGATACAGGATCTCTCACTGAAACTTCTGTTAGCAGAAACCCACCTGAATGGTGGATGATATTACTACATTATTCAGTATTGTATGATTTTGTAACTCAGTATAGGTATAGCCTATTGGGGCCCCCAATCCTTCCCCATTGCACAGACCAATGCCTGGATATGCAAGCTGGTGGTGCTCGGAAATTCTAGAAGTCTGGAAATGCAATCAGTGCTTATTGCCTTCAAACAGGGCTACCAAAACACCCAGTCCCTGCTGACTGATTGCAAAACACAAAAGTTGGGATAATAAGGGGTGTCTGATACCAAGTAAACAGTGGGAGTTATCAATAAAATGGGAACCCAGGAAACATGTCACTGCCTGATTCACACGATGAGAGCTTCTGTATTCATGATATCATCAGCTGAAGACAAGATCCTCCTTTTTACCGAGTCAGTCACTGTGGCCAGATAATTCTAGCTGCCCTTTGTTTCTGCATCTTCTATATATTCAGCTTGGCTCCCTTGACCTTTTATTGCTCCCCCCCCCCCAAAAAAGGATTATGCAATTTAAAAGCAAAACAAAACATACAACCGTGTGATTTGCCAGTGTTGAGCTGATACCTAAAAATTACATTACAACACACAATCAAAATATTGATCAATGAATCATTAACATTCAACAACAGAGTGGGTAAAGAAGCAATAGTTCAGAAGTACAATCAAAATATTGCAGGAATAATAGACAACCCCAGTCACAACCCTTCCTAATCCTTCTAAATGGTGCGCTAGGGCTGAACTGCAAAAATGCAGATCGTTCTGTTTATGTAGCAGGATTTGTTCTTCCTGCTATAGTTTCCCGAAACAAGAGCAGTTGAAGGATGATAGCACCGCCTTCACGGCTGCCCAATGCACAGAATTCTGTATATCACTGTTTGATAACATTGTCATTCAAAATGGTGTTAGGATTTTTCAGTAATGACCATGCTTCTTTCTGTTTTCCTCTTTTCTTTTCCTTTTTTTTTTTTAATGCACAGAGACACATCACTGCAGCAAACAGGAAGGGCAGACCAAGATTATGTACCCCACAGTTCAGAAATGGGCTTTTTGCATTTTTTCATTCAGTTCAAGATCTTTCTGCTCTTTCCTACAGCTTAGGAAAGCACCTTTAGCAATATCTTTTGAAAAAGGGAAATGCAGAGAACTGAATTCATGGCCTTCAGCATTCACACTATGAACTCAGGTATCTCCACATGTTATCCAGATGTGAACATTTGAAAATTAGCTTCCATCATCAATGCAAATGCTGGATTGGACAGACCTTCAAGCCAATCGAGCTGGCTTGCATTTGTCCCCATGGAAACAAATTAGCTTTCTTTTTTTAAGTAAAAAATACGCAAATATGAATATGCAATATTATCTGATGGTCATATCAGAAGGTATTGGGAAGATCTGAAAACCAAAATACATAATTTATGGAGAGCCCATCCCATCTTGCTGCATATTCTCATCCTTTTCTTTTTTTTTGAAAATGGCATTTACCCAAAGGCATTCAAAACCATTCCACTTTTCTCCCCAATGCACGAGTTCTCACCAAAGCTTTACATTGTTTCACATTTTTCATTTACAGATTACAAACTCATTACACAAGTAAGCAAACTCTCAGTACAATTCGGCATAGCATCAAGACAGCCGCAAAGAGTAAAGGTTTCAGACGAGTCTTTAAAAAAATAAAAAGAATGAAAGAGAAATCAACAGCCGTGAAGGCAACCAAGGCTGACTTTCTAGCTTGTCAATCTAACCACTGGCACATGCTGCCTTTGGTTTCGTATTTTGCAAACGGAGCAACATGAAAATAATTGCGCTGAATAAATAGCACTACGTTTAAGCAGGTTCCCACAAATCTCGTGTCTGAGCACTTTAAAGACACTCTAAAAGAAGGCATAAATTCTTCTCCCTTTCCAGCAGGCAGAAGTGAACAAAAGAGAATACAAGAGTTGGTTTTGTTTGTTTGTTTGACTCAATGATTGGATTTCTTGCACTCATGAAATTCCCCTATTGGATGGCAGCTATCCCTGCTCCAGTGGGACACACCTACCAAGGGAAGTCATATCTGCAAAGAGAGAGAGAAGTCACTAGGGCCAGATCCATAACAGCACTCAAATGTGGAGTGTCTTGCTCAAATGCACCCAAAGGAGGACGCTTTTCACTAGTTACAGGTTAAACACATCCACTAGATGCTTGGGGGGCAAACACAGGTCTAGGAACCTGGGTTGTCCATCACACTCTGGCAACTAATGGTTACTTGGACTAGGTCTTTGACGAAATGCTCAGCTCATCCTGTAGCTAGTCGATTTGTTTCTGCCAATTTGCCACAAATGAAATTGTTCTGGAGGGGAACCTGGGGGAAGGGGGAGGAGGGAGGGAAGATGAATACTATTCATGAAATGGGCCATTTTGAAGGACACGTTTGCCATTTTTTTCTACAGGGCTGTAGAATGACTTCATAGCCAGGACATTTTCAGAAGCAAAGCAGGTGGGTGAAAACAGCTTACTGCTAGCTACCACCAAGGTCAACTTTCCCAGCATTTCTGCTGACCTTGGGGACAGGGGTCCTCACAGCTAGCTTTTCTGCTCCAAGCTGCAGGATTAATGCAAGGCATTTTGCTACCTACGATGAATCCAAACAATCAGGGTTTCCCTCTCTATTTAATTCTATTTTGTTTTTGCATTTCTGGTTAGGCCCAAGAGCATCTGGAAAAGGATCATATAATATACCCATCCTCATCCCCTTGTTCCACTGACTGAATGCAGCAGGCAGCTGAACATCTACTGATATGAAGGAAACAGGCTAACTTGGGGCAGACTGTGGTGGAATTTATACACCTTCCCTCCAGTAGAAGAAAATGGCTAACAGAAACTCCCTCAGTGGCTCCTACGTACCCTCCTACGTACCACTTGAGGGAACTGTGTAATAATATGGCCGGCCATGATACTTTCATGAAGAAATAGCTTTCAAGGAAGAAGTAGCAGGTGGGAGATTTCAAAATTTTTCTTCCCTATTGTTCTTTTTTGGCAACTACATGTCCTCAAGGCACCCCTGACCCATTTCAAACAGAGAAAAAGCATATTTATATTTTAGCAAGTGATGCAGGAATAAAACCCTCATCATCTGTCGCATCCTCTGATCACTCTTTTGGCTGCACAGAAATGATAATCCAGGTTCCCAGGTGATCTGTGTTTGCTTCCAGCTATCTAGCTCCATCCTGAATATGAAACATTTGTTTGCAAACATCTGCTAAACCAGAACAGGCAAACTCATTAAAGAGCCGTGATTAGCTGAAGCTTTCTGCTGAGTGTTTGAAGCACAGGGTTGTCTCCATAATAGGCAACCATCTGATACTGTTCTAGGAAAGCAGATTTGTGTCAATACATTTGGCATTTGGTTTTCTTCCCTTCACCTCAAACAATTAGCTTCTTGTCTCTAACGGGTTAATGGACACAAATTAATGTGATACATATTCTAGGATGATTCACGTCAAGAGAGATTGGCTGGAAGAAATAAAAGCATCCTTTGGATAAAAATGGCCTTTCTCTAATTCCACCCTGCAATGTTGCATTGACTGCCCATCAGTTATAGAATCTCTGAAGTATTTTTTCCCCTTGGGAACTATAATATGGTGAGATTACTCAGAATTTCTCTTACAGATCCCGAGGCCTACTCTTTTAGATAATGTCTAGAAGGTACAACTTCTCTGCAGCAGTTTTAAAAACATTCCAGCAGATTTATTAATTCTGTTGAAAACGTTTGCAATGTGTCTGGAATATGAATATGAACAATTGCACCTTCCATTCAGTTGTAACCCAGACAAACCAGCAGAGATGAAATGAACAAGATTTTGGCAGTTTCCCCCTTCCCTTGAGCAGGGAGCCAGTCTGCAAATTGCGAGATTACTGGATTGTTTTGGTTTTTATCTTTTCGTCCCCACATTTTGCCTGGAGATTTGTGTGGCCGCAGCATGAAAACTTACAGCAGTTTGGAAAGGCTGCGGATTTTCGCTCCTTGCTATGAGCATTTCACCATTTAAGTACTTCTGAAACTTTGGAAGGTGAAAATGGCAGCAGGGGTGGACTTGCCCCAACTGTGCCCCAAGCCTGCCATAGAGATAGATTTTAAAGCAATAGCCATTTTAATATTTTCAGCAGAAATACCAAAGGGTCTTATAGGACCTTAAACCCTACTATATGGAGGATAGTCTGCTTTATCTCCAGGGTTTGTCAAATACCCAATGTATCTTTCAACATACTAATGTCACCTACAACTGGTGCACAGCGCAATTTGAGGGGGAAGAGGCATAGCCACTCACCACTAGGAATCCAAACAATCAGGGTTTTCATGTCTACTGAATCCAAACAATCAGGGTTTCCCTCTCTATTTAATTCTATTTTGTTTTTGCATTTCTGGTTAGGCCCAAGAGCATCTGGAAAAGGATCATATAATATACCCAGACCTCTACCTCATTTTCTAAACAGGGAAGTATTTTTTTTCTGCTCCTTCAGCAGCAGGGGAAAGGGAATTCCTTTTCCAACCTGCCCTCGAGTATGCACTACAGTCACATACGAAGACCAAGGAGTCTGTGAGATTTGCCAATAGTAGCATTGCGGGGGGGGGGGGAGTGGTGCCTCACAGGTCCAAAACTGAGGGGAAATCATAAGGAAAGGGCAAACAGAAATGCAAATGATCTATTGCTAAGTTAAGGGTAAGAAGGGGCAAACTAGAGATCACAATTAGAATGTAAGGCAGAATGCAGTGGACAGACAAACAGCAAAGGGGATCAAACATGATGTTTCTAGATGATCAGACAGAGAGAAGGAAGAACAGAGTGAAAGTCTGACCTTCTGGACAGGTTGAGGAAAAACCTATGATAAAGAGAAATAGTGGCGCAAAGGAATTCCTCCTGGTTATTGCCATTCCAAATGTTAGTCATTCCTCTCCTATTCCAGTTTGGCTCGTTTTTCTAACCATTAATTAAATCAGTGAGAGGAGAATCCCTCTTCCAAGGTTCAAAGAAGAACGCATCCTCCTTATTATCTTAAGAGACAGTGAGATGGATGGTAACAGGATGTGTCTTTCCTGCATAATACGATTATTCTAATGCTTATACACTGTTGATGCCCTAATCACAGCATTAAAATCATGTTCCTTGAAGCCAGTAATCAATCAAAGGCACTCAGTAAAGATGAATGTCTGACCTGGTATAGTCATCTTCCACTAGCATGTGCTTTGGGATAGGTGAATATCTTCCAGGTGAGATGGGGGCCAAAGACGTCTTGTATTCTAAAGTGCCATTGTTGCCTGAAGACAGGATATGGTTTTCCATTGGTGGGGAATAAGCTAGAGGTTAAAGAATATATGCAAATATATTTAGCATTCAGTTTAATGCTCAACAGTTTCATGTATCACAGCAGATTCAAGGTGCTTCTTGTCCAACTTGTTTTGCCAATATGCATGCATGGAAAGGATTTTGGGAAGTTTAAGGAGTCAATGCAAGGGGCTTAAGCAACTGCCATTTGCCGTTTACACTCTTCAAACCTTGAACCCGGGCTTAAATGTTTGGCTCCACCCACTCTGAGGGGCCTCTAGGACCATAAAAGAGATGTTGCTAAGTATCCCTTGGGCCTCCCTTTTTCAACTTTCTGGGTTCTCAGCCACCTTTGGAACAATTCCAGTTTGTGGTCCACCTCATACTTTGTCATTCCCATGGTTAAAAATGAATCTTTATTTTCATCGAAATTAAATGAAGGAAATTTTGTCTTCTTGGCTAACGTGGTCATCTAGCCGTCATCATGGCGGTGCTCTCCTCTTATTTGCTTAAGACACTTTGCTTGGCTACTGAATAATTTTACAGGTTCAAACCATACAGTGAATTGTAAACTAAGTCATCCAGATTAACATTAACCATGCTAAGCATGTAGAGCAAAAGGAACTCTTGTGAGTGCAGCCAACTGGTTCTACCCGCTGCCATTTTCAAAACCATTATTAATAGGTTTGGCATATGCTCCTGAAGGAGGGAAGGGCAGAATGATCTCCCATAGCAGTTCATTTAGTTTTTACACTAGCTACAGAGGAAGAAAAGGCTGGCCTTCTGTAACCAGCATAGAAACCAAGAGAAACTAATCCCTGCAAATTTTCATTTGCTAGCCCACACAGCAGAAGGCAATTTCTCTTTATTAGCCTTCTAGGATTCTGCTGGCTGAAATGATGACTAGGATTTTGTAGGCTTCCCTATCACTGCCTTGAAGATCCAGGTTACTAGCTGCTTAGATATTTACTAATACACCAACTGCTTTTACAGATTTTTTTTTTTTTTTTGCAAAACTGAATTAAAAGCATCTCTTGGGAAGTCACCATTGGTTTGGATCTGCAGTGCCAGAAGGGAAGGGAAGGGAATGTCATTACTCTGGTTGATGTCTCACCTACCTTCTTGTCTATGTTGACATTTCTAAGCTATACTGGGGAGTGGAAGAAATCCAGGCTCTTATAGGCACGGTTTCCCCAACTGTTATTGCGACTAACATGACTTTTGGAGCAAGTTGAGAGATGCTGGACCTTGGCTAGATTAACCTCCCTCCCTCCCTCCCCAAGAATTAAGGTTTCAATCAAATAGTTCCTTATCTCCTTTCTCCCCATTCATTCCTCACTCAAGATACTTCAGGAAATTTGACCCTGGATCATTTATTCTGAATCTCTGTTTGGATCTTTATCCTTAAAATGTCACACAAACTCTTAGAATTGGACAACAACATCCAAAAACATCCTGTATATCATGACTTACGATGAGTAATATCTGGAGGGCCATAGGGATCGGTCATATAGATGGTGGTCGGCTTCCCCACTTTTAAATAAACTACATCAGATGTATTCTTCAATATTGCTACTGCCTCTTCATGTGTTACTTCTTCTAAACTGTAATTATTTACCTAAATGGGAGCAAAGAGAATGGTGCATTAAGCTGGCCTGATATGGAAACCAAGCAACAATTTCTTCACATGCTAATAAAAAGAAGAGAATAACTGTTTACTTAAGGAATACAGTAAATTATGCCAATTCTATTGCTACAAATAATCATTCAAATACAGCCTTCCAGATGGCTGGTAAGGGATATGAGATTTGGACTGGAAAAGCTAAGCAGGATTGGATCTGGGTAATAAATGGATGAGGGACAATTAGAAATCCTAGAGCTGGAAGCTGGACTGGGAAGTAAAGAACAAAAACAAGATAAAATCCTGGCAGAAGACAATGGAAAGCCTTTTCCAAATTCTTGCCAAGAAAATCACATGGGCTTCAGTTCGATTTGAAGGAGATTTGACCTTTAATTTATCTAGAGGGCACCAAATAAGGGAAAAGAAATTCGGGGGGGGGGGGGGAATCTGTTTAATACCCAGGAAACACAAGACAAAAAATGAATACTGGTGGTATGATTAAACCAGGCTAGTTCCAGGCTTAGAAGGCTGCTCTTTATTGGACCCCCTTCCTATGTTAACAGCTTCCTGACTTCCTTCAGTATTGATTTTACCTTTCCTAAAATATCCCAGAGGCTCAAATTATACTCTGGACACATTATACAAAGACCTAGCTCTCAGGAGAAGTTGGAGAGAATGCTGGGGAAGGTGGAAGGCAAAAGAAGAAGAGGATGACCAGCAGCAAGATGGATGGACTCAGTTACAACAGTGATGGGTACACTGCTGGATAACTTGAAGGACCAGTTTGGGGACAGATCCTCCTGGAAAAAAATCTATCTGTATGGTTGCTAAGAGTCGACACCGACTTGATGGTACATAATCAATCAATCAATCAATCAATCAATCAATCAATCAATCAAAACATTCCAGAGCCCTGGGGTTTGCCATTTTAACATGCTCAGAGTACAGTGCTGAGCACTCTGGGATATGGAAAGCAGCAGATATATCTATAGAGAGTGAATTTTTCTCCTCCCAGCACATCCTCTCTGCACCTGATGAACTGAACTGTGAACTTTATGAAATATGTTGACACAGCTCTCAATATTCATTCATAGTTCCAGTTTAATAATGAGTTTTAGTCTGTTAGAGCGATATAATACATTCTGTCATTTATAACTAAGTAATGTTATACCAGAAAATTATAACCTCCATGTCATTTTTAAATCCTTAATTTATTCACTTGTATTTTACTTTTTATTCCTTCTTCTTGTTCTCTTTTTACGTTTCTTTATATATCTTCCTTAATGTTTAAGAAAAAATACAAAAAAAAATTGTGATCTACAAACTTGTATATTGGAGATGCCTAAAGCTGGCACAGCACTATTCATTGCCCCCCCCCTTTTTTCCCTAAAGTAAGATACACATTCAGGATCTTGACCTAGATAATATGGTTTTGTAAAATATATACACACACAAACCAAGAAACTTTGAACATTTATGAAAATCTCCAGCATATAAAAAGGTCTGAATTTCCCTAAAGTGCCTCTCAAGCAACTTTTTATGTTAAAATAAAAACAACAAATAAATTAGTCATTATAAATTAGTATAATAAATTAGTTATTATAACTCCATTTCTTTGCTAATCCAGCTAAAGGAACCCAACTTGGCTGCTCTCAGCTACACAAAGAGAAGGAGAAAAAGAATGCAATAAATAAGTAACCCCTCATGTTTATTTTACTATTTGCATCCCTGGTTGACCAAGCGAAGCCTTTTTGTATCTTTTCTAGAGTCACTTTAGAAGAGAAAAGGCTTCATGCAATTAGGCTTCCTCCCTAGAATTTTTCTTTGCACTCTAGAACAAGCAAGCTGGAAGGAAGAGCAGAAGGCAAGCAAAGAAATCAGAGGAAATGTGCAAATTATATTTCAGTTTCCTGCTCAAGTGGAAAATTGTCCTTCACATCTTGCCATGTGTCACTCATCGCAACTTGATTAGATTGTGACTAAGAGGAAGACAAGTGCTGGTCCTCCCCGCCCCCCCTTGCCATAGCAAAGTTTCATCTTCATTGTCAAAACCTCTTGAAAATAATTTCTTTTTCTTCGGGTGGGTGCTGAAGTGTAATGCATGAGCGTCTTTCTAGGGAACATCTGTGAATTGGCAAGCTGTAATTGATCTTCCGCAGTTAATGCTCATGGACTTTCGAAAGCTCTTTGGATTTGCAGAGCTTGAAAATAGAAGCAGCTATTTCTTTTTCTTTTGCAAAAAGCCTAAAAACTGCCTTAATAAAGCCAGCCTATTGTTTCATTTATGGTCTGTGTAGTAGCCCTCAAACTGACCGAGTTGCATCTGGTGCGCTGACTCAGGATCACAGATGGGGAAAGGGAAACAAAAGTTTTTGATTCAATAGGTCTTATGTAGACACACACAAAATGGGATTAAAACCAGATCAAGACACTTTAAAGAGGCTTATAAATGAGGCTACAGAAGAATATTCCTTTCAGAGGAGCAATATCTATCAAGCAATAAACAGAACTGGCACGAATTTGTGGAGGTTCTGGGATAGTGGCCTTAGAAGAATCTTATTCAGTATTGTTTAAAGATAGCATTTAAAAAAGGAGAAAGAAGAAATCTACTAAAACATTACAGGTAAATATTTCATTTCAAATTTCTCTTTGTTATACTCCAACCGACAGACGATATTTATAAACACTTTTGTCTATTTCTGATTTCAGTTCTTTGATCAATTCTTTCCTCTCTTAAAAACCATGCTTTAAATGCTTCAATTTGTCTTGATGTATAATATGTAATATATATGGAAGCTATTTTTGCTTAAATTTGGTCAAACTTCTGTTATGAATATATGCTATTAACTTTGCCATTACTGTATATTCTGCAAAAATTTGGAGAATTCCCAGCCTGATATCATTGGTAACATCTCTCTTTCCCAGTGTTATGCTAAGTTTATCCTCATGGCCATGAACATGTACCTTTGTAAACTATTACTGTATATTTTTTTGTTTGATATATCTTGGAATTATGCCTAGTTAAAAAAAGTAGTTTTGTTTCAAATCTGATTTCTAAAATTCTCTTAGATCTCTAAAATCCTTTTTCTTATTATTAAAAATAATGTACCTCATTTTTTATGGTGAATATTTCATCAATGATATACTGAACACTAACTGTATAACTTCTGTAACTTTTTATCCGTGTGTGTGTGTGTCTTTGAGTCAGTTTTTGACTCTTGACAAATGCCTGGACTAGTCCCTGCAGTTTTCTTGGTAAGTTTGGTTTTGTTTTTTTCTGGAAGTGGCTTGCCATTGCCTCCTTCCTAGGGCTGAGAAAGAGTGACTGGCCCAAAGTCATCCAGCTGGCTTCACGCCTAAGGCAATACTAAAACTCATGGTCTCCTGATTTCTAGCCTGATGCTTTAACTGCTACTCCAAAGTGGCTCCTTTGTCCACCTACTGTTATTACATCTTTGCATCAGTTATGTGTATTTTTCTTTCTTTTTTCCTTTCACTTGTTCATTTTCTCTTTCTCTCTCTCACACACACTCATACACACACTTTTTTCTTTTAAAAAAAGGTTCATAAAATTATTTTAAAGTGATTTTTAAAAAATGGTTAAAGGGACAGCTCCCAAGGATTGACGGCAGTTGAAATATTCTGTGGACAAGGAGCATCTGAAGATGCTGGTCTGAACTGCAATTCCAGGGATCTCTTTCAGATAGAAACTATGCAGGGCTGGAGGTTGAGTGGCTGGACTGCCCTGAAGAATAGAAATTTCCCTGGGGCATGAAGACAATGTTTTGCTTATGTGGTCATTTCCCAAAATTACAATCGTAGTTAAGCAGAGGAAGACAAGGCTATGTAATGAAGCATCAATTCATACAGAGACATCTGTCACAGAATTGTGAGCTGACCAGGAATTCTATTCTTGCTGATCAGGTTCTTTCTGAGGTCACAAGAAGACTGTGATTAAGTCAGCCCTGATGGGGCTGCACAGCCCCATTTTTTTGTCCTTGTGGAGGCTGGTGGAAAAATATAGAACTGACCAAAATAGAGGACAGAGGAAGTGCTGTGTGAGATGACCACCTTTGATCTTGATGGCCACAAGATGGAAGAGCCTTGATTCTGGTGATCTTGGTATGGTGAGGGATCATTTGTGGGACAAGGCTTTAGATTTCTCAATCTAAAATTTAATCCTGACTCTTAGGGAAACCCAAAGAAAAGTGTACAGTCTGGATTGGGAGTGCTAGCAATAGTGCACAATAGAAGACCAGGGCAGAGAAGAACATGGAGTTGCCAGTGCTAGAACAAGGGAGGCTGCAGAATCTTTCCCCCCTCTCCTTATTCTTTTTGAACTGAACAGGGCTGAGTCGGATGAAGCTTTTAGAAGGCTTTGGTGGTTTATTAAGATTTTTTTCCTGGTGCAAATGGCAGTGTGGCCAAGAGGCCTGGGGATTTCCAGCCAGAGAATGGGGTCTGAAATGTGCTTGTGAAGGAACAAAAGAGTCCCAGTTAACTTCTGGGATGAGATCAGAGCTTTGGCTAGGCATGAAGATGTAACACCTACAGTAACTTTGAAATCTAACACCCTAAGACAGTATTTCTCAACTTGGGCAACTTTAAGATGTGTAGACTTCAACTCCCAGAATTCCCCAGCCAGCCTGCCTGGGGAATTCTGGGAGTTGAAGTCCACACATCTTAAAGTTGTCCAGGTTAAGAAACACTGCCCTAAGAGCTTGTTCCCACAGAGAGGCTCACAAACCAGATAACAGTTATGATAACACTTTGCTTACAAGATTCTCCTGTGTGTCCTTCACCAAGTCAGGAAACATGATTGGTGCTTGCTTACCTAACATGAGCAGGAGGGGAAAAGAAACCATGGAATCCATGATTTGGGGCCTGTGATATCTGCTGTTTGTACAGAACACTTGGCTGGGATTTTGCCAAAGTTGGCTTCCTTTGCATCAGGGTTCAGGATGGTAAACAAGTAGCTTAAGGCTGCTTTCCCCAATCTGGGGCCTTCCAGTTGTACTGTACTACAGCCTTCGTGTTCCCCAATGATCACAAAAGCTGGGAATTATGGGGAACATTGCTTAGTTTCAGGGCTCAACTAAGTTATTTTTGGTCAGCTTTTAGGCTCAACCAAGAAACAGGTCTTCCTCTGCAGCTCTCTCCAACCACCTGAGTGTGACTGATAGCCTGGAAAAAACAGATAGGAGCGATGGGGCACATCCCACTGAAATGAATGGCTTCTTTCAGGGCACCTTCTTTCCCATAAACACACCCCATAAATACATGCAGAGGCACATGGAAGCCATTTTCTGTGGCTGATCCTCTCATACAGTTTATTTACCACAAAATGCCATCCAACAGATAATAAAGAATGGGAAATGAGTAGGTACAAAGAGTCACAGTGAACTAGAAGAACCTGTATGTATTATGTGTTATATTTCATCACATGATCCACAAAAAACCAAGGGTTGACTGCAAATTCTCACCATAAGAAGCCTGTCTCCTACTTGCAACCTTCCATCCTTCTGGGCTGCTCCTCCATCAATAATTTTTGTGACATAGATGCTGTTGTCTCCAGGGATGTGCTGATTTCCTACACCTCCAGCGATGCTGAATCCCAGACCTAAATGGAAATGGAGTGGAGAATAAGCTTTACTGAAAATGAACTAAGGACAAGCTAGGTTAGCATTCAAGAGAGGTCCACCTGGCATACTGGAGAAAGATTTCAGAAGTAAGATTCATCGCAACAGAAAATTGGGCGTAAGGGTCTTGAATTCAGACACAGTTCTTATCTAGTGCAGGAAGTTCTGTTCTAAAAGGGCAAGGCTACAAGGAAGTAGGAAACTGCCTTATATTGAGATACTGAAGATCTTCCCACTTGCTAGACCATTCTTCTGGGCAAGGGACATATCTAGACTTCCTTAGGCCAAATCCAAACCCATATTCCAGGCTGGTTTTCCTATGACACAATTGTACGCTAAACAGGTACTGTATGAACCACCGGGGCAACCCCTGAAGCTACTTCCACTCCACCTCACCCCACCAGAAAACACCATTGGGTGAACCTGCTTAGTTTTCTAGAGGCTGGTGGAATATGAAGACCAGACCTTGCTGCAAAGTGTTAGGAAACTGCACTGTAGGTATCCTGAAATGAAGAGAAGAAGAGGACAACCAGCAGCAAGGTGGATGGACTCAGTTACAGTGGTAATGAGTACACTGTTGGGAGACTTAAAAGAACGGGTTAGGGATAGATCATTTTGGAGAAAATCTATCTACGTGGTCAACCTGATTGCACATAACCAACCAATCAATCCTGAAATGCTAATGTATCTAATGTTGGGTTAATAAGGTCTATGTTTGACTTTTGTCAGGCCTAGCCCAAGGAACTCCAGGAGACCATGTAGATTCAGTTCAGCAATGTTTATTAGCTACAACCTCTAGCAAGAATCTCCCCAGACTGAAACCTCAGTTCCCAAAGTCAGCCAGTCAAAACAGAGTGAATTCTTCAGGGAGGTGCCAGCCTCATCTTCTTATCTCTTCCTCGCCCCTCAGGAGACAAAAGAGCATGTTTCCCTCCCTGAGTTTGGCCTTCATAATTCCATTCCATCACAGCTTTATTTTAAACTGCAGCTGATATTTCTGTTAGAGGTCTGAATTCAGGAGTCCTTGTTGGGGGATGCGCTTCTGAGCATAGTCAGAGTGATAGAAGAATATCAAATAACTAACTAGCAGCACAGTCCCATTGAAAAAGAAAAATACTCATCACACAGTTGTCTTGGATGCAGACTATAGAGTTAGCTCAGTTCCCAATGAATGCTAATAGACATTCATTCTATTTGAAATAAAAGCTAGATTTATAAAAAATTACATAGGATAGGAAAGCCTCAATTCTACATAAACTTGAAGAAGGGGAAGTACAAGATATGGAGAGAGAGGAAATTCTTTGTCCTTAAACACAGTGATTTATTTTATAACAAGAGGGCAGGTGAGAGCATATATCAAAAGGTTTCAAGGTATCATGCAAGCCACATGGCTTGCATCACAACCTTGCAATGCATGGTTTGTCAGTTGCCATCGTGCCGACCCCCAGATGCCCATGACTTCAGCTGTCTCCCATGGACAACTCCCTTTTTCTTACTTGCATTTTTCTATATGTTTAAGAAAAGCTGATTGAACAACTACTTTGCAACTCTTAAGGTAGACAGATGCTAGTGACTGAATTGCTGGAATACTGTGCCTGTTAGCTTAACTTGGAAGTTTGGGCTAGGTGTTCTGCGTATTTTAACCTGTACTAGACTTGTGTTTCAGTAGAAAGAATAGCACGTTTTGCCTCACAGAATGATTTCAAGATCAATACTGTGTGTTTACGACCCCAGGAAGACACGCTTTCTCAGGGAAGTTAGATGATGTACTTCAAAGATTCTAAGCATGTCCAATAACTACTAAGCTCATGTCTGAACTAAAACAGAGATACACAAAAGGGATTCTTGATGAGAGCAATCAACTATACTTTACTCTTCAATCATTTTCACAATGCTTGTGTTCCAGTCTAACAGCAATTCTGGGGTCTGAAATCTCTTTAATGGATGAATAATGAAAGGGGGGGGAAGAAACCTAAGAAGGCATTTTTGTGGTACTTCTGAGATACTGAAAGGGAAAAAATTAACAAAAGAAACTCTTCTCTTTCTGTCATTTGCTCTGTTTCTCACAAGCCCACACCTTCTTTGTTTTAAACGGTTTTTGTTCTAATTATATTGTGCTTTTTATTCATGGTTTACTGCCCAGAGTTCCTTCTGGTAGATGGGCAGTTTAATAGACAAACAAATTAAATACTTATTCCATTGCCCTTTTTGCCCCCAGAAATATATCTTTGGAAAAATGCTGGATTTTGACATGCAGCTGACTTCACACAACATGCTCAGACAATGTTTGCTTAAGCATGGTTTGCTAAATGAAATAAAGGTTGGGTTCACACAATATGTTAGGTCATATACTTATTGTACCACACATTAAGCTAAAATAATGTTTGGGCTTAGAGTGATGTTATAGCAAATAACTTGAGTTCTGGTCTAATAAGATGAAGTAGTGTTATGCCAAGCAATTGTTCTACTGTACTTTGAATTTACCCCCTGATCAAAATGGAGATAAATGGAATTTTTGAAGAGATGGAAGATCACACTACCTTGACAGTGGCCAATCAGCCTCTTTTCTCTTCTTAAATGAACATGATCCCACCTCCATCTTCCTTCTTTTCAGAGAAAACCTTATTTTCTTACCTGCAGTGGTCAGGTGACTATGGAATATTATATGGTCAGATGATCATTGTAAAAAGAAAGAAGGTGGAGGAAACTGCATTTTCTATGGTACAAACCCATACTCTTGTATATTCAGTGTGCATATTTGTGCATTAAAAATCCTGTTGGAAGGATCAAGAATATGAATCTTTCTCATTCAACTGGAAATTTGGGAGGAAAGATGACAGTTCCATTTCCACTTTGTGTAGGCACTTATATAAAATAACAAAGTCCTACACAATTGGGAAAAAAATTCTACTGTTATACATTCCCATTTTGGCACCATAACAAATTATAGTTAATCCAAATTCCACCATGGATCCTACTGGGAACAGATGGAGGGATTTCGTAGTACTGGATCTCTAATGGAAGCAACAGCATCCAAATGAAATTTGGCTGACATGCACTATAGAGGGGGGAAAAAAATTACACCAGGATTTGCTTGACAGGTTTCTTTGATCACTGTTTAACTTTAAAAAAGCTTGGTGCTATTCTTTGCATGAGAAGATCTTCCTCCCAGTGATTCCAAGAATGACTATGGGATCAAAGCAACACTGTACAGCCCCATGGACGTTCCAAGAGGTTCTGGAACCACTTATCCCTAATGAGAGAAAACTTCAGTAAATGGAGGCAAATTTTAGAATATCTAGTTATCCTAATCTCTGAATCCACATTTCTTGCCAATAAAATGTCCAAGCCAAACTTCTAAATAGCTTGAGATCTGAATACTTGAAGAATGGCCTCTTCCCATATCAACCTGTTTGATCTTCTGATACAGTTTTGCTCTTTTTTTGGTCAGGAGCACCATCTATAGCAGGGTTTGCCAACCTTAGCAACTTTAAGCTGAATGGACTTCAACACCCAGAATCCCCCAGTCAGCATGCAAAGATGGCAAAACTGACCTGTTTAATTAGAGAAAAGGCATTAACTACATAGCAGCTAGAAACCCTTTATGAAAAAAAATGTATTTGTGATTTATGGGTTTCATGATTAGAAAGGGGAGATTATAGAAAGAAGGGAGTTATGATGTAACCTTAGAGAGAGAGGATAAAATTCGAATGCATTTATAACTGCTGTAACAGAAGCAAACATTTGGTTGATAACACAAAACTGTTTGTATAACTGCAGTCTTCTGGCGACCATTGCATAACCTTGAATGATATTTCTCTTAAGAACTTTGCATTACTATTTATAAATACTGAAGAAGAGTGTGACATCCATGGAAAGTTGGTTGAACTCTCCCCAATTTTGATAATAATTTTTTATTTAACAAGATTTGTATGCTACCTATTCTCACAATTCTAGTATCCTCCAGATGTGTTGGAATTACAAGTCCCAGAATTCCCAGGTAGAATTCCCAGGTAGCAATGGCCATGAAGAATTCTGCAAGTTGTTGGGAAATCTTAACCCAACAAATAACCCTTTGGGAATATTTGGGAAGACTGGAATAGATCTTGGGTTTAATCCAATAGAGCCCTTCTTCTGGAATGTGCTTTAGGCCACAAAGGAAAAATATACTGGACATTGCTGACAAAGCATGAAGTTTTAAGCTGACATGAGATAGCAAAGGAAAAAGAAAAAAAAAACGAGTCTTGCACTATTGGGCTAGCCATAAGACCAAAGAGCACTGGGTTTGGTAAGCTATTGACCTGACTCAGAAAGGGTAATGTTATAATATTAATTCAAGTCTGTACCCTATAGCGGATTGCCTATAGATGCAGACTTTGTACGGACAAGTATAATGAAATATGGGACTAATTTATAGAAAATACGGTAGGTTAAAAAAAATGATAGTCATATAAATCTATTCGAAATACATATTATTTATTATTATTATTATTTATTTAACTTGTCCCTGCCCATCTCCCCACAATGGGGGACTCTGGGCGGCTTACAACACACTAAAAGCATAAATACAATTAAAAGTTATAAAGTATATGTACTTGAATAGTATATATAGAGTTTAAATTGTTTATTGTTATAATGATATATTAACACTTTTTTTCTCTTTGTTGTGTTTTTTCACTTTTTTGTTCAACTACTTTATGTGTTTTTTTCTTCTTTTTGTAATCAAAATTTTAAAAAAAGAAGTCTGTACTCTCTATTAATGTGTAGGTCCAGGAGGAAATGAAACAAAAGCAAAGTGTAGGGAATTGCAATTTATTCTAGGTCACTTGACTGATGGCAGCTGTCTCTTTTTCTATTAAGGCCACACTGCACACTCAGTCAAGAATTGGGGACATCATTTATCCTAGATGGATGAGGAAAAGCAGATCTATAAACTCATATTTGAAATCTATGATTGCATAAGCTGTATTAAGCAGACTTTTTAAAAGGCATGTTCAGTGAATGATTACAAAATAAGAAATTTATACCTGATGGATCTTCTTCTCACTTGCCAATAAGATGGCTCAAACTCCAAAGGCCTCTGCTTGGAAAAAATAAGGCCCATTTAGAGTTGAGTCCAGCCTATTTTAATTTACGGATAGTCCACCCAGATACTACCCAGATCTCCTTGTTTGTCTCAAGTAATATCCCTGTTATTGCTCAAGCAAGCAGCTTTATCTGTTGCTGTTGTCAGAACCTGCATCAATCAAATGTCATTTTAAAAAAGTTATAGCAGTCAATGGGTGTTTGCTTGATTTGATTCTGCCATTTGTATCTGGGGGGGGGGGAATGGTAGTTTATAGCTGTGTTTGAGTTATTGCTATGAGATGGAGAGGTGCTCAAACTGATATGGGAATTTACAGCAAGACCTAAATGCAGACAAAACCGGTGGTAGTCTGAAGGCTGGGAAGAACTGTGTTATCAATGGGAGGGATGCACAAGGCCACCATTCTGTGAGAAAGGATTTTGGCGCCAATATAGTAAGGGGGGGGCGAAATAAGTAGAGGGAACTTTACACAGGCTTTAGTTTTAGCAATGCTTTGCTTCAAGCTGCATGTACCAACTAATAAAGGAGCATTTATCTGAACCAGGCCTGGTTTCACGAGAATTCTTCTAAATTGGGGTTTGGACTTTGTGGACTTGACAGCTGTAGTCTGGGGCTACCAGATCTGGCTTGCAAATATCAGACTGATCAACACAGGGCAACAAAGAGTTAGATTTTTCTCTTTCTCTTTGCTGCCATCTAGTGGCCATCTAAACTCCAGTCAATTCACTGGAGGTCCATCTTCATTGTACAATATTAAGCATGGGTATGTCTTTGAACCATTTGCACAAAGATATGTTCTTATGACATGCTTGATCTAGTCTTGTGCACACCATGAGAGATTAGCTTTCCTGGTGATCTGGTGTTAACTGAATATTCTAAACAACGCCCCAATTATATTGAGAACAGTGGAGCTAGGACAGTGGTCCAGCTATCTCTGTGGTATCTGGCATGTTGCTTGTATATGTGTTAAGGTGTGTGTTTAGGGAAGTTTTAAGAGAGGGAAGAATTTTCTTTTCTCACCCCGCTAAGCAATCTCTTGTCCATGCAAAGGAAAAGAAAGTGTGCATGTGGGGTACGGGGGATCAGAACTGGCATTGCTCTAGCTTCCTAAAATTAAAAGAAAAATTTAATTTGAGGTTATCACTTCCTAGAGCAGAGATAACCTCAAATTAAAAAAATTTTTTTGGACCTGACATACCAGTTTAAGGAAAGGTACCCCCCAATTAACTGTGCTTATAAAATGTCCTTCTTCCTTATTTGGGTTCACGCAGTATGCTGGGGCTTCCATTGACCCAGTTACATGGGTTGTGTGAATGTAGCTAAATTTTCCAAACCTAAGAAGCCCTTGAAGGGTATTTTAAGGAACAAACACATTAGCAGTTTGTTCAAAACATCAGCTGAGCAGCTCGAGGATGTCCACAGAACGTGGTAAGAAAATTTAATGGTGTGACTGCAATGGTGGGATTGAAGCTCTGCCTGTTTATTATGTGCAGAGCTTCAATTGCATTGCTGTAGCTGCCATCAAGACTAGCCACTCCAAGATTTTCTTCCTTTATCAATGGACCTTGGAGGAAAAAGAACTTATGGGGATAAAGGTCTCTCTGAGCAATGCAGAAATCAAGAGGAGAAAAACTTCAAAAGCTACCACAAGTATTTAGAGTTACTACCAGGAACCAGTGCAACTTAGATCCAGACAGAAAGAATCCTAATAATCAAGATTGGTTGAGGAGGCTTTTCATGTGCCTCCTTATTTTTGTGGGTGGGCTTCTTTGGCAATAGGAATAGACATGACCACTATTTTGAATTTCCCACAATGCATCACTCAAGGATGGCTTATAATAGCAGAGCCCTGAGTCCTGAGAGATGTCCAAGTTCTGCATATTTCTGTAGGTTTCTACTGACTCAACATCTGTCTTTAATTCCCCTAAAATCCTGCCAGGAATTGGATTGCAGAATCTCACATTTTAGGAAAGCTTATGAACAATTCCCAGTTGTAAGGAAGCTGAGAAAGAAATGGAAGATCTCTAAATATAAACAGTAGTAGCCTATCTAATAATTGGCAGATCAGTCCAGACTGCAGAAAGCTTGGAAAGAAGATTTTCAAAACGTTCAAGCAGAATCTGCTTTAATGTACTTGCTAATAAAAGAGGGCTCTTATTGCATTTTCCAATTTCCTGTCCCTTACCCCTAATCCTTGCATTAAACTCCTTACTGAAATCAGTGATTCTTGCTTCTTTGATCATGCTTGCTGTACGTGGTTTGACACCAATTTACTTCCCGTTCAACCTCTTTGCAGTAATGGGAATTTAAATGCCATTCTGGTTAACAGCAACATTTGAGCGATAATGCATGGTTTCCAAATAAATCCTAAACATCCCAAACTTTTGTGAAATGTCAGGAAATCAAAACTCCAGCTTTTTAAAAAAATGCTCTTTCTCTTTAAAATAACTTCTCTCTCTTGTATAAAGCAAATTGTTCCAAGCAACAAAAACTGACCAACAAATTGATGCTTGAATGTATCTCTAAAAAAAAAAAAAAAAAACAGATTATTTTGCTGAAGCTGAAATCTGCCCAGGAAAGTAGGAAGTCAATCTGATAGGATTTACTGTAATCTATATATCTCTTACAACTGAGGTCTTTAAACTGGAAGTAAACCAGAATTCTCTGTTTCAGAGGCAATAGAAAATTCTATTCATGTTATGAAGCAAAGAATGAGCTGAAGGTCTAAAAGTTCATTTAATTTGGAAGCCATTTTTAGATTTCAGTTTAATATATGGATTTGAACCATATCCAAAATGTGAGATTCCCTCTACATAAAGTTTTACTATTTCAGCTTTATAGGACTTCTTCAATGACAACAGACATCTAGTAGTGTGGACGGAATTTAGCCATTTACAATTTTATTTTATGATTCATATGGTTCTGTCTGTTGTTTCTCTTACCTGTATCCTGCTTAAAGTTTAATAGTGATTTCCAGGTTTTTAAAATGATACAGTGTACTTTGTTATCTATAGTCACTTCATGAACTATTGAAAACCTGTAATTTTAATGATACTCTCCCAACAGTGCCTCATAACTGGCCTAATAATAATAAAAATAATAATAATAATTTGCCTCATAATGAAGCATCTGTAGGAAAATAACCAACCTCAGAGAACACCAAGAACTTAACAAATAAATAAATAAAACACCCACTAGAAACTGACCTGTTCCTAAGGCAACTTTTTATATTTATTCTGAGTACCGCATTTCCCTTTTTTTGAAATTACCTTTTGGTCCTTTGAACAGTTTGATTTCCACAACGGTCTCCAGAATCGGCCTCCTCCGACGGACATACAGTCGCACTATGGAGCCAGCTTCCTTGAGCGCCTCAACAGCTTTGCTGTGTGAAACTTCGGATACATCGACCTCGTTCACCCGCAAAATGCAGTCGTTGACTCTGGAGAAAAAGGAGGACCGTTAGAGTGACACTATACACTGTAATTTCAACATGACAAAGTAGATTGTCAGCAGTACAGCCAATATTCTTGGATTCTTGGAATATTTTCAAGGGGAGGAATTGGCAGGGGGTATAGACCCATGTCAAGCCATTGCATCGTCAATGTATATTGATTGTTAAGAAAGCCCGGTTTAAGGCCGACCCACAGTTAAGAACGGGGCCTACTATAGCAAAATTTGAGTTAAATACACAATGATTCGAGTTAAATACACAATGGTTTGAGTTCATTACACATTACCGCTTATACAATATTATACAATAATATTGTTTCGGCTTACATACAAATTCGACTTAAGGATAGACCTTGGGAATGGAACTCATTCTTAAACTGAGGACTACCTGAGAAACAAATGAAATGTCCCTGAAGGCTTCATGACTGACATTTGCAGAGGTGGCTTCCATCAAGATCAATAAAATAAAATGAATGAAAAGGTTTCCTCCTTTAGTATTCAGTATACTTCCTACTAAGCAGGATGTTAAAGACTCCACTGAGTAGCACCAAAATTGGCAAGTCACCAGCACAAAAAAGGCATTGAACCTCTATTTAAATAATAGTAAAGTCCCCCTTGAGTTGATCTTGATTCCTGGTGATTTCATGGTCATGCCATGTAATTTTTTCTTCTGTGGTGGCAATGTATAAGTAGTTTGCTACTGCCTTCTTCCAAATATTTTTCTTAACTTCCCAATCTATTTACAACCCTGTTCCCCCCCTCCCTTTCCTTTTTTTGAATTAAATATCCTTTATTTAACTTTCATAATGACCTGGGGACAACAGAAACTTAATCTGCTGGTCAGCTTAAATTTCATATGGTCCTGCAATCATTTGGGATTTGGGGGGAATGGTATTTGAATGTATACAAATAGCTTTATAGGAAGAACTTTAAATGTTAAAGATGTTAATGTAATGTTGAATTAACACAAAAGCTTTGGAATCTGACTGTTTATCAGAAATTATGGTTATACTGTACATGGGGGGTGGCTAAAAGAATAATATGGAGAAATTAGAAAACTCATTCCAATTCCAGATGTTATTCCAGATGTTAAGGAAGGGCTTTTGGAAATGTATAACTTATCCATCCTGGAAAAGGCAATATTATCCACTAATCAAAGGATGAAGCAATGTCTATTACTTTAGCAGAGATTTTATGATAATTTACAATCATATTTTGTATTTGATTATACTATAGTATTATATGCAATATATTAAATTTATGATGAGTAAACCAGTGACTAATTATAAGTTTAAAATATTACTTATTTATTTTGGATTTTTTTTTTCTCCTTCTCTTTTTCTGGTTTTTATCATTTTTTAAAAGTTAGTTTAGTTTTTTTTTCCTCGTGTGTCGTGGTGTTTTACTTATATTTTGTATTTTTCTAAAGTTAAATAAATAAGAAATAAGAAATACAACCAAGTAATCAAGAGTGAGTAATAAATAACCAGCATAGTATAATGCATAATTTAAAAAAAACCTAAATAAAGTCAAAATTCAAGGATGGGGGGAAAAAATTCTGAATGTGATGGTCATTAAATGATTGCCAAACTCTACTGAAGCAGTCAAAACTTTTGTCCCTCAATTGTACTGTTATTTTATATGTGGCAGTATATTCCCATAATTTCAGTGCCAGTCTTTGAGGAAGGTATGATAGGAAATTTCTAATATTTGGCATATCCAATTGTCAGCACTGAAAGCATACATAAAGGAATTTTCTGGTGGTTCCCTATCCAAGAGCTAACCAGATCTGACTCTACTTAGCTTTTGGAGATCAACCAAGAGGGGCTAACTGCTACCCCCGATGTAGACAATGCTTCTTGCCCACACTTTTCAAAAGCAGACCTTTCTGTCATAAAGTTATATCAAAAACCATTCTACTACTCTCTAGAATATTACTCTATAAGCAAATTACTTACTGAAATCAATATACCTAGGGCAAGCTTTGGTTCTCCATTCACCAATTCATACATTCACAACACGGATGTAAAGAAAATCTCATTTGCTCAGTTTAGTCCCAGCTAAAAATATTATATGATGTAGAAATTAATGAAGTTGGAAGCCAGCCTTGTATTTGTCTTTTTAAAGGGTGGAAAGGGGTGTCCACAGGCTGGAGGAGATCAAAAGAGGCAAGATGGTGGAAACAACATTATAATTAAGCCCTGCCCCTTTTTTACTTGCATGTCACATCAACACATGTATGAAAGAGGTGGGGCTTTGATTGTGGTGCTGGGCTTATCATCTTGTGCCTTTTAACCCCTGACTACTTCAGATGCCACTGGTGGAGATGTCTCCACAGAAATGCCCACCTCAATAAGATACCCAGAGTCATTTGGGAGTTGGGTGGCCTTCCAAAACTAACTAACTAACTAACTAACTACTAACTAACTAACTAACTAAGATTAGCTTCAATAAATAAGTAATAGGAAAAAGAAAGGGAAGTTGCCAAAGAAAATGATTTGTGGAGAAAATAATAGAATAATAAATAATAAGAATAAAAGAGTTTTAAAAAGTGTTACTCCAGCAATTGCTCAGTGTTGAAAAATTTGTTTTTCAACACACACACAAACCAAAGCAAGATATGCTTAGCCAGTTAATGATCTAACTGTTCACAAACAGTTTTAAGCTTGGTGAGTTTTTCACAAACTCAAACCCCCTGAGATGTGAGATGCAAATTTTTGTAAATAGGTATATAAAATAAATAGTGCAGAGTAAGCCAATTTGCTTTGCATGGTTGGAATAGTTGCATAGTTGTTTCAATTTTAGAAGATCCATTTTAGAAGTCCAGAAGAAGGAAACAGCCCTCCAACTCCATCCTGCTTTCTGTCAACTCTACTACAATATATTTTGTGTACCATACAATTTCCATCTACAGCATAGTTGACGGAACAGAAATCATGCTAACTTTTGATAACAGGCTCCTAAATAACCAGCAACTGAGCAAAACTTTTTTCAAGAGACAATAAATGCTTTCTATTTCCTTCTCTGAAATATTCCAGTCTAGATAGCTTGATCAGCTGGACAGTAAGAAAAGTAGATGAGGTAGATGTATCTCTCCAAAGCCCCAGAAGTTGCACGTTTTGGGAAGGAGGACATTAATTGTCCAACCCTGTTCCATGACAAGGAGCTCCACGGTTTGATGTGTGTCCCTCAGAATTCCTCCAAAATTTGCCACCTTACCGTAACTTTGAGGGCACCAGAAAAAGAAAAGAATTAAAGGGGGGGGGGGAATATTTTATTTAATTAATTCAGCTCGAATCATATTAAAATGAAGTCAAATTAATCCTTTTTTTTTTCCTGGTCAAGGGTCTGCTCATTCTCCCCCCACCCCCTAGGGGTGGAATGGAGGGCCGGTCCATCTCTATTTCTGGAGTATAACTCATGGCTTGTCACTCAAAAGCTGAGTGAATCCTGCAGACCTGTTCTAGGTCATGGTGGATGGGTCTAACAGCTACTATGTTTTAAGGGAGGAAAAAGATGCTCCTTTGACTTGAGGGTGGGTGAAAGCAAAAGAGCTGCTAAGGATTCTGTCGAAAGCAGCTTTGGATCTTGGTGTTCTCCTGAAGCCATCCATGCTGAATCTAAGCTGATTTAGTTCTGGCTCAGCTGTGGTGAAAAATCCAGGTTTTTGTCATCGTTCTGCTGCTGTTCCTGTTTTGGTTTTGAGATACTGCGATTCTGTTTCCCCATCTTATTTCACCTCTCCTCCTCGCTCCCAAGCAGAAGTGATTTGACAGTGGTGTGCTCTCCATTTTCACAGCTCAGATGAACAGATTTGAAGGGGATCATGATTCACCTTCAAACTGCTTCTGAGCGTTTGGAGTGAAAAAGGTGACCGTGGAATGTATCCAGGGACGGAATCAGTAGAAGTTATGGCAGCTGGAAGTTAAAGCCTTGCACAGCCAGCCTGGTGGCTTCTGTTATAAGTTGGTTGTCAGTGAGATAGCTTTATTTACTATGTATATTTATTAAATAGGCTGCCAAACAGTATTCTTGTCTGGGTGGTTCACAAAATAAAATAAGAAAACATACTCTTATTTAAGTTATGTCATAAAACAACAAACTGCAGAATAAAAATTCCAAATAGGAGAGGAAAAATAATAATTAAAAACACACAGAGACACTATTTTTATAGCCTAGTTAAATATAAGCATCTAAACAGAAGGTGAAATAAAAATTCCTAGTATTCATAACAATTCACTAGGTAATCTCCTGCTGGAGCAGTTACAAAATACCATGGCATCTGTGTCCTATACGAAAACAAATCAAACTACTTTCCACCGAATAAACGATGCATAATTGGAAATATATCTCAACAGACATTACTGAGATACAGGGAACAGCAATACAGGTTCCCACAAAATTTTACTTCCATTCTGATTCAGAAATTAATAAGTTTTGCTAATCACACAGACACACTACTTGAAGACATACAGTACTTGAATGGACAAAAAATTTCCAGTTGAACTCAGTGACTCTCTATTAAGCTAAGTGCTAAAGCCAGTGGTACAGGTGGAACAAGACTGCTGAGGGTGTGGCTCCTGTTTCTTTCATTTCTTTTTCTTTTTTTCTTTTTGCAAAGAAACTGAGACACACATTTGTCACAACTCCATGACTGCTAATTGTCACCCTCCATTTTAGGATCTGAAATTCAGGCTGAACTACATCTGACATGCTGCTTGCTCGACCTTTTGGTGGCTTTTGTGGGCCAAATGATTTAGACCTTTGATAGTGAATGCCAAAACTGCCCCAAACAATAATATGGAAACAGATGAAAAATGGATTCAAATGGTTTGTTTGACCTACTTGGCAAGGTCCTTTCTGCAGTTTTCACAAACTGAGTTGGGTGCAGTTCTCTGGATATTCCCATAATGATTGACACCCCACCAACCAGAAGGGAGTGGGTGGATAAAACTTTGTATGAGACTTGAATGAACCCATCCAGATTACAGTCATATTTATAAACATTTCGCAAACAGAGCTACTCCAGAAAATGTGCTATCGTGCGGCTGTGTTATCTGCATGAAACAGAGTTACGTAACACAACACTGGCAGGCATAGGAGCACTCCTTGTTAGGACATATACTGTTTGCAGATCTCCATAATGATGTTTAGGTTAAACATGCAAATGATTGAAAATAATCAGCGGAATCTCTTTAGGTCTCCAAATTCTGTAACATTTCTGTGTTCTCATACAAGATCTGAACATTCAACATTGCTGAGTGAGATTTTCAATGAAGTTGCTGGGATATTTGAGATATGGGGCAATGTGGAAGCAGAGGAGTCCACAGGGGGCCAAGGGAGGCACAGAGGCCCAAGAGACAACTTGCATTGCAGTGTCATAATGCAAACTCTGCCCTTTTCATACTCACATGTAATATCATGGAGCAATTACAAGAGCTGAATGTCACAATTCATGTTTTGTCATTTTGGTGGCATATATTTGTAAGGGTGTCCAGCAATCATATGGAACAACATGCATTAGTTCTTTGGAGTTTGAAAAAAAAATCTTGTTATAAGATAATCATTTCCCACAGTGATGTCACATACCAGGTACCAAATAATCAAATAATACCTATAACAGCCAGGCTTCATTACACGTGTGATTCCTCAAAGGTGGCCAGAAAAATCAATGGTATCCAAATCTTACAAACTAAGTGGATATGGATTTGGACTTCAAACAACTATCTGCCTGTCAATTTCAGCAGCCATCTGTCCATTATTTAAGACTCTATCTTGAAGACATCTATTACTTGTTCCACCTGAATCACTGGGAGTCAACCTCATTGTGAGAAAACAGCCTGTCAGATTCTAGTCTTACCAGTCCTTTTGAGGCCAAATCAGAATAGATAATAACCTGCTAGTAGGAGGCCCAGAGATCACAAACCCTCAAAGTAGGAGTAGCAGTTATAGGAATAATAGTGAAATATGTTGCTGCAGTCATTTGTTAAGATATTTAAAAGTCAGAGGCATGTCTTTGAGCAGTATCATACTGCACAAATAGGAATATTCAGACTACATTAAAACAGTAATGTACTAAAAATCTTTAATTTTACATTCATTCAATCCATAATTAATGGATGGATCAGGGTGAACAAGAATCCACCCCATACCCTTTTTAGATCTTCAACCTCCAACAGAGGTGCAGGAAGAACTTTTGCAAACTTCACAGAATTGTTCAAGAATTCCACAACATTTTGGGACTGCTCAGCTAGCTAGGGTTGGTTTGTGCATCTTTTTCTATTTTATTAACTATCAAACAAAGGCAAGATGCTGATTGGGCAACAGGCTGCCAGTCAATCTGAAAATCTCTTAACTATATGCCATCAGAAATGTTGCAGGATGATGGCACTTCATTTTTTTTCCCAACAAAACTACATGGGGAAAAGGATGTTTCCCCTTTGGATTTGACCTAAGCCTCTACTGAAACAATAAGAAACAACCTCTAGTTGCTCAGGTCAATCAAAAATGTTAAGAAAATTCTTTCCAGACCCACACATTCTTTTTAATCTTTGTCTGTGGCATGGGAAGGGAATTCTAAACTATAGGTGGCAGTGATGGTGATGGAACAGTGAAGATAATGCCACTTACCAAAACACAGGGGCACTGTTGTTGTACAGAGTATCATCAAGAGGACAGAGCAAATCCTTCATGTTCCTTCAGCCCTTTCTCACATTCAGAAGTGTATGCCTGAAGATAGCTTCAGTGCACAGCTCAAACAAGTTAGCTTTTGCATAAAGACTGGAGATATGCACTCATCCTATTCATCCTCAGCTTGTTTGGAGGAGGGAGAATAATTCAGAGGGAAAGAGGACATGCTACACTGTTTTCCCTCTGAATTGCTGACATGCTTTCCCCCCTTCAAATGAAGCTTCTGCTTTTCCACCTTACTCACAGGATGCTATAGAATTTCTCTCAGTTTTCTCTTGGTGATGTTTCTGAGTTTACTTTAATGTTGGAGGTGGCCAAGAGGGCTACAGCTGGGGTTGTTCTGTTAAATTTCATGTCTTTCCATCACTCTGAAGTCTCCCTAGTTGGTTGCAATTCTCAGTTTGAAAAATGCCTGTGGGAAGACATTCTTCATGATGTTTTCCCTTGGATTTAAGTGAAAGGTGGGAAGCCAGGAAGCCTGCAGGCTGTTGAAGAGATGATTGTATAAGGAAATTCAGGACATTCACACATCACACAGCAGAAATATTCTTTATGCCCATGGGAATTTCATGGAAACTGTCTACTCATTTAAAAGAAATTTTGAAAGCAAATGATTATTATTATTATGGTTGGTTGCACAGTCAACCAGATGTTCAGACTGAATTTGGCCTTTTTATCCACCTATCAAGTCCTCCCCAAGGACCTGGGATAGGCAGATGTTGTTATTATTATATGGTTGGTCGCAGTCAGCCAGATGTTTAGACCAGATCTGGCATTTTTAATCCACCTATCAAGTCCTTCCTAAGGACCCAGGATAGGCAGATGTTGTTGTCTGATGGTGTTAAAGGTATCATTGCAGGAATTGTTGTTGTTGTTGTTAATTATTATTATTCTCTTTCTTTAAACTAAATGAGAACTGGGAGGGAAAAATGCAGGTTTAATTTTTCTGTATACTATTAAAGCAAATGTTTGACATAAGAAGGTCCTCGGTATAATGCCTACCAATTTTACCTAAAAAGGATCATTTAAGAAGTGATGGGAGAAGAACTACCCAGGAACTTTGAGAGCCACTAACAGGCAGAAAATTCAATGCTTGACTGGCAATTTCTTATAGCCCATTCATTCAAATTGGCTTTTTGCAGAACTTCCCATTTGGCTGTGCTTTAAAGTTGAGATCTCTCTTTCCTAATATTCTTAAGCAGGTTTTTCTAATCTGGCAACCTCCAGTTGCACTGATACTGCAGTTCCCAAAATTGGCCACCCTGGCTGGGGATCTCAGGAGAAGCAATCCCAACATGTGGAATGTGCAGATTGGAGGAGACCATGCCAATGGCCCCTTTTCACCCCTAGACTCCAGGAATGCTAATTTTGTCCATCAATTCCTCACCTCCATCCTGAACAACCAAAACATCTATTCTAATTTCAGAATCCCAAGTAGTTAGAAATACTTGATATCAGTGAAATTGATACAGCAGGATCTGGATTAAACACCCATTCTTCCAGGGTCAGCAAGCAGTAAGCAAGAAACAGTACATGGTATATTCATCAGTAGAAAGCAAAGAAAAGAGGGATAAAGATCTTCCCATTTTAGTCTCTCTGCATCTAACAGAATGACAAAAGCCTTAAGAGAAGTCAATACTTACTCCTTTGAACCAGGTATAATCAGATGCTCTGAGCCCTCTGAACTCTGGATATTCTGAATTTTTCACAAGATAATTCAGAGCTGTTCTTCTCCATAACAGGTCAACAATGCAAGCTGATAAGATCCCAAGTAGATGCAATGAAATGAAAATGTCACTTGTGATTAAAAAAGTGAACCCAGACGAAGGGAAGGTGCCTTCGTAGTTACCTGCTACCTGTCAACTGGAGTTTCAGAAAAGTCAAAGCTGTAGAAGTCAAAGCAGATTCTCACTCAAGCCAGAGAACTGGTTGCAACACATACTCGTATTCCAAATTGGCATGTTGCAAGCACCTTTCATCTGTCTCTTTCTCCTTAGCTTTCTGGGTACTTGACAAATCCACCAACAAATCAAAGAGTCACAACAAGCCTGCAGGCCAAAATTCCACCCATTTCTTTTTCTAATGGAGAGACAATAATCACTAAGAAGTAAGAGGATCCTCAGTCTGCCAAAGGTGGGAAAACTCACTTTGCAGAATCTTGTTCAAACAGGTTGAAAAAACAAAATGAAGCCACACCCTCTGCCAGTGTATTCTCAACACTAGCGATCTAAATTAGAGCTCCCTAAAATGGGCTCTTCAGCACTGAACACTGACAGTGATTGGCGATTGTTACAGACAACAAAGGAAAAAGAGCTCCCCATCATCTGCAGCCTTTGTAGACTTCCAATGTCTTTAAATGAAAGTATCACAAATTGCTCCAGCCAAGAAAAGAAAATTCAATCGCAGAAAGTACCCTGAAGGCTACTATGTACATTTTGAGAGCACTTAATGTATGCAATGAAAAGAGGCAAGGTTTGCTTGCTGCTGCTCTTGGAACCAAAAGACGGTCAAATTGATGTAGTGCATGGACCTCAAGGTTCTCATGTATGTTCTTCAACTCATGGCCACAACCCAAGTTCTGAAAGTTCAAGAGCCCAGATTCAGTACATTCCATCTCTAGATAAAATTGATCCTGGTAGCTAGTGCTATAAATCATGTGGGAACATAAAAAGAACTCTGATGGATGACACCAAAGGCTTATGTACTGCAGTCTGATTCCCAGCCAGAATCCAAATCGAAGCCAAAAGCAGAAAAAGAGGTCAATAGCATATTCCAGACCGCCCCAATCTGGATACATGGCTTCAGATGCTAGGCATTCAGTTATCAGAATTCTAAGCAATGTCCCTGCTGGCTGAGGGATTCTGGGACATCAAATCCACACATCTGAAAGGCATCAAGTCTGGCTTGGTCCACTGTTCTCATGCTCCAGTGGGTAATGTTGAGAGACAGACTGTCTCTGAAACATAGGTGCCAGCATAACTTTCAGCCATTGATGACTGGTTGCAACCTTCTTAACTCTGTAGAATTATCTTTGCAGCTACTTATATACAGGCATACCTCGTTTTATTGCACTTCGCTTTATTGCGCTTCGCAGATATTGTGTTTATCCAACAGCATTGTATGCTACAGAGAAATCTTTCGTGAAAGGAAGAGTCAATCGATGCGGCAAACTTCATTGTTGTAAAAAAAAAAGTCTTTTAAGAAATGTTTAAATTAAGGTACTATATTGTTTTTTTTAGACCTAATGCTATTGCACATTTAATAGACTACAGTATAGTGAAAGCCTAATTTTTATATGCACTAGGAAACCAAAAGATTTGTGTGACTCACTTGATTGTGATATTTGCTTTATTGTGGTGGTCTGGAACCAAACCAGGCATATTTATTTATTTTTATAATTATTTATATTTCAAATTTGTCACCGCCCATCTCAGTGCAAAGTGACTCTGGGCAGTTTACAGTAAAAAAAAAAAAAAAAAAAAGAATTAAAATCCATTACAACAAGATTCCTATATAAATAATAAATATCTTCCAAGAAACTGATGTTAACTAGGAGTTATTAAACTCGGGGAGCATCTTCAAGGCACCAGCCACCCCCAGGGTTGGTTATATCTCTTCTGGCCCCATGTGAGTTGGCAAAGCCAGGTCTTCAATTCCTTCTGGAAAGCTGGGGGGGTGGGGGCCCACCTCACCGCTGGGGGGAGAATATTCCATAGGGTGCGGGCAACGGCAGAGAAGGCTCTCCTCCTGGGACACGCCAGTCAACGTTCTTTTGCCGACGGGGCCCCTAACATATCTCTGAGGTATGCCTATAATTACAGGCACAAGCATGAAAGGAGCAAATGCCGTGCAGTGGTTAAAACTTTTTAATTGTAAGCTGCCCAGAGTCACCTTCTGGGGGAGATGGGTGGCATATAAATTCAATAATAAATAAATAAAAATAAAGTACTGGACTAGGAGCAGGGAGACACAGGTTCTAGTCCACCTTCAGGCCCAGAAACTCATGAGGTGACTTTGGGCCTGTCACTCTCTCTCTACCCAACTAACCTCACAGGCCTGCTCTTCAGGAGAAAAATAGGAAGGAGTGTTATGTATGCCACCTTGACCTTCTGAATGAAAAGTGGGATATAAATTTAATCAAAATATTAGTTCCTTATGACAGAAACACAGAACTGAAGCCACTGGGGCGTATCAGCTCCTGAAAGCCTTGGATACAATGCTCCCTACCCAAGACCTCCAGAAACTGTAATTTTCAATGTGATAAAAGGAAGAAATTGTTAAACATATTTATTTATTTATTGTTAAACTTGTATGCCGCCCATCTCCCCCAATGGGTGATTCTGGGTGGCTCACAATAACTAAAAAGGAAAAAACACCAATCCCTCCAACAATGGCTAAAATCCATGAATAATTAAAATAGAAACATACATTAAAAATGTCCTAAAAACTCCCTATAAATTTTAGCCCTAAAACCTTCAAGATGCTGGAGGGGGGGCCCAACCCATCAATCCACCAGCCATCTCCACAGATGCGAGCCCCCAGGCCTTCTGGCAGAGCCAGGATTTAACCCCTTTTCTGAAGGCCATGAGGGAGGGGGCACACTGGACCTCGGGAGGCAAGATGTTCTATAGGGCGGGAGCCACAGCAGAAAAGGCCCTCTGCCTAGACCCCACCAATCGAAATTCCTTGACCGGTGGGGTCATATGACTGAAGAATAGACATATCCAACCAAATGTAATTCTAATTAAATTTAAATGCAAATCAAATCAAACCAAATGACAGTGGGCTGGTCCTGGAACCAGTAGGTGTTTTTGGAGTGTGACTCTGGGCATTCAGCCTGAAAAATAATTGTGCACACTTGCTTTATGAAATCCCAGATATATGTGGGGAGGGACAGAGGTCCCAGCCCTGAGTGCAATCTCATTATATGAGGTAAATGCAAAACTAAAGAAGAGGATATTGAACAGAAGATTGATTTCCTCAGAAACTCTTGCCCTTATTGTAGGATTGGTGGCCATCAGTCAGAATAAAATGAAAGGTGTGCATGCTTAAAACATAATTTGGAAGAAATGCTTCAGTCCATGGATGAAGGCACATCACTCTGGTCATCTTTAAAGCAACCAACTCCCCCCCCCCCACTTTTGTGTGAGCCTGATACAAGATGCTGCTGCTTTAAAGAGCCACTGATTAAAGTTAATGCAACTCTTAAAGCAGGAGCACCATTTCATGTTCTTACAGAAGCCTGAAAAAAGTTAGCCTTCTTTAGGAGTAACAGAGAGATTATGGGTTTGCAAGCAGTCCGAAGTTCCTACTTCCAAATCATTTTTGAAACAGGCAATGCCCTAGAAAAAACGGTAGAGCAGAATGAGGAAAACTTCAGAAAGGGCAGCTGATCTTTTCTAAAATGAGAGGAAGTCAGTAAGTCATATAGTTGAGATGATATGGGAAAGGATCAGGGGCCTATTATTCCTGGATCTTCCTGGGTGTCAGCTGTCTACCTCCATAGAACTGGGTTACCAGATCTGTTCTAGGCTTTAAAAATCCTGATGACCACCATTGTTTAGTTGCTTCCAAACATTTATGACCCAACAGACATAATTTAATAGACATAAATTTGCCAGTCGGTCTGTCAATTACTACTTTTCTGAGTTCTTCTAAGATCCTGCTTATATCAGCATGGTACCTAACTAGGCCAGTATTTCTCAACCTTAGTAACTTTAAGATGTCTGGACTTCAACTTCCAGAATTCCCCAACGATTCTGGGAGTTATCTTAAAGTTGCTAAGGTTGAGAAACACTGATCTAGGTGGTATCTAACCACTTTGCTTTTTTCAGCTAATTTTTCAACTGCTTCTGATTTTCCAAGTATCAGGGTCTTCTCCAGCGACTCTTATCTTTGCAGGAGTTTAGCTTTTTTAATAGTCTGATGAGCACCAGATGGCTTTAGTGATGGTTGTGCTAGAAAATTCTAACTCTTTTATGTCATCTAGTGATCACCCAGATTTTTGCAGCCCAGATCTGATAGTCCTACTCCTGAGTGACTTAAAACCTACTTTGGGCTTGTATACTTAAGCTAGAATGGATAGCCTGGGAAGCAGAAGTTCACTCCCCTCAGCGACATGCCCTTTCTAGGAACAGTAGTTCCAAGATTTCCTTGGACAGGCAAGAAAGTACCCAAATAATCAGTTTCTACAGGCATAGCCTTGGTAATGCTATGCAATAACAACAAAACAAAACAAAACCCTAAAGAATTAAAAAGGTTATTATGGCATAGACTTCTCCATAAGTTGTGGAGTGTAATTACCATTGTTCTTAGCTGTCAGGTATTCAGTTAATAGCTGGATTAAGAAAACATAGCTGCTGTGTTTGCATAACGTTGTTGTTGTTGTTATTTTATCCCACTTTTTTATATATATATAACTCAAGGTGATGAACATACCTAGTATCCTCCTATTTTCCCCATGACAACAACCCTGGGAGGTGAGTTGGGCTGAGAGAGAGTGACCCAGCTGACTTTCATGCCTAAGGCAGAACTAGAACTCACAGTCTCCTGGTTTCTAGGCTAGCACCTTAACCACTACACCTAACTATGTTATGTCCAAACAAATAAACCATATGATGGTTAACCTGATGGTCTGGTTTATACAAGATGCCAACTTCTTGGTTTGCTTCTGTGGAATAAAGTTCGCTCCTCTGGAGATTTGTGACTTCTAGACTGGCTTTGGTGATAGATCTCTTTGGTTTTTATGATACATATTGCTTGCTTGGTTTAATTAGTTACATATATTTTAGTACGTTTTATGGGTCTACTTTATTCTTTTTATCATAAAATAGTTTCCTGTTTCGTATTCCACTATTCCCTTAAGCTGCCTAGGTTTTAATGAATCTAGTCTGTATTTTCATATATTCAAATTCAACTAATATTCTTTTATTCCTCCTCCTCCTCCTCCCCCCATTCGATGACAATTTTTACATAAAAACATTATTATTTTATCCAACAAACATATTTAGCCTGGGTATTTTCTGATGATTCAGGTTCCAACCAAGAGTCTAGGAATCATGGAGGGATTGTTGTCGTATGTAAGAAGCACCAAGCAATGCATTTTTAAAGTCAGTGAATTTGAAACTTATAAATATTTAGATAAAAGTCTGATGTGTAGTGTTTCAGGTGTCTGTCAGCCTGGGTTTTAAAATCCCACCAAATCTTGCCATCTCATTTTCTATGATTTTTTTCTGTAGTCTTTGTTAACAGTAAAGCTAAACTTTCTGCATAAATTCCAATGCACAATTTTTGCAATTCTAGTGTAGTGTTGGTTATATTCTCAGTCTGAGCAAGTTTGCTACAGCCAGTAATGAGGTGATCTACAGTTTCCTCTTTGAACTTACAGAGTCAGCATTTGCTACCTTTTGAAATATGCTCAGTCTTGGCTTTAATGGTATGCATTTGCATAGCTTGTCTTCAGCTGCCACGATTGTTCCTTCAGTTTCTTTTTTAAGAATTCCAGTTTTCAGACACTGCCAAGTCAAATTTTGATCTGATTTTCCTTGAGTGCCATATATATATATTAATCATGACGAGGTTTAGATTTGTAGACCTTAATTCAGCTTTCAGTTGCTTCCTTTGTAGTCTTCTTTTGATTTTGTAGTCTTCAGCAGTTTTTCTTTACCAGCTTCCACCTGGAGTGATTCCTTACCATGCCTGATATAATCATTCAAGATGGGTTTCCCTTCTTCTATTATTCTCCTCCCACCTTTACTTCTGGCAAAGAAGAACCTGTCAACATTCAGCATCAATTCTTGGATGAAAAGCATGACTCACAGTAATTGATTTTCTTGTTTTCCTATCAAGTATGTCTAATTCAGCTTGTGTCCTATCAATTATACCTGGACGATATTGAATAATTGCTACAGCCCAAGCATATGATCCATGAGTTTCATTTTGTTTTCAACTGGGGGGTGGGGGTGGGCAGCAGGGATGATGTTGATGATGATGATGCAACTCCTGGTCTGCAGAATCCCTAGAAATCCATCTGCAGCCCCCTAGCCCCCTGAGATTTGCTGCCAAAATTTAATGTTGCATTTATGTATTTCTGACTAGAGGCCTCCATTACCATTCACATCATTAAGCCCCCATAGCCCCAAATTATCTTTTTAAAGGCTAATTTCACCCCACTTCTTGGCATTTTAAGGGTTGTAATGTAAGGCAAGCTATTCCCAACCCAAAGTGACTGTAAATCAAGTACCAGGAGGGGAATTTAGAGCTATTTGCTAAAGATGGAGAAAATAAGGATGGGACTCAGAACACTTTGCTTCCCCTCAGTACCTTTCCTTACCTTAACACCTTGAAAAAAGTACAAAAAGGGCGAGCTTTTGCTAGCTCTGATCTCTTAGATGTTGCCCATCACTGTGCTAAGACAATAGCTGGATTCCCGCACACACTGAACGACAAAACTAGCTCACTGCAAAGACTTTCTCAGTTGATGCACAATGCACACATTCCTGGGTTATTTATTATTATTTTAAAAGTTGATGGTCATCATGGGAAAAAACCCCAACCAAACAAAAAAACCTTATATTGCCTACACACAGAGAATGGAGTCATACCATCTTCTAAACCCTAAATCTGGGTTTACAGAACATGATTTGCTCTGCCCACACAAATAAACCATATTATAGCTGGGCATATAGGCCTTATAAGGTGATGGTTGCCTACTCACCAATGACCCAACCCCATTCTAGCCTAACCAAGTTTGTTGTGCAAACTCAGCTAAAGACTCTGATTATTTTTGCCCCTCCACTTGATCCAATATGAGGGAATGAATCCATCGGAGCAATTTCTAGGGTGGACAATACCTTCATTCTAAGGAGCGGCGAGAGCTGGTGCCGCTGGTAGGGTGAACTAACCTAAAACTGGGGTCAGGAAATATCTAGTTGATACATACAGAAACCCATGTACACATACAGACCATACCATCAAATTTGGGACATGGTAGAAAAGTCCCAGAGTAGGCCACAATGTCATTTCAAAAATGCTAAAAATACAACCAACAAAAAACATGGGAGGAGAAACTTTGCTTGCTTTTATGACACACGAGACAGCATGTGTATCATGTGATCATTATAGTTGGGTTGGAACTATGTTACCAATTTGTGCTGAGCCCCTCAAAATGATGCTCAAGCTTACCTATATAACAATACCCTGTTTCCATAAGGTAAAAATATATCCCACCTTCATAAATTTGCAGAGGTGGAAAAAAAAAAGCATGCAGAAGAAGGAATGAGAGCATGGACTCATTGTATTGTATATGCTAGGCTAAGAGAAGTGATATTTTCTTGTAGTTCCGGGGAAGCAATGGTGGACTGAAGATGGCTTCACTTTTAGCAGAGCTGTCAACAGCGGCAGAATGAGGAGCCGGCGAATGGATTGGCCCCTCGAAATTCCTCCCTGGATAAAAGGGAGGACCTGGGATCTGCCATAGTGCTCCATACAGATGATCCCCACAACAAGACAGTAAAACAGCAGTCTCCAGCAGGTTTTAGAGCTCTGGGAGCTGGGAGCGTCAGCTTTGCCCAAGCCGTGGTTTGGAGCCTTCAAAGAGACACTGGGTTCACCCACTTCCTCTCTTAATCACTTCTGGAAATAGCTTGTAAATTTTTTGGACACTAAGAACCTTCAGAAGGACAAGTTTCACCACATAAATCCTCAAGGAAATCAGTTTCATGTAAGCTTAACAACTTAAAAAAATATTTGAAAATAAACAGCAAAAGGGTAATTAGAATGTTGATTTTGGAAAGTTATAAATGGATTAAGGGGCCAAATTAACTGGAAATAAGTTTTTGAAACTAATTATAAGAATCCTTCCTGTGGTTTGTTTAAAATCCTATTAAAATATATATGAAGATTTTGAATCTAAGCATAAGAAACCTTTCCATGGGAATCTTGTGGATTAGAGAAAAACATGATAAGAGACCTTGAAGGCTGGTTACTAGAGACAACCAGAAAGAACTAAAGATTATAATTAAAAGAGAAGACCCACTAATGCAGAATGCAGAGAAATATTTTAACTTTGAAAGAATTCAAGGATATTTTGGAACAATGTACTCAGGACTTTCTCTTAAGTTTGTCTGCTATAATTGGTTCAAAAAAGGAGATAGAAGAGGATACAACTGAGAATTAGACTGTTTTGGATATGGATTTAAAAATGACAGGCTACAAGAATGATATTGACAAAGTTGTTACACAGGACCTACAAATGAAACCGGCTGATGTTTTAATAGATAAAAGGGACACACAAATAATAAATCAGAAGAGTGACTTAGATGCGTGCATTTCAACTCAGAAGAGTGACTAGGACAACTTTCTTATTTTGAACTTACAGAAGAGATGTGTTATACTTATGAAGGAGTTCCTGAGAAAAGATAGAGAGAATGAAAAGAAATCAGCTTTTGGAACATTACTTAGAAGGAATAAACATCAACACTTTTAAAAGCAAAAAGAAGGATTATAAAGTTGACCTATTTGATCAAGGTTAAAATATATGAGATTTTTTTTCTAGTAGCTTTTAATGAGTTTTTCTTGACTGGGACTGAATGACAAGGCTTTAAGTTTTGTTTATAGATAAGATATGGGAAGAAGAGATTTTGTTGTTGCATTTTTAGAGAAAGCAATAAGTTTGAAGGAAGGTGTTAAAGTTGTGAAGGAGTTTCTGAGAGGAGATGAAGAGAAAATGATAAGAAATTAATTTGTGGGACATTATTTTAAAGGGATTAAAGATCAAGATTTTCAATATGTTGTTATTTCTGGTAGCTCTTAATGGAATTTTTCTTGATTAAGTTTGAATGATGAAGCTTTAAATATTTGTTTATAGATATGAGATAAGATATGGAAAGAAGAGAATTTTTTGTTGCATTTTTAGAGAAAATGATAAGTTACTGTGTAAAGTAAAATAAAGGAATATGAAATTGATGTACTTGTTTAAGGTTATACATAATGTTATTTCTGGTAACTTAATGGACGTTTGCTGATTAAGATTGACTTATGAGGCTTTATTATTTGCTAATAGATAAAAGATGAGATATGGGATGAAGAGGTTTTTGGTTGAAATGTTAGAGAAGGTAATAAGTTATTAAAATTGTTTGTACTTGTCTTGATGAAAGGGGAAGTCATTTCTTTATACAAATTTTTCTTTATATTTTTTTCCTTTCCCCTTCCCTCCTTTTTTTCCTCTCTGCACTTTTTTTCTTTTTTTAATATATTTTTCTTAGTTTGAATTTTTAAACTTCAATAAAAATTATTATAAAAAAAGACATGTGATATTTTCTTCATTTTCTTCATTGACAAATACTGGACCTTAATAGTTCTTTTCCCACCAACTTCATCTCTAAATGACTACAGGGCTATTTAATCCTCATAAATTGGTCTAGTAATGCAAAGAGCTGTTGACGAAACATCATCCTGGTTAAGACTCACATTAGTCATTTAGCTTTTGCAGTGTATTCAAGCTCGCCATGTAATTTCCTGAGAGGAGTTAGCAATCAAGACAAATTGTTAGCTGTTTAGTAGATTGAAAATCACTGGTGAGGACTCAATTTGTTTTTAACTAGACATTTCCTATATAACTTCATCCATCAATCAATATGTAGTATTTCCAAACAAATGTCAGGTAAATTTTGATTAACTCAGATTAAATTAGATGTTTCCTTCATCCCATTAAGGCTGGGAAATCTGTTCTGATCCAAAATTGTAAACAGGATGAAATTTTATCCTCCAAGTTCATTCAAATTCCAGTCTTCTCAGAGTTACTATCAAGTGCAAGTGCTTTATCTTTTTAAGATGTTTTAATCCACCCCAGTCCAACTCCAAACAACAAAGGGGCAAATGTTCTGCTCCTGTTCACTCCAGGGACAACATGGCATCACTGGTTACACAGTGTCCCTTTCTCAGCAGACAAAATAAGAGTATTTATCTCAGTTCCAGAATGTAAATGAGGATTCAGGACTGAAGAACCATCAAGAATATAAAAACAGGTCAATGTTCAGAGAAGGAACTTCCATGTAAAGATTCTGAACCACTCGGAAAGCTGCTCCAGATTTCTATGTTTGATGTTGGACATTAAGATCTCTCCTGCACAGAGGGCTGTTTGTCTCTCATGCTGAAACTGGACGGAAATGAAGCAGCATAGAAAATTGTTGTCTGAATTACAGTAAGTTCAACTGCTTTAGCTGTGGTGCTGGCCAGGTGATTTGGTTATCCTGGCCCCTGATTGGTTGATCCCTCAGTTTCTTTCCCTTTCCCTGTGCCAGGAAAGAAAGCACCAATTGCTGTCTTTTCTGTGGGCTAGTCTTTATGGTCATGTGGTTTCCACTTACAGACCTCTTGGATGAGTCTCTCTTCTGTTGACTCTCTTTCTGTTTCACACCTTTGAATGTTCTTATCCCAGTGCATCAAACTGCTAGTTTTTCTTTGTTCACACATCTAACATTTCACCAGTTTACTGGTGGATAAATTAAAAAAAAAGTCTAGTGGTTCACCAATCAACCAGTTTTTTGTTTTTTGTTTTTTTAATAGTCCACTGATTCATCAGTCCACTGGTAATTCTAACAGATTTCTACAGTATGTACTCAACTCACACTAGGTGCTGTTGCTCAACTTTTCAATGGACACTATTGCTCTACATGTACATGGTCTGGATGCCATAGGCTGCATTAGGCAAGCAGACTTATCCTTAATAGGAACTTTTCAACAACCTCAACCTCTTTTGTGGCAAGTGGGTGAATGGCTGCCCATCCTTCCTTTGACATCCTTAGTCAGACAAGGTGTTGCTTCCGCACCTTGTGAAAGGGGGCTTTTATATTCAAGAGGATAAGCATGTGGAAGAAGTTCAGGAAAAGAAAAATTAGAGAACAGAAACAAGAGCTGACCATATTGATTGGATGAAGAACAAGGAGAAAAGATGGAACCCTTTGCTCCTTCTCTCTATTGCCATCATCACAGGTATTGTCTTGCAATTAAAAGGTGCAACGTTTGGCACAGTCTAATGGATGCTTCAAGCATATCTTTCTGAGATCCCTGGATTTATTTTCATTAGAAACTCATACGCAGTGAATTGGACCCTCTCCAAATATTCACTTATGAACTTGAGGATATTTCCAAAGAGAGGTGGGCGCCAGCATCATTTCCTTTCAGTTAGCAGCCACCAGAGAAGAAAAATAACATACCAAGATATCTGAAATTACTGAAGTTAAGCAAGCTCATCAACAAAACAGGGTAATATATGAGCTCAGTTAATGCAGGTTCTTATTTACAGATGCCTCCAATGCAAGTATCTTATTATCAAGAGGAAGGCTTTCTCTGTTTTTAACTTACATCTACATAATTATGCACTGAATCAGCAGCATTCTGGTACCAGAAGTCTGTAAAGAACTGGGAGGAAGGGAGATCTGAACTAGGGCAGCAAGTTGAATCTCTGGGTCAGCATCATTACAGGCATGGGGCAGGGAGGCAATCTGCAATAGAAGGGAAGACAAGGGCAACCAAAACTGATCAGGAGCAATTCAGTTTGGAGCAATTCAGTTTGGGGGTGGTGGTGGTGAAACAATAGTTAAGAGGCAAATGAGAGAACTAAATGTCCAACTGAAATGCCTTTAATTTTGTGGAGTCCTTGGGTTCTCTGAGCTTGGTTCTTTTCTTGCAAACATTTCATTACCCGGCTAGGTAACATCTTCAGTGCACTGAAGATGTTACCTAGCTGGGTAATGAAACGTTTGCAAGAAAAGAACCAAGCTCAGAGAACCCAAGGACTCCACAGTTCAACCCTGAGCTACACATATTCATCTCCATTGCTGCCTATAATTTTGTCATCCAATTTATGTAAATCTTCAAGTCAAACTCAACTCCTGATGACTATAGGGACACGTCCGTGTATCAACAACACAAAAATGATTTGCCCTTACCTTCTTATAGTGATGAAATGTGATATGATGTCACACAGGAAGCTCCATCCTTTTGTACTAGTAATGTGACACCATACACAAGTAGCTAAGGGGCTAAGTTCATGTCATGATCTTGCAATGCACATTTCCTCACTCATCTCCCCACCTTTGTCCTTACCACAGTAAGGGAGAAAATCTGAGAGGTCTCAGAGAGTCCAACACAGAGTGGCAGGGTGTAAGATGCAAGCAGGAACAGCATACACTAAATGGCACAACCAAGTAGCTGGAATTGAGTACAGGAATATATTCACAGTATATGGGCTAGACCCTTCCAAGTCCAGATGGGAGATCCAACAGATGGTTATGGATAATAACAGGGCTAAGATCCTGTGGGACTTCTAGATCCAGATGGACAGGTAGGTACTGGCCAATCAACCAGACATCGTGGTAGTTGACAAGGACCAGAAGACAGCAGTGGTGATAGATGTAGTGGTGCCAAGTGACAGCAATATCAGGAAGAAGTATGAGAAACTAAAGAAGTACCAGGGCCTGAAGAAGGAACTAGAGAGGATGTAAAGTAAAGTAAGTAAAGGTCAAAGTGGTCCCAGTGGTGGTAGGAGCACTCGGGGCTGGACTCCTAAGCTGGGAGAGGGGCTCCAGCAGATCCCAGGACAGCCTCAGAGCCCTCTGTCCAGAAGAGTGCAGTGCTAGGAACAACTCAGATACTGTGCAGAACCCTCAATCTCCCAGGCCTCTGGTAGAGAACCCAAGATTGAGGAAGACACAGACCACCCATAGGGCTGAGAGGGGAGAGATAAGATAGAGACAGACAGACAGACAATCTCTCACACACACACACAACTGAAAAAATTATTCCACCCCAGTCTTCTGGAAACCAACTGACCATGTCCTTTTCTGGACTATCCCAGTCTATCATGACGCTCTGTTGTTTTTTCTCTTTTCTTTTAGTTAGCATTTAGGCAGACAACAAGCAGAGACCTCATTGAACAATCTTGGTCATTCCCTCCCTTTTAGTTTGTGATCTTCCTTCTTGCCTGCCTGTTAAACCGCCAGTGTTTCTTCTTATTTCTGCACACCTTGAGGTACTTCCAACCCTGATGATATCTCAAGATCCTCATAGCACCACGTGGGCTACAGATGGATTCCTGCTTGGGCAATGAAGTTGTGGTAGTTATGTCAGATTTATCACAGCTGGAGTTCTCAAATCCTGTCTTTTAAATTGCAGGCAGACCTATAGTTGTCTAAAATTTGCTTCTCCCACAGGTTCCTTTTTCCAAATGCCTGAGTCACACTGACATGGCCAGTTTTCTCTCAAATTTACCACCACTATGGAATACGTTTCTTTCAAGCCACATTTTACAAGCAATTGAGTTACTATAAAGGACAGCAATGATGGAAAATTGATTTCCTTGCTTTTCCTTGACAACCAATTCACTGACACAGTTTCTATTTACACATGCACATGCAGACACATAAGGGGGACTGAACAAATATGCCACTGCTGGGAAAGCAGCTAGGTGTGCATTTTCGCCATTATATTTCAGCCCTTTGTTCTCAATCTATTGCTAAGTTACTTTTCTCTACATTGTTATCCAAAGTTTTTGAGCACACATGACTCCCCCACCCCACAAGGTGGTGCCTGTGGGATCCCAAAATTGACCATCAATTTAATTTAATTTTAATTTAATTAAAATTAAAGTTAAATTACATTCAGCTCCCGTAGGTCGATAACTTATTATATACCATCAATTCCTTGGAATATATTATTTATGAACACTGTTTTTATTGTATTTTAATTGGTTTTTATTCTTATGTTTATTGTAAACCGCCCAGAGTCGCTCTCTGAAATGGGCGGAGTCTAAATTTGAAATATAAATATTAAAATGACTGAAATTGCACAAGACTGCCAAATCTCTCAAAATGCTGAGGTCCCTATTTGAAATTTTGCAAAATTACTGCAGATGAGATAGCAAAATCACATGGGGTTTAAAATGAGAATATCCCTCTTCTGGGATGTGGTGATTTCATAAGATTTTAGCCTTTTTTTTTTAAAGTAATGTGTACTTTTATTGTAGCTCATTATGGATATTAACTCTAGCGTTTCCTGAGCCATATTTTGGCAACCATTGCTCCAAATTAAATCAATAAAAATCCATATATGTAAGGAAATATTTCAAAGTTGAACTCATGCAAAAATGAAATTCTTACCCAAAAAGAAAGAGGGAAGTGGGATTTTTGAAGCCCAGGATGTGTATATTTGGCTATAATGGAGCAATAGAGGCAATCTGTCTCTAGTATCAGAGATTAGGAGGTAGATAAAGAGTGTACTTTTGCATAGCTGTATTTCTTTCTAAAAGTGGGATTCTATTTTTCTCAGCTGTGTTTATTTTGATTTTAACTAGTGCTATAGGCTATATTGGAACAGGCAACCCATGGATATTGAATTCACATAATGCACTGCCCAATTTTAAACCAGCATTGTTGTATGAATCCAACCATAATAATTCTGTTGAGTTTTTCCTGCTTCCACTTCTATTTATTATGGTTAGGTGCTTGGAGGGATTTGAAAAAAAAGCTATAAGCCACCAAGGAGGGTCTTCAACCTGGGTTTGTGATAGCTAGCCTCATGCCGCCTGTATAGCCAACAATCTGGAAACATAAAAGGCTAGGAAGATAAGCCTTAAACCTTAAAGGTGGCAAGTCTTGGTTAAATGGAGACCCGTGTCCAACTTTCACTGCCACGATGTTTTCATCATTTCAACTAAAGTGATGAGCTCCTGTAGACATCACTGATGGCAGTGCTGGTGCACATTGAGAAAGGAAAACATGCTCCATGACAGTGTTCCTCAACCTTGACAACTTTAAGATGGGTGGACTTCAACTTCCAGAATTCCCCAGCCAGCCATGCTGGCTGGGGAATTCTGGGAGTTGAAGTCCACCCATTTTAAAGTTGTTAAGGTTGAGGACCACTGCTCCATGAGAACGGTAAGGAACTGTGGAAAAAAAGTTTCATGTCTAGCCAATTCTCAGATGGTAAAGGAGAATTGCTGTGAAGAAGGCATGGTCTTAGCAAGAGCCATGGATTTTGAAGATTTTTATCAGGCTCGCCCCAGCCCCACCATGGTCCTGTTAGAATCTAGGAAGAGAGCTATCAACCAGGCTGATTAATGGACCTACTGTAGTCAGCAGTTTCCCTGCTTCATGAATCTATTGGCTGTTAAACCTCTAAGGTGTGTGTGTTTTTTTTAATATATATGGTTTCTAAAATCCTCCACAGGACTGCTGACAAGTATCTGTAAGACTGTAAATTCATGAATGCTACTTTGCAACAGAGGCATGACTCCAGGTTCTCTCTTAACTACCAGCAAAGAGTATAAAGAGGAAGGCAGAATTAGAAATTTCTCTGCTTTCCTCACCAACAGCTTCATAATACTTCGGTTGATTCCATAAGCCAAAACGGATATACCCACCCTATAAAATTAATCTGTCCGATCCAGCTGTGATTAAGAATTGCTTGTTTCATGATTCTTGCATACAATCTCTTGGAAGTAAGCTAATGATGGCCTCTTTCCCATTTGTTCTTTCTGTTTGTAAAAGAACCTAACAATTTAGTGTATAACACCTGTCATAAAGGTTCATGTTAAGCATTATTAGGAAAGGGATTGAAAATAAATCTACCAATACTATAATGTCATTACATATGTTTGCATGTGGGATCTTGCACTCAGAACCAGTCACCACATTTGGGAAACAAAAAAAAGATTATTATAGAGTTGGAAACAGTGCAGGGAACAATCAAAATGATGAAGAGGCTCAAACTTTTCCCTTATTGGAAAAAGCTAGGATGTTTGGAATTCTTTAGCTTGGATAAAAACATGTATAAAACCATGAATGGCACAGAACTAGTGCATGCTAGGACTAAAAGGCATCTCATGAAATTGATGAGAATGACATTTAAAACAGAAAAAGTGCACAATTTTTGTCTGTGGAACTCCGTGTCACAAGATGGGGTGATGACCAGTACACTGGATAACTTAAATGGAGGACGGATATAGAGAGCAAGAAAGATGACCTTGACAGAGATAGGCCAGATCCATTATCAAAGCAACAAGGAGAAAAACAAGGCTTAAGTCCAAAACAAGCAGAAAGTAGGTGTAAGTGGCTCAGACAGACACTTCCCTGTTTCACATGGATACAAGAAGGGGAGGAGGCATGGCACAATCAGACTTGCAAGATTCTGTTATTATAGCCTCTCTCAATAAAAATAGGCTTAGCCTTCCTGTATAGTTGATTCTTGGTCTTGTCTACCTGGTGGGGCTGATAACCCATCTGTCAAGGGCTATTAGTCTTGAAGACTTAAGGTAACCTCTGGACTGGTGACAAGATGTTTTCAAAGATCCGTTCAGACCCAGGAGAAGAATAGGTCTCCATCTGTTGCTTGTGAGCATCTCCCAACTTCTGGGAGGCATAAAACATTGGATGAAGAATGCTCCATAAGATGACCGGATACAGCACGGCTATTCCTTATGTTCTTAACTTGGCTTTTCAGATGTCCCAGTGCAGAATCAGACCTGACAAAGATGGATTATAAGTTTAGAAAATAAAAGAACAAATTACCTAAGTCTTCCGTCCTCTGCGGCAGCACCTCCTGGTATTATCTTAGTAATAAATATTCCAGGATCATCCCCAATGTGTGGGTTATCTGTTCCTCCAGCAATACTGAAGCCCAGGCCTGAATTGCCCTAAAGAAAAGGGAAAGAGGGAGAGGAAAAAGCACAAGACACATATTACAGAAAGAATGTCCTCGACTACATAAATGTGATTGCTTCATAATTTAAAATATAATTAATAAAGCATTTGGCTGTTTATACCAAAGCTTGAGGGAACATTTGGAGTTGCAATCAAACAACCAGAAAGTTTTATGAAGAAAAACAGATTAGGCCCACAATTTGTTAAGGGCTGTCTATTGATTCACCTCCCATTTGCTAAAGAGCGGTGCTGTCTTGGCACCAGGGCTTTTAAAGTATCGTACTTTAATAATCCAAGTTTAGCTTATCACTGCAAAAAGCTCTGCTCTTCACGAAGACTAACTGAACAGGATTCCAGCTGCTCTTTACACTATATTCCAAAGCATTCTAAGGATAATTTCAGTTCCAGTGGTTTGCTAAATTGCTTTGGCTACAAAAGTTCTTGCAAGGCACATTGTAGGATACCACTGTGACAAAACAACCATCAGTGATGCTTTGGTACTGACCAGTTATGGATTCCTAATCTGTGTGAATTCTGGAGTGGGTGTTGGGATAAGGGAAATAACCCCAAAAGTTTATCAGAAATTTTGTTTTGCTTGGTGATTTCCTTGCTGATAGGATATTCTAATAGGACTTGGTTTAGCTACTTATCAGAGAAGAAGGAGTAGAGTTGGCATAAAGGGAGAAGTCTTCCAGGACACTTTAAGATCAGAGAGGATTCTGGGGAGGAATAACTGAGTAAACGAGGAGGTAGTTGGAAGCTAAAGTTGCTACCATGATGAAAATGGACAACCGTGGCCTAGTGACAGTTGAAAATGGACTATTATATATTGGTTTCTACTCAGAGCAAGGTTCACTGGTAAATCTACACTGGGCTGAGTAATGTTGACTAATTACGATTTATGGGATGCTGGATGAGACAGGTCAAGACTCACTGCAATGTTTGAGAATTCAGTCTGGGGGAGGAAGGGTGCTAAAGGGGAAGAGTGGTGGGGACACTCAATTAGATTATTCTAGGCTTGGTTGGGATGGAAGATATAAGAAGATCAAAGGATTGCCTTCCAGAAAATTAACCAGCCAGTCACCTATCATCTTGAGAATGGATGGTACAATGCCAATTAATTTATGTAAGCCCTTTTCCTTAGATGGTAAAGAAGAGTAGCATTAGTAATAATGGACCATGGGACATATTTGTTAGAAACATGCATATATAAGGCATGCGTCATATTGTGTGAAGATCTGCTTCCTTAGAATGCTTTTTGATAACAAATGCAGAGAAAGATGTTGTACTCTTACTTTAGTCTGGGTCAGACTATCAGTTAAGAAACTGCTAAAGAATGAAAAACAATTAGCCAAGCTGAAGCTGGTGAAAAGTGAAAGCATTTGTCTGCTGTGATTAGGCTTGGCTTATATCCAACTGCATATTTCTGTCTTTCTTTCTAAATAAAATAAAGAAAAAATGGAAATGGTGTGGCCTTGCCCTGAAGCAATCAGATCTTCAATCTGTGATTGTGTAACCCCAATGATCCCATGGATTTGGCCCACTGGGGTAGGAGGCTTGGTACCAGGAATTGGTATGATTAGCTCCCTGCCTGGCCTGGATCCCCTAAGATGAATGAGAAAAACCAGCAGGTTAACCTGCTCTCTCTCTTTAAGTGATAGTGTGTATAGGACCCTGTAGCAGAGGACAATAGATGAGTAATGATGATAATGGCGGGGAAGAGAGGACGTCTTGCTAGTCTACCCTTCACACACACACACACACACACACACACACACACAAGTTATTGAGTTGGTACTGTCTTGGGTTATTATCCAAGAAAAACTGAGGGAGAAGAATGTTCTGAAAAGAATCATGTAATGATTTTAGGAAGGAAGAGTGGCAAGGCTAACTAACAAGAGGGCAACTGGAAGAGTCCAGCAAATACTTCCTTGTTTCCACTAATGTGCGTGGAAAGAGCAGATGAGTAGGGCATCTGTTTTCTTGATATATCTTTAACCTAGAGAACATACAGTAATGCCCCCATTGGTCTTGAAATTAGCTGTTGCAGAGAAACTAAATAGAGCAGATTAGGAGAAGTCAGAAGCAACTGGGGATGGGAGAGGAAATCTTTCTGTAACAGGGACTGAACAAGTATACCCTTGGTGTAATCTATGAAATGCTGGATGGTACAACTGTCACACCATCAGGATTAGCCACAGGACCTTAGATGTTGGCCTGATAAGGTAAGAAAGAGTTGATGACATCTTAGTTGGATTATGCAATGAGATTACATAATGAGGGGAAACAAAGCCACCGACAGGAAGCCAAAGAAAGCAATTTGAATCTGATCATGGCAATACAAGCACCTTAGTTATATCATGTAAATTGCATCCTAGGGGACTGAAAGAACTTGTTGATGTTGGGAAATTCTGGAGAATGATTTTGAGAATCTTGGATGAAATAATGGGTGACTAGGGGAGAGTAAATAGTCTATTTTCCGAATGGGCAAAAGGTGGATCCAGGAAACTACAGATCAATCAGTCTGAACATGATAACTGAGAAGATAGAACATTGAGCCAATCATAACTGGTCATTTTAAAAACATGCAGTGATCTCTAGGTTAGCATGGACTTATCAAAAACAATTCTTATCAAACTAATCTTATTTCATTGTTTGGATAACCTTAAGTAGTGGGCATGCTGTAGACATGTATCTTAATTAGAACAAGGCATCTAAATCATGATAGCATACAATCATGAGATGTCATAGACAATATATCCTTGGTGAGTCGGTGGCTATATAAAAATTGAATAAATAAATAAATAAATAAATAAATAAATAAACAGATATCTATCTGGTGGATAAAAAACTGGCTTGAAAACTGCATTCAAACTGAAAATGAGCAGTTCTTTATCCAAGTGGCAGGAGGATTCAGTCCTCCTCAATAATTTTATTAATGACTTTGATGAAGTGGTGGAATAATCAGCAATATGTGGCTGCAAAAAAATGAAAACACAGTTTAGGCTGCATTGATATAAGTACAGTTTGCAAATCATGAAAAGTAATTGTTCCACTTTATTCTTCTTTGATGAGGCCCCACTTCAAGTACTGTGTCCAGTTCTGGATGTCACATTTTAAAAAGAATTCAGACAACTAGAACAGGTATAGAGAAGAATAACAAGGATGATTGGAAACTAACTCCTATGAGGACAGATTGAAGGAACTGGGAATGTTTACCCTTGAGAACAGTTATATTGACCACCAGGAGTCACTGCATGATTGGTTCATCCTTATTGGGACTCCTCAGATGTTAGTAGCCAGATGTTATTCTATGGAGTTCAAACCCTCTACCAGGAATTGAACTTATGGATCTTTGCCCTTTAGTTGACCATAAACTGTGCATTAGCTTTAGGAATTATCTTGTCCTGGTGCTCAGTGGTTGTAGGAAGGGATATCTGGAAGTTAGACATCTAGATATTTAGAAGGTGGACTGCAAATACCATTCTGATAGCTCCTAGAGAACAGAAAATTAAGAAGGGATATTAGAACTAATTAGAATTAAGAACGTCACACAGAAGAAAGTCAAGACCTGATTTCTATAATCTCAGAAGGCAGAACATAGAATAATGATCTTAAGTTACTAGATTCTGATATAATTTTAGGAGGGAAAAACCAGTAAGAGAGGTTTGACAGTGGGGCCAATTAACATGACAGGTTATAGGTTTCCCTTCATGTGGTAGACAATAGACAACCATCTGTCTGGGATATTTTAATTTGGATTCCTGCACTGAACAGGAGGTTGATACAATGGCCTAAATGACCCTTTCCAACTCCAGCTTTGTTTTTAAAAACCATTATCAAAAGCCATCTTCCGTAAAGATGCTCAGAAGAGTTTGATGAACACAAACATCAGCATATCAGGAAATGTAGTATCTGAAGATATGGAACATTCAGCATTTTGTACTAGGGAAAGCTGTCTAGATTGACTTGTGCATTTTTTCAATTCATAAAATGTTGTAAAAAATTTGTAGAACAGATTTGTGTCTGAGTATGTATAGAAATGAAATGGTCTAGATGTGGACCAATCCATGCACTCCCACAAAATTCTTCAGTAAAAAGTCACTTTGCACTGGGGGTGGGGAGGATCTTTGCAAAATATAGGAAGTAGTTTATTTTAATATATCATCATTCCATTCAATCTTGTTATCCTTCTGTCTCACTTTCAGTTACTTGATGTATAAGTGTGGGTACAGGAGTTGGAGAAGATCATGGTCGTGGCAAACCAGAGGTCTTATAAAATGGATAATGACAGGTTCCAAGAAATTATCCAGAATTGTGTGTCAGCAGTACACTGAAGGCTCTTTGGATTCTACCCAATAGAAGCAAACTCACAAAAGAAAAGGCCAGCACCTTTGCTTGTACTCTGAAATCCTGAAAATTGCTAGTAATTAATTGTCTTGTAAACCTTGACCCGATCAACAGTCAGCAAAGCTCTTGCCTTGGTTTGTTCCATTATTGAGCACATGCTCTTCTAAAAGGCATTTTGAGAGCACATGAACACACAAAAGGGCAATGTGTGGGTAAAAGATTAGTTGTGGTTCTTTTCTCCTGGGGAAATTTAAGAATCTGAACCAGGTTTTAAAAAGGCACAGTAAGGCTTTTGTCACCCTTCACAGAATAACTTATCCTCAATGGAAGGTCAAGCGCTTTAAAAGTGGGCTCAAAATGGGTTCATAATTGGGCTGGAGAGTGACATTTTGATTGTCAAGAGTTGAAAGCAGTTTCTAAAAGGGATGTCTCTCTGTGTGTGTGTCTTTCTCTCTGTGTGTACTATACCAGCAAAGTCTCTTTTTTATAACAGCCATTGGACAGTCCATTATGCCATCACAGAAACATTATAATTGCTAACATATAGTATTAATATTGTATGTCTTCGTTCTGGATATGTGTTCTTTGTTACTCATACACACAAATTGACGGTATGTTATATTGTATATGTATTTCAGTGTGCACAAGTGAATACTAAATGTAGTGTATGGGTTAGAACTTCAGACGCAGGGCCTTGGATTCAAATTAACTTTGTTCCTTGAACTTGGCCCAAATGCCAAGATCTGGTGCTTCTGTACCACTAATTTGGAGGACAATATTCCCTCCGTAGGCAGGGTTGACATCATTACTGGCAATCTGGATTGTGGCAGCATCTTTCAACCCAATGGGTCCTCCAGGGCTTCTGGAGAATAATGGGGAACTACCCTGAGCTACTCAGAGGAATGATGCCATAGTAAATAAAGAAATGTAATGGAGTGTTTCAATTCCTGTGCCAGAAACAATCAAAGCTCCTGCCGTATCCAATTTGGAGAAGAGTAACACTTATATATTTATTTCTTGGAGAATTCTGAGCAGAACTTTGAGCAGCTTTCATTTCCTTCTTACCATAAGAAGAATAAAATAATACAACCATACAGCAAAATAACAGTATTAACAATAACAAAAACAGGAGCAAAAATTCACAAAGACAACTTAAAGCACCCAAGAACAATAAACAACCCAACATAACCCAAAGTGGGGACTCCCAACTTAAATTCACTTTAAAAACAAAACAAAACAAGTTTTTATGCTTCTCCAAAAGCTTAATAGGATAGGAGCTAATCTAATTTCAGAAGGTTAACAATTCCAAAGAAAAGGTGCTTCAACTGAGAGAACAGTCTCTAATATCAGATGATCTAATTAAAGCCCAACTGGGAGAATATAATTGGCCAGATTCCTCCTTTGCCCACATCATTTGCAATTCAGGGACTTCACATCAGGCTTGTATTGCCACACATGGCACATACTGAAGAGCATTTGGAAGCTTCAGCTGGTTCAGAATGCAGTGGCACATGCAGTTTGGGTGCTCCGGAATTTGCCCATGTAATACCATTGCTACATGAACTTCATTGGCTCCCGGTAGGCTTCCAGGTGCAGTTAAAGGTGCTGGTTGTTCCCTTTAAAATCCTACATGGGATGGGATCAGGTTACTTGTGGGATTACTTCTTCCCAGTGATTTCTGCCCACTCTACCAGATCTGGCAGAGTGGGCATTCTCCTGGTACCATCAATGAAACAGTGTCATCTGGTGGATCTCCAGAAGTGTGTCTTCTCTGTAATATTGCCTGCTGTACAGAACATCCTCTCTCCTAAAATATGGACAGCCTCTACTCTATGGGCATTTTGCAGGGCTGAGAAGACCTGACTCTTCCCCCAGGTGTTGGGGTCAGGATGTTAGCATGGGGGAAGACCCTGTTCAGATTCTGTGCAAGAACCCATCCCTTGGACACAATCACCTTCTAATCCTCACCAACCTTACCAGGTCTAAGCATTTCCACCAGAGAAGGTGTAACTATTTCTGCTTTGCTTATTGTTTTTCAGTTCCACCCTGAGAGTTCAATTGTGTTGCCAACCCATTTTTGCTGCAAGAATGACAGCACCAGCAATAAGAAAATGTCAGAAACAACTGAGACAAGAGGCACCCACTGATATGCAGAGCATCAGCTGACTATAATTGAGCATGAAATGTTTACACAGAAGCTTGGAGCAGCTGTCAATCAAAAGGCTGCTTCCAAATGACATTTCAAAGCTTTCACGCTACACGAAAAAAAAAATCCTAAATAGCTGGGAAGCCAATAATCCAGGCCTAAAGAGGACTGCTATTCTAGCCTCAGGACAACTGCTCATGTCACATGTTAAAGGCTGAATTCATTAGAGCATTGTACCATATATCCAACATGAAAATGAAAAGGGTGCATTTGTCACTGTGAACAACAGTGTTACATGCAGAAACGTATTTCAAAATAGTTATTGTTCAATGGGTCTGCAAAGAAAGCTCCCCTTTATGACACAAAGTGCAGTCTTTTTGGGATTCTTGAAGAATTCAATCTATGGGATTTGACCCTGATCTTTAATGAGACAGAATATCAATTAACATTTATTCCCAGCTTGATATGGATTCTTTCCCACCATCTTGTGGACCAAAGCATGGTAAAGCTGAGAAGGAAAAGACTCGTAATTTATATTTGTGAATGTGTTTGTAACTTTCTTCTTGCAACCTCATTTTCCCAACGACTGTCTTGGGATCTGTTTGAATCCAATATATGATTAGAAATGTACTTTTGGTAACAACATAAATTGGAGGTTAAGTCATCCCTTCTAAAAATATTTGCAGTGTTCCAAATCAAGAATTACAGGTGAATGTCTTTCTCTTCTTTTCCTTTTCTTTTAATCTTATTCTGTATTACTTTGTATTTATCTTAGGCTACGGTGAAAACTTTCAATAAAAATTACTTTAAAAAAAAGGATTACAGTTGAATGTCAACTAACACTGTATCAAGTATAAGTTTATTCTCTGTAAGACCATTCTAAATTGGCCCTGAACCTTTGACATTCCACAGTATTTTCCTCTATCTCCAGCCTGTCCTCTCTGCCATCAAATCTCCTGTACCAAACAGAACCAAGAGTAAGAGCAAATAGAAAAACAGAGCAATGGGGAGGTTTACAATTTGAATCCCATGAGAACCCAAGAGTATCCACTGATAGTCATATTTCTTACAATTCCCATCAGTGATGCCAGGTTGGAGTCTGTTGTTGCAACCATCACTGAGATTTTATCTCCTTGCCAGGTTACATATTTATAGCAGGACCTTTCCCCACGTTTTTGCACCGTACTCTTTTCTCTTTACTTCCTAGCAGTAGCAGGAGGACAGCAGCTGTCAACCAAGGGTGTGTGCAGACAAGCAAACCTCCCATCTCCCACCTCTTCTGAATCCAGTTTAAAGCATACTGAAATTGTCTTGAGGTGTTCTGACTATTTTCAGATCTATTCAGATAGCAGAACAGTAGGAGCCCAGGCACATAGATCCATTTGTAAGTCTGGAGCTCAAAAAAACCATCAGTCAATCAGCACTTATGTTTTGGACTAAGTCCCAAGCACAGGAGAACTGTCGCCAGTCTGTGTTCATTTGCTGGCCAGTAACTGAATATCTTAGAACAACCCTTGACCTCAATGCCTACCCTAAAGTCCTACTTTAAGCACACAACCTTCCCCCTTTTCACAGAAATAAAACAAACTGCAAGCTTTTCACAACATCTCTGTGCTTGTCATGGTTATAAACCACCATCGCATCCCAAGTTCCTATTCCTGGCATTGTGTTCATACTGTATTTGGGCTCCTTCATGTAATCATGTCAGCACATTGCTATGGCAGGATCTTAGGGAGGGACCACAAGCCAGAAACCTCTTCCAATGGAAGCACAGACTGTCTCTTCAAATACAAGGCATATATAGGTCAGAAGAGAACTGGGGGGTGTTCTAAGTTCTGAAGCAGCATTCACTGCCTTTAAACTGCACTTCCTTTCCAGATATAAACCACTGGTACTACCAGATATATTGAGACTGGGAATCTTCCCCAGCAACCATGGCCCACATCCAGAAATGTCTTCCTGGGCATAGCAATCCTTTACCTTCTAAAATTTTCAGATAAACGTAAGTCATTAGCTAGGGCTTGGCAACTCTTAATGAGCAATTTGGTCAGCTAAAGGAAATATGAATTTTAACTACATGGGGAATGATGAGAATCATCCCAAAGTAACCACTACATTTATCTTTTATATCAAATATGGAAGAGAATGCATTTATCATGTTTAACCACACATACTTAGATACTGCTCCTAGGAGCTGATCTTAGGATCAGCTTAGGAAGGACCTAGGAGTAGATCCTTCCACCAACTGACCCAACCAGCAATTTCTCTCTCCTCTTTCCTGCAAACTTACTCCCCCTTAAATATGGGAACAAGAGACAGTCAGCAGAAGAGATTCTAGAATAGCAATCAAATCCCAGGTTCAACTGGATTTGACCTCAAATGAGTCAGCAGAAGAATTTGATCCCCATGGCAACTTGCCCATCAAGTTTTTTTTTAGACTTGAGACAAACATTTGCCATTACAGTTTTGACAAGCAAAGTTTGTGCAGCTAAAATCTTCTGAAGCAGCTGGATGAGTCAGAGGCAAGACAGCGACTTCGATGGACCTTTGGACTGACCCCTGTACAGACTCTTCTTCATAAGATGTTCAGTGAAGGCTGATGTCAGTGCTTGCACTGTGCATTTTTTCTTTCTAGATGGCCTCACTTGCTGACAGACACAAAAGTAACCCTTCCATTCCATCACAGCAGGAACACTTTCTCCATCTCTGAGTAAACATAATTGATCAGACAGACTGCAGCTCAGGCCCTTAATGTTTCTGCTTAGCAAGCTTTGTCTTCATTGGCACACACTTCTCCCAAATCAATTACTCAACTTAATTCCAAAATAAGAGAAAGCGACCAAGGATGGGTCATGGAGGCAACAGAGGCAAAAGAGAAGGGAGGATGATGATAAATTGACTGAATTCTTTACAGGACTTTCCACCATTAGGTTATTTTTGCTAAGGTGACTGCCGGCATTTGAATAGAGCTCCTTTATAAAATCCTATTCTCAGCCTAACTTTCAAAAAGTGTGAAATTGTGATTTTTTTAAAAAAATCTCATTGGCAAAGAAAGGAGGCAATGGACCTCAGATAAGGTGGGACGTCAATTCAATTCTTCCTTCTTCACATTCTTTAACTTTTGTCTCCCTAAGGCCGTTCTGGCCTTAGTGCCTTCTATTTTGAAATAGAAAACTGGAATATAAACCCTAAAGGGGCAATTAACATGGTTTGAAAATGCAAAGAAAACTTCCACCCTCTTCAAATCCCAGGAAAATAGAAAGTGGTTGCTCCACTCATGAGTTAGTAGTGCTTATTTTGTATTATTGAACAAATATTGAAACATTCTCTCTTTGATAAAATGTTTGGTGTGATTTCTGGCCCTCAGAAGATTATACACCTAGCAGAACAACCTCTGCTGGAAAGAAATAATCCAAGAAAAGGGCCCTGGAGCATATGCAGATTTTCTCTTCATAATTATGGGGAGTGCAACTTGACTGAAGATGGTCTTGAAACTTTGCACAGAGTAAAGGTGAGACTGAGCATGGATAATGCATGCTTTAGGCACATTGGCTGGGGAATTCTGGGAGTCGAAGTCCACACATCTGAAAGTTGCCAAGTTTGAGAAACACTGCTTTAGGCCATGCATTCTCAAAGACCACTAATGCTTCCCGGTGGTCCTTTAAGCACCAAGGGGAATAACCTCTATTGATCCAATAAAATTCTGTGACCAGTCCAGATAATTCCCTACAATGCCTAAGGCAATTGTAACGGTCAGTTCCTAGGCTGATAAAGATTCAGGAGACAGTTATGTCAACAACAAGCTGCAAGCTCCTTTCTTATCAGCAAAGAGGTCCACCACCTTGCCACAGGCAGTTAAAAACCTTAATGTACTTTGGTATATATTGGTTCTAACTGGGAAATAATTCAGTGGCTAGAAATGTTCTCCCCTTTACTTTCAATTCATCTTGTTAAAGAGACTCTGAGAATTGTGCTTGGAAAAGAATCACTTCCAATTAGAAGCAGAGGTCAAAGAGCCTGACACAGCCTCCCTTTTGAAGAAGTGCCAAGAATTCATTTTGCTGTTTTCTAAGGAATTAGAGCAAACATTCTATAACTGCCTAAAACAGGCTGCAGGCAGTAAGATTCTGTTTCATTCCATTCTTAGGCCTTCAGAAAATTCAGCCATACACTCTGTTTTGTCAAAGTCTCTATGTATTGGGTGTTCTTTTCTCAACTGGAGAATCCCATCTTTTTCCTTCCCTGGCTAAAGAAGACCACCTAGTTAAATATACTGTACTCGGATTGTTCAGATTAATATAGATGTTAGAAACCACAAGGGTTGTCAAAACCAGGGGTTTTCAAACTTTTTCTGGCAACTGTTAATTAAAAGAAAAAGAAAAAGAAAAAGAAAAAGAAAAAGAAAGAAAAATCCTAGAATCCTTGATCAAGAGATAAAGCTCTAGTGATAGAAACTTGGCTGTATTCAAGTGAACGTTTTCTTATTGCCCTTAGTCCAGTGTCTTCCAAACTTGGCAACTTCTAGGTGGGTGGAGTTCTAGTGCCAAAATTAGCAGGTATGGCCATGCTGGCAGGGGAATTCTGTGAATTGAAGTCCACCTATCTGGAAGTTGTCAAGATTAGGAGACACTGCCTTAGATTTTCATGGAAAGCCATCAAGTTCTCATGGAATCCAGTTTAGAAAACCCTGGTTAAGACTATAGCAGTGAAGAAGGAAGTCAATCAATGCATTTTGCTAAAAATGGCCAAATTTAGGTGCTTTGAAGACAACATCTGAAATAGATGATTGTCTAAATTGGAAGCCGATTATGCCTCAAAACCACGTGGCTGAAATCTTGAAGGGGTTTAAAGCATTTACACATTGCTCAGTAATTAATGGAAGTTGTGCAAGGGGAAAAGGAGAAATAAATAGCTGAATAATCTTTGCCGTCAATGGTGTTTTAACTGGCTGTGGAACGGTAACAGAGCTTGACTTCATCACTTGAGTCTATCGACTAATGTGATTTGAAAACAAGTAACAATTTATTTTTATTATAGTTTCAAAAGCATAGCTTTGAGGATGCATGCTCTCTGCGCCTAATTTTATTTCTGTAGTTTCTATATCAATAAGCAGAGAGATTGGCTTTCAAGAGATGTTTCCCTGAAGGTATTTTTCAAATGAATAGCAAGGGCAGGACATACTTCCGCTTGAAAAACAAAGATCACATTTTCTATTTATTTCTTAGGCATCAGCATATGCATGCATTTGCAAGAATTTGAGCAAAACATTTCTTCTGTTAATACTTCTCCCCTCTCGCACCTGCAATCTGGCCACTTTGAATATTAAAAACTAGAGGAACAGGGAGACAAAATAGATTTTGCCCAAACTGTTTAGAAGGGGACTAGATTTTGCAGGCTATAACAGATGCAAAAAACAAACAAACAAAGAAAGCAGCCAACCATTGTTTTAGCATGTTTTATGAATCGCATCATCATGTTAAACCATCATAGTTTGTTTTGTGTGTGCATGCAAACAAACATAGGGATTGTTTCATTGATCTAGGTTTAGAGTTTGACGTATTGTGTGAGCCGATCCACAAAGTGAAAGCAGGCTTTTCAGGACTCAGAAAGAGTAGGAAGAAATCTTCAGAGGCATGGCATGTCGGGGACAAAAGGATTTTAAAAAAGGATTTTGTACAACCTGCCGAAGTATGTTGAATGTTTTAAGGGTCACAAAAATAACTGGGATACAGCTGGTCACGTATCTGAGGAATTTTTTTCCTGATCATATCCCCAAACCCATTCAGTGTAGCATTCATATCTAGCTAGGGATAAAAAAATAATAATAGATTTATCCTACTAGGATTCAATTTTGGAAATGTGCTTGACTTTTCTGAATGAAATGAGGTCTGAAGTTGGACTGATAGCTTGATTGACCAAAAATACTTAGAATCTTCCCAGGAATGCCCTGCTCTCCTTTGACTTACTGAATTTAATTAGGGGTTATGTATGCCAGAGAATCCTGCAGCTGTTTATGGAAAGTGTGACTAAAAAAATTTTTTTTAAAAAAAATTAGCAGCTATTGTTTATTTTTCATTTTAGCAGCTTTTGCTGACTCTTATTTCAATTCATACTGACCTTGAATTGGCTTCTTCAGGATTTGCACACTGTAAAAGATTACACAAGGGTTTTTAAATTCAGGTATCTCCACAAAGTGTCTTTGCGCCGTATCTCCAAGATAAGCTCCAGACCACATGTTGTTGTATGTGTTGGGCAGCTGATCTGATTTATTTCCAGTTTAGCTATAGTGTATCAAAAAGCACTAAATGTGACCTTTCCATCTGAAATACTGAAGCTCTGTTGAGTTTGTTGGCAGACAGTTTTCCCATTTGTGGGAAATCTTGGCTGCTCTGACAAAGCTTTAGCATCCCCTTTCTATAGCAATCACTTCCGTTTTTGTTGATGGCCAGACCGAGGTATGGAGCATGAACAACACAACCTTGGAAAAGGGGATTTATTTTCTTCTTCTTTTGAGGACGGTAAAAATGATAAGGTCTTTGGAGATGCAGTACCAGCAATAGTGTAAACGAATTCCATGGGAGAGGCCATTTGGATTACCTATGAAAAAGCTAACAGGGTTTGATCTGATTAGTACTTGGATGGGAGATGATGAGGAAATCCCAGGAATTTAGGTTAGACTTGAGGTTGGAAAAAACTCCTGAAGTTGGCAATCTCAAGTCACTTCCATACTGTTGACAGGAAAGCTGCATGGAAATGTTCATGAAGCCACCAGGAGTCAAACCTGACTCAAGAGACACTTGGTTGATCACCTAAGGAGAGCATCCTTTGGTGTTCTTGGCATTTCAAGGCTAGCGGATATGAAGATGATTCTGGATTGGCTTCAAAGCACATAATATAGATTGAGAAGTTGGAAAAGCTTTTATGACAATGAGTAGTTGTAGCTTTTCCTTGCCTCAAGCTACAAATACTGTTAATTTCTAATAGCCACTCTTTTCCCCAGCTGCGTGATGAACACTTCAGCCACCCTGATGCCAAAAAAGGATGCCATATTGCAAACTGAACTTTGCAAAATCCTTAGAGCCAGCACTGGATACGCAAATTGATTGGTGGCTACTTCACAACCTCATTTTTTTCCCTGGCTCCCATTGTTCTCGCCTCTCCAATGGTCATACCTAAATTATCTTGCTTTGTAATATAAAGTTTCTTCTCGCACTGGTAGAAGAGCTAGCAGAGAAGAAAACAGTGAACAGATGGAAGAAGGGACTATCAGGTCGTTGGCACAGAAACACTGGATGAAAATAGATAAGGATTTTGTTGTCCTAAATTGCCTATTTATTTATGTCTCAAATTTGTATGGCCGGCCATCTCACAAGGAGTGACTCTGGGTGGCGTATAGCAAAAAATTATAAAACAATAAACATGTCAAACAGAGTCTTTAAAAAGTTAAAAAAAAAAAAAAACCACACACAAGAGATTAGATCAGCAAGGGAGCCACCTCAAGGTCTCACCAGTCCCCTGAGACCCCCTATATCCAGGGTTTTCATTTGAAAGTAAAGTAGTTGCTGAAATTCTCCTTGATTCTTGTTCCTTGGATTACCTGTTTCCAGCCTGCTAGGAAAAGTCTGACATAAAGAACTGTAAACCCAGAGACCAAGAGGGGAGAAAGGAGATCTCCCTTTTGAGAATATACATTGCTGAAAGCCAAAGTGCTACATTTGGGTTGTAATTTGGTATATAATCAGCATGGGGCTCATTGTTTACCACCAGTTACTGAAGGATTCCCATTCGATGGGTTTGCACAAAATGCTAAGCCAAGATCACAGAGTTTTGTGTGTTAACAGCATGTGCTCATCTGTCTGAGTATAGATTGTTGTTGTTCAGTCGTTAAGTCGTGTCCGACTCTTCGTGACCCCATGAACCACATCGCGCCAGGCCTTCCTGTCCTTCACTGCCTCCCTGAGTTTGCTCAGTTTCATGCTCATTGCTTCAGTGATGCTATCTAACCATCTCATCCTCTGCCGTCCTCTTCTCCTTTTGCCTTCAATCTTTCCCAGCATCAGGGTCTTCTCCAAAGAGATCTCTCTTCGCATTAGGTGGCCAAAATATCTGAGCTTGAGCTTCATTATCGATCCTTCCAATGAGCAATCAGGGTTGATTTCCTTTAAGATTGACTGGTTTGACCTCCTAGCAGTCCAGGGGACTCTCAAGAGTCTTCTCCAGCACCACAGTTCAAAGGCATCACTTCTTCGGCGCTCAGCCTTCTTTATGGTCCAGCTCTCACAGCCATACATTACTACTAGAAAAACCACAGCTTTGTATAGATAGTGACTTTCAAAAAGCTGACATATTAGGCTAATTGCTTGATATAAGTGAAAAATTAGGTTGCTTATATTATTTGTAGGGCTTTGAGAAAAGAACTGAATTTGAGTCTCCTCCAAAACATGACTAGCCATAGCAATGATTGTTCGCCGCCCAGAGTCACTTGGTTGAGATGGGCAGCTAATGAAATTAAAATAAATGAATGAATGAATGAATGAATGAATGAATGAATGAATGAATGAATATTGGAGTGTGGAAGCCTGTCATTCAATGCATCATGTGTCTTGTCCCCAATCAGTGCAGCTGGACTACGTGTGTGTATATGTGTTTGTGTGTATCTGTGTATACTGTATGTCTCTGTGTGTATACACACACGCACACACCCCCCAAAATCCCAAAAGCTTCTCTGTAATGTTTAATTTTTATTTTTTTTTGTCTGCGCTCAGTCATTGCTGACCCTGCAGTGACTGCTTGGACGAGTCCTTGCAGTTTTCAAGGCAACTGTTTTTCGGAAGTGGTTTGCCAGAGCCTCCTTCCTAGGGCAGAGCCCAGCTGGCGAGCGCAGGAGGCGGGGTTTCCGTTGCTTCGCGCCCTTTTCGGGCGCGTGTGGTTTTTCGCGCTTACCGGCAACTGCTCCCGACTCCTTTTTTGCAAGGCGCTGCCAGCATTTTTCCTCCCACCGGAGTGAGAGTCCCCATTTATCTACTCACGTAAGTTTTCGAACTGTTGGGTTGACAGGAACTGGGGAGGAAACAGGAGCTCACCCTGTTTAACGCGAAGGCTGGACTCGAACCGCTGAAGCGTCGACCATTTCTGGCCAGCAACTTTCAGCGTCATTAAGCCGCTGCGCCGCCACGTCCCCCCAATGTTTAATATAAAAGTGACCAAATCTGTTTTTGTTCTAGAACCAATGTAATTTCATGTGAGGCTCAAACCATGCAGTGGGCAAAGCTTGGCAGACCAGAATCTTGCTAGGAAGAAGTTGTTACTTGCTGCTGACCTTGCTTGTTCAAAGCCCATCAGGTATTAGAGAAAAGTAGCTGGTAAAAACATCTGAAAACCTAAAACCAGCCAGGAAATCAACTCCCTTGCTCTAGTGAGAGCCTTCCCAAGAGATACAGTATAATTCTCTTCCCAGTGCAGGAAGACAAAAGTTTGAGAAATCTTTTGTGGACTCTCTAATGCTGTGTGTCTTAACCTTGGCAGCTTTCAGATGCATGGACTTCAACTCCCAGAATTCCCCAGCCAGCCATGCTGGCTGGGGAATTCTGGGAGTTGGAGTCCACACATCTGAAAGCTGCCAAGGTTGAGACCACATTGAACTACAAGTTCTAAGTCCTTCCAATCTGATGATTCTGTGATGAATCTGATTCTGTGATTCTGGGAGTTGAAATCCACACATGTGAAAACTGCCAAGGTGGAGAAACACTGCTCTAGCTTGTCCAGCCCACAGAGACAGACATGTGAGAAAAAGGCCCCTGATTTTTTCCAGACTGTTTGCTTTCTGCTCAGTGTCCTATGCAACCCACCTTAAGTGACTTCTCTAGTTCAGATCTCACCTGGGCCACAAATTGTGGGGCCTTGTCTTCCTTCCTTAACCCACAAGTAGAAGTCTGAATGTGAAAAGAAGATAATTTAAAAGGAGGCTTAAAAAAAATTAAAACACTCCAAAATGGCTGGAAAACTATTCAAACATTACTGAAAGTTGTTTTTGTGGAATTCGTATCAGGGCAAGCAACAGAACACAACTGCATGGGAAGGAGTCTGACTCCTACACATCAGAGCCTCTTCCAGAGATTTGGGATCTTGCTTTCAGGATCCAGATTTTAATTGCACCCTCTCCAAATGCTATCTGCAAATTCTGGGGTGCACTTACTTAAAACAGTTATCCCTTTGTTGTGCTACATCCTGGCCTCTGTGATGTGATGCTCTTCGGGAAGCCGAATGTGCATTCAGCCACCTTCCCCAACAGATTATATGTCAGTGAATTTTTTTTTTAGAGTGCTTAGTATATTCCAACATCAAATTTAGCTCCCTTGCTATCAGGAACAGGGACAGTAGGCTGCTTCCTAGCTAAAAATGCTGACTGCCAGCTGAGTTCATTGTTTGTGTGATAAGGCTATGGTTTGTTTTATTAGTAGTTCATGCTCAGTGCCTGGAGGAAAGAAATCAATGTATGCATGAGCACTAAGTTATGCAAAATAAGTGCCTCTGTATGCATTCATTTCACAACATCAATTAGTCCATTTCTAGGGAGAAGACTTAAATGAATTTGGTAGCTAAAGGTCTACAGACCAGCTATAGCTTGACATTTTAATGGTTATAGATTCTGAGGTTACATTAATAATGTAGTGTGTAAATATACACACTTAGTTTGATATTATGTCTGTGTGTTTGGGAGTGTGTATGTTTGTGTGTGTGTGTGTGTGTGTGCATACACCTCAAGACCTCAATGGGACTGTGGAAGAGAACACTGGACATCAACTCAAGACAGCTTGCACAGATGGCCATCAAGTGTAGAGATCACTTTTTAGAGCTTCCTTTTAAATGATTTATTTTCAAATTTATGTATGCTGCCCATCTCACTGTGCAAGTGACTCTAGGCGGCACAGTAAGATGGCACCCAAAGATGAGCTGCTGAGAGAATGCCTCAGGTAGCAGCAGATATGGGAGGAAATTCAAGTGGAGGAAGTACCATGGCAAAACAGGCCCCTGCATGGGATGTACCATCGACAGATCCTACCAGTGGCTGGAAAGGGCTGGACTAAAAGACAGCACTGAGGCACTGATCAAAGCAGCACAAGAACAGGCACTGAGCACCAGATCCATAGAAGCAGGGGTTTACCACACTAGACAAGACCCAAGGTGAAGGTTGTGCAAAGAGGCCTCAGAGACAGTCCAACACATCATGGCAGGGTGTAAGATGCAGGCAGGAACAGCATACACTGAATGGCACAACCAAGTAGCTGGCATTGTCTACAGAAACATCTGCACAGTGTATGGGCTAGACCTGCCCAAGTCCAGATGGGAGATTCCACAGAAGGTCACGGAGAATAACAGGGCTAAGATCCTGTGGGACTTCTAGATCCAGACGGACAGGCAGGTACTGGCCAATCAACCAGACATTGTGGTAGTAGACAAGGACCAGAAGACAGCAGTGGTGATAGATGTATCAGTGCCAAGTGACAGCAACATCAGGAAGAAGGAGCATGAGAAGCTGGAAAAGTATCAGGGCCTGAAGGAGGAAATAAAGAGGATGTGGAAAGTAAAGGTCCCAGTGGTGGTAGGAGCACTGGGGCCGTGACTCCTAAGCTGGGAGAGTGGCTCCAACAGATCCCAGGAACAACATCAGAGCTCTCTGTCCAGAAGAGTGCAGTGCTAGGAACAGCTCAGATACCCAGGGCTCTGGTAGAGGACCCGAGATTGAGGAAGACACGTACCACCCATAGGGGTGAGAGGGGATTTAAAAATATATATATATACAGTATATATTAGCATTAACAGCAAATTAGATGACATCCAGATGTGTCAAGCATTTGTGAGAGGATTGGTGTTTGTCTCTGAGGATGACAGGAAAAGGTGATTTTGTTGGTGTGTTGGAAAATCTGGCCATGTCCCCATCTGTTTGTAGGAGGGATGTGGTCCAGGTGAGTGGTGACAGAGGTGGTGACAGTGGTAGGAGACATCCAACAGACAAGGTATCAAGGTATTAAAGAGGAATTCAGCTTTGGCATGGTGCAATGAGGTGTGCCTTGGCCTAGTATGATCTAGATATGGTTGTGGCTCTGTTAGCTTTCCCATCTGGACCCTACCAACCATCTGGATGCTATTTGGTTTGTGGTGGGTGACTGGCTTCTGCTGAGTGCCTAACCCTCAGCAAAGTTGACTGGTCCCTGGCCTCCAACAGCCTTGACCAGGTGGAGTGGTGTGAAGACTGATCAGACTTTTTTTTCCATCTTGAAGGACACAGTGAACTGGTGGGACAAGAGTGATGAACATTTGTTTTCATTTCTTCCAACAGGGAATGATATGGGGTAGTGCCCTGAAGTGTGATGGGGAGAAGCTGGGACAGTGACAGCAGAGTCATGTTGTGGCCTACATGCTTCTGGTGGAACTGAAGATACTGGTCACCACCTATAAAGCCCTTCATGTCATAGGGTCTGCCTATCTGAGGAACACCTATCTCTGAGAGTTTCCACCTGCCTTGTACAAATGGACATGCTCCGAATCCTGGCAATTAAACAATGTCACTCGATGGGTGGTTGGCCTCTAGTGTAGCCTTGCCCCAGAGATCTGATTGGTCCCACCCTGACTATTTGTAAAAAGTCTTTGAAAACTAGCTTTTCTCCAACAGCTTGGGTTAGGGTGGGTGGCAAGCCTCCTTTAAGATTTTTGAACGTTGATTTACTCTCTTCTTCTGAGACATACAGTGTTCTTGTCTCATTATTTTGGTTTGTATTCTTTTTAAAGTTGCATGCTGCCCAGAAGCTTATGGAGCTGGGTGACCCTCTAAATTAATGAATATAAATAGATAATATATCAACTGGAGATCTCATGGAACCTGGGTTTTTCTGCAATTCTGTTGTGCAAAAGCGGAAATGCAGCCAAATTGATTGTGCCTTAAGTTCAATGCACTCTTACCTGGAAATAGAAAATGATATAATAGGATCACAGAATTACAGAAAATCTGGAGCACCTAAACAAAGGACTATCAGCCTCTACTTGGTGGACTTTTTAGGTAATTGGTTTCATTACCAAACTGCTATTGTTTCTCCTAATGTTCAATCAATCAATCAATCAATCAATCAATTTACCATCTTGAATTCTATCTTTAAACGGTAGAAACATTATGAGATGATCATAATTACCAAAAAACCAGAGATGAGATCGGCCTTATCATCAACCCTGAGTTTTCGAAGGTCCCTCAAGACCTGGATATGTCAGCGGGCCTGGGGACCCCAGGGGACACGTGAAGTAGTAAGGTGGCTCTATTATTAACATCCTTTCGTCTATTATTTTCCTTTTCTGTTTTAGTTCTGTTTTTATAGTTTTTAATGTTGTAATAATTACTATATAATGATTTTATGTAATGATTGTTTATATATTTATTGTTTTCTTGGATTGTTGTATACCACCCAGAGTCACTTTTTGTGAGATGGGCGGCTATATAAATTTGATAAATAAACAAACAAACAAACAAATGATCATCTCTTTTCCTATCCTGCTCTGTTGTACAGCTAAGCACCCCCTTACTCTTTCTTCTTAGGCACTGGTTCATCTGCCGTTGGTCATTTTCACTGCCCTCCTTTTTACTTTGTCTATTCAGTATTCTGGGCCTTATTCTCAACTGAACCTCATTACTACCACCTCTTTCCACAAACCTATTCTCAGATGACAAATTCCTTTGGGCAGTGACCAGTCTGTTTATACCGATGCTGAAAAGTGCCTTTCAGATTAATAGTGCTGTAAATATCAACAACCAATTCTCTCCCTAAATTAATCATTTAAATATCCTCACGCACTGTGTTGTTCAGGAATGAGGCTAGCATAATTACATTGTAAAATGCTAAAGTTAGTGTCAGCCATACACCTGCAACAATGAAATTACAAGTGGGCACACAAGATGGGAAAAATAGGGCAAGCGATCAATTGAAGGCAATTTTGTAGTACAAATATTGTCGCAGAAGCTGACTGTTTTTATAGCTGCTGGGAGAGAAATTAAACATCAGCTAGCCTCATTGCTTTATTAAACCATTGCTAAAATCTACCACTTTGCATTGTGCAAGCCAAGACCTTCCATGATTCAGAGTGAGACAGCTGGCTCAAGGAACAGATTTGGGGGTATAAAAACATTGTTAGGTGTTTTTTATCACCAAGGATGGACAGGGGAACCCATGGAACTTTCTGCTTCATGTCCAAAACAACACAGAGCAGTTTGGGTGTCATGTGTCAAGATGCCTGATTGACCTTGACTGGACATAGATGTTCAGAACTTGGTTGAGAGATCTTGGAAAACCAGGGCCGTGGGACTGACTAAGAAATTAAAACAACAACAAAAAAAAAATCCCAGAAGACGACAGTGGCACACGACTTCTGCACTGTCCAAGAAGTCATCAGGAGTTGAACTCTACTTGAAGGAGACTCCACATTACTCTCTTGACCTCAATAAATCCAAACATTTCAGGAAAAAATAGAGTGGACTGTAGCATGTTCTATCCACTTATGCCCTTCATTTGCTTCTTGAAGTGCAATTACCTTCAACAGCCAACTGGGAACTCATCTCCCAGTGAGATGCTTGTTCAGCATTTGCTCCTCTTTTGCACATGTACAGATGCAAGAATTTGCTTAACCATCTGTCAATTATTTATTTTTCTTCCTTACCGGAAAGAGAATTAAATATAATTAGGCATAAGGAAAGTTGAGGATAATTGTTTGCAGCAGCAGCAGAATAATATCCATGCTGAAAACTGAACCTGGAAGATTACTCCAAGGTCCCTAATTGCAATTTCTACGTCTCTGAGACTCTTTGCAAGTCCCCCCCTGCCCCCCCCCAAAATGCCAGCAGTCTCAAGGACAAGGACAAAACAACTAAGTCACTGTGTTACCAGCTACTTTACCCAATTAGAAATCAAAGAGAGGCTTCTGAGGGAGGTGGAGAAAGAGAAGAAAAGAAGCTTAAATCTTTGCAAACGAATGAATCAGTTGAAGCTTTCACAGATGTGTCCAGGTTGGAAATGCTAGAATTAAGTGGCAGTCTCCAAAACCATCTGTTGAAAGTTCTGTCAAGATCCTAACCAACTGGTGCTTAGCAAATTGATGTAGGAAAAAGGCAAATTTTCACATACTGAGAAATAATATTTAAGGAAAAAATGGTATACAGTCTCAAAGACATTCAGTTTACTTCATGTATTCTAACTCAAAGAATCAGAATGCTAGATTAAGATAAGACAGAATTCCAGCAGAGCTATTCTTATTTCCTTCTCTTGTTATGGACTCCTAGATCCCATCTGTTTCTAGGACAAGGCTTCCTCTCTCCTCAAACAGCACTTATCCTTAGACTTGAGAATAGAATTGGCCCATTCCTGAACCTTTCTCCTGTGGTTAGCCTAAGCCTCCTTACCTCCACCTGACTCAAATTCCTTCAATGTATGCATGTGTTCAGTAGACACTGCTTTAGCCAGAATTCCTAAATAATGCACCTCTTTGTGGCTCTCTACCAAAAGCTGATGCTTTTCCCCACTTTTCAAGCATGTATTATCTTCCAAAGTTGCTGATATCAATTTTGAAGGGAAGGGAGGGCTGTTTTTGCAGCTCAGCCATTTTGCTACCAAATTTTAGCGACTGAACAAGCACAAATAGAGTATTGTGGGGCTATATGGTGACCAGCTACAGTATTTGCTTAAAGGAAGAGATTACTAGCCAGAGCAATCTGTTCCAGTGCCTACCAGCCAAAGCAATCTGTCCCAGTGTTTAGTAACCCCAGTTGTTCCTCTAGTGGACTTCTGACTGAAGCAACTACTTTTCAACAAGGTTATGTTTCCAACGAATGTGGTGGAGGAACACCATGCAACTTTAGTCATGGCAATCCTTCACATCCACATCTAATAAATCATTATTAATCAGATGTACATTTAATCACTCTCTTTGGATTGGCCATGGTATCCTAATAAATGGGACTATGCCTATTTATATGTTTAACATTAAATTCCAATATTTTTCTGTAGACTTTAGTAAGTCAAGAAGTTCAGAACAGATGGAAGGAGAAACCTAATATGGAATTAACTGTATTTTGATTTTGGGGAGAGGCACTATCTAAACACATTCATGGAAAGCAACTCTATCCATGTTTTCTAGCCATAACTGACTAAATTAGCCATAATAATATTTAGGGATGAAAGCTCCCTGTTCACAGCACGGTTAAAAATACCAGACAGTTGGGATAGGTTATTCATTAACCATGTTTGTAAGTCTTCCTGTGACATTTGGTTTCTACTGTTGTTGAGAAAAAATTAGAATAATTGTTTTTATCTAGCCAGGCAAATCTTATTTTGTAAATGGCCTGGTCCTGTGCATCTTTATCCCAATGGGGTTTATTCATGACTAAGTGCATGTAAAATTTCAGCCTACATTATGTAGGACAGCTTGATGTCAACCAGCTAAATGTACAATATGATAGACCATCTGGCACTGAAGGAGACAATTACTCCATCTCTATTTTTATAGATTCTAATAACTGCAATTCAGATTATGGAATACATGAAGTTATCTTATTTCACACAGCTAATGAAAACCAGAGTGAAATTAACACGAACACATCATGTCCCAAATCTATAACTGGGAAATAGATTCTGCCTTTTGCCACCATGTTTCTTGGGCCCCAGGTTGAATGTTATGCTGCCAAGTCATTGCATAAAGTACTTTGGGGATGGGGAACTTGTAATGTTTTGGCTTTCTACACCAGATAATAATCTCAGAAAATTAGCTCAGGTTGTTCATTGAGGAAAATGTAATTTTATCTTTATAGCAAATAAAGCAGAATGCAGAAAGCTGACACTCAAGAAGAAGGAGAAGGAGAAATAGCTCATACAATAGACTGATGAAGAAAAACAGAAAGAATCAGTTTCATCAAAATGATAAAATATAACTTTCCTAATCTAGATTTATATGACTAGATAGGAACTGAAATATGAACAGCGCAATAAATACAAGATTGGACGACATCATTGTGCATTTCTCTTTATTGCATTTTACAGAAATTTTCAAAGATTATATTGGATTCACTATTCTTGCACATGTATATTTAGGGATGACAGAAATTTGTTCAATTTGGATTATAATACACATTTGCCTATTGAACTTCCTGAATCAAGACCAAAAACCCCCACTTCTATGATGAAATCTACCTATTCCTATGAATTGAACAACAAATGCAGACAAAACTGTTTATATTATGGAAAATATGCAGCAATGACATATATTAAGGAAAATAATTTGCAAAAATGTTTATATTAGGAAAGGGGAATACAAAAATTCTAAGAATTTTTGTGCGGATAACTTTTTTTTTAAAAGCAAGCTGTTATCACACAATGGAACTCACATATAATAGAAACTGAACTAAAACAAGCTTGATACATACTCCCATGAATCCCTATATATAGCATTGATCTCATTCATGTGTTTACATTTCCTGGGCTTAATTACTAAGATTAACACAATCATAGAAACAAACTGGATAATGCATAAGGATTACCAAGCTTCCTGAAGTTCAGGTACACGTTTGACCTCCTTCCATCACTTAGATGGATAGATACCAGGGATACAAACTCTTAAGTGATGACCCCAAGATTATGTAATTTCTTCCTCAGAAGTCCTTTTGGCATTTTCTATTTTTTTCTTTTTCAGGAACGAGGTTTCCAACAGCCTTTTGAATATGTCTCTAAATATTCTAGATAGAGGACTAATTGATTGATAGATTCATGCACGTAAAAGGAGAATCCCAGTTCCAGGAGAAATCAAGGAGACATGGGCCTGTAGGAATCCTACTCTGTAATGGTCCCCATGCTATGGAACACCTTCTCCCCAGAGGTATATATGGCACCTTCCCTATAGGTGTTATTGGTCCATAAAGCAATGAAGAGGATACATTCTGTGAATGAGCATTCAGGAGTTGATTGATCTGTGTGGTTTGGATCAGGCAGCCATAGAGTAGTTCTTTCCATCATGGCACATGAGCTATGGTTCAATTTTTGCTGGGAGGCTGGAGTCATGGTGACAAATTAACCTGTCCAATTGCAAAACAAAGACTTGCAACCAACACACATACTTCTGCCAGTGCAGAGGTGTCCAAAAAGGCATAATTATATTTTCAGCAGACAAACCAGTTTGTGTCTGCTTGTAATATGCCACTCCTGAATTGTAGATGGCTTCATATGAAGCCCAGGTCTTTTCCAGAAGCAGACACAGGGTTGTCTCCAGGTATGGTACGTAAGAGTGTACTTTATAGCATATTTCACATGATGGTCAATTAGACTTCTTCAGAAGCAAACAAAAGCCCCACCCCTTTCTTTTGGCAATAGACATAATTAAGTTTTTACTGCCAGTGACTCACAGGGCTGCTGTTTACCAGGCCCCCACAATATGCAAGTGATATTTTCTCCTATGCTGTGTTTTTCAGTGATGGCTTTTGCTAAGAAATGGAAGGCACTAAGCAAACACTCATTATATACCATTTGAAACTTAACACAAGGGATAATCCATTATCTGTGCCAGGTCAAACTTCAGTGATGCACATAAATCTTACTGGCCTTCATTCGGTATAAATGAATAACTTGATGCCTCTATTCACAGCAATGTGGCATTCCAAAATATTATCTTGGGAGGCTCGTGTGCTGTTCAGTGACCTTTGGGCACTCTAATTAAGGAGTGATGATTAAAAATGCCCCAACAACTTAGGGTCAGAAATGTCCTTTGCTATTTCCCATTATTCTTTGTGATGATCTGGCCAATCTTCCCTAAACCTTTTCAATGTGATGGGAATATAGCTCTGAGGTTCTCTGTGTTGGGAGAACGTAGCCAGTACACACATCTCATACGTGCCTATCTATGCATGGAACTTTAGTTAAAATAAAATAAATACAGAAACATTGCACTGTAATACAGAGAAGAAACCGTTGATGAATTTCTAACCGCTATGTTTAATAGTGTCAACATTTTAAAATAAAAGGGCAAACATCTTTTTAAAGGAAAAAGCTCCCTTGGAACGCACCATGTATTTTTGAGATTTCAACCCTATAATAAATCTGGGTTGATAGGCTTTTGTTATGGTTAAATAATGTGAATTCCACTCAAGCTACTTAAATGGAAAATGAAAGATGCCATCCAACAAGCTCCTTTATTTGTATTTCTAACTATGCCTCTACAGTGTGAAAAATAATTAACTTACCCTTTCCAATGTAATTTCTTCAAATTCATATTCAATCTCTGTTCCATTGACCTAAAAAAAATGATACAAAGAAATCTATTAATACCTGCGGGAGACATGTTTTGTGGAGGGTTAGTGTTCTTTCAAGTGTGATTAAACATAGTGTTACCATATTTTAAAAAAAATGTCAGTGACACTTTCTCATTCAGAATCAATGAAACATTCCATCCAGGGAAGAGCTGAATTGCATTATGTTGCAAACAAAAGCAATCCATGAGAACTGATCTGTCAAAAACCTGTAGTATTTTATTCATCTGGCATACAGCAAAAACTGAAGAGGATGGTCCAGTGATGTCTGACTCCTTGGAAGATAAAATGGATAATCTGTACATAAGTGATGCTTGTAGGATTAAGTATTTGAAGCTCTGCAATCCACTACCAAGCTTGTGTGAAGTTTGGCAATCTTGGAACTTCTTCCTCTCCAGTTCCTTGGTGTCCTGCATGGTTTTCTGCAGCTCAAACAGGCCCCACCCCCATTGTCTTTTTTTTCTAATTTAAAGAATTCTCAAAATCTAGCTTTTTCTCTTAAAGAAGGCGAGCAAGTCCTCAATCATTTTGATCGCCCTCTTCTACACTTTCTCCAGCTCTTCTACATTCCTTTTCAAGGCAGCCCGAACTGTACACAGGATTCCAGATGCAGATCTACACTAGATTTGGACAAAGGCATTATAAAGTTGATAGTTCTATTTTCAATTCCTTTCCTAATAATTTCTAGAGTGTTTGGATGGAGATCTATCAGGAATTCACAGGGCTATAGGCGAGACAAAGAAATTTTTAAATATTCTGTTGTAATCCATGAAGTCACTAATAGTTGAGCTTGACTGAAAAAGAAAGACTTTACCCTTTTTTAATTGATTGATTGATTGATTGATTGATTGATTCGTTATGTGCTATCAAGCTGGGTTTGACTCTTAGCAACCACATAGATTTTCTCCAGGATGATACCTTTTTTACTTAACCACAAAAGGTAAAAAGTATTTTGTTCTTAACTAACAACAAATGTCTTTGGACACACTCTGTATTTTTTCTATTCCAGCAAGTTCTACACAAGTTAAATCTAATCCTTTTAAGGCTTTATTTAATACTTTGTCCTTCATTAGCTGTTGTTCATTGACTCACATTTCAATCAGCATTTTGGGGCTTGACCCAGGTTTCAACCATCTGGCGAAAAGACTCATTTTGTACAGGGATGGAACAGTAAAGAGAAATCTGTGACCAAGTTAGATAGTGAACAAAGCTTCTATAACATAGGAGCTGATAAGGGACCATTTTTCGCCAAATATCAAAGCTTTACATTCTCAAAATATCCTGTCCATGCCTAAGATACTGTACCATGTTCCCATAAGACCTTATCATGAATTCCTATTATAATTTAGTAGAAGCTTTAGATTATGTATTTAGTGTCCTCCTCTTGAAATAACTCCATCTTGCTAACTCCATAATGCTTTTCTCTGCTTCACCAATATAGCCAGCTTTCCTTTGTGTTAAAAGCAATCCTCAAGCATTCCATGAAGACCATGGTCAGCATCTTCCTGCCTCCTTGCATAATGTTAGAACTATGAAAATCAGGGCTTATATAACCCATGGACTGCCTGTACTGTATTATTAAGCCAAGAAAAATGAGCAACAGAAAAAGAAAAAGCATTTTCAGAGTAAGCTGTTCTTTTGGATCACCCTTCCCCAATGGCATATTATGATTATTTATAAACTTGCTGCTGAGTAGCCGTAAGATGCAGTAGCAAATATGAGATAATCTTGGCTAGGTGGCTGGGAGACAGAATCACAGAGGTTGGAATAGGCAAATGGGAAATAGGATCCCTAGGAATGCTCAAATGTATTTTTTGGGAGAGTGGGGCAGAAGAACTGTATTAAAACCTGCTCTGGTGAACAATATAACCTAGACAATGGTCTTGCAGTAGAAACAGAGATCTGGTACCCTCTGGATGTTCTGGACTTCAATTCCCATGAGCCCCAGCCAGTGGCTAAGGATTGTGGTTTTGTACTCCAGAACATTCAGGTTGCCTGAAGTCTTAAAATTATGAGTAAACAATAGCTGTGAAGTCATCAGGCAAATGAGTGAGCCATCACCAGTGTGATGTCATCATGCAAATGCCACAATTCATCCTTGCATCCTAACATCAGACCCAATAATTAAGTCATGGCATCTGTGCGATGATGTCACCATCACACACATTTCATCATTTCCCTCTCTTTCCCTTTCTGGGATGCTCACATCTTAGTTCCACAGGCTACGATTGTGCAGGCCTAATACTTTTCTTCCCATTACAGCTTCTCCTTGCCTTACAGCAAAGAAAGAACATTTCTCAGAAGAAAATCAAGACCTGTCCTCTCTTATTCCAGAGATAGAGAATAACAGAAAAATGGATTTTTTAGTTACAGGAAAGCAGATTCCAACAGAAAGGTAGAAAAAATCCTTCCTCATAGTAACAACAGCTCAACATTGGAACCAATTTAGCTAGAAGGAGAAATGTTCTCCATTACAGGCTGTGTTTAGATGGAGGCAGGATAAGCTATCTATTGGGGATGATTTAATTTGGTTTTCTGCACTGAACAGCAGACTAGATGTGATAACATAAATGGCTCCTTCCAACTAAGTGGCCATATGTTTCTTGAAATAGTTTATGACAATGAGTACTCAACTGTAAACTTCACATGGGACATAGCTATAGCATAAATGCTACCATGTGACTGGTGAAAAAACAGATGTTACATAAACACTCTATGTTGGTTTGGTTTGTTCGATTTCTACCCCCCACCACTTCTTCTAGGAGCTCAAGTTAGCTTCCATGGGGATCATTTTATCCCCATAAAAGAACCCTATGAGATGGGGTGGTCAAACAGAGACTAGCTGCCCCAGAGTCAGCCTCTGAGTTTTCATCTAGAAAAGCAGAATATTTTTATTGCACCATTCACAAGTAAACATGTTAAGGTGCTGTTAGTTTCATGGAAGAAAAGGAGATAAGCTCAACTTTTTGTAGTTAGTTTTTATTTGGAAATATTAGGTAGCCCATATAATATTCAGAGTAGCCATATTTCCTAAAATATCTTGGTGTTATAGAACTAATAATACATGGAATATAATAAATATTTTCAATATCTAAACTTTTTATTGTTTCTTCCAGAGTTACTGAGAATCGTGGCTTAACCTAACCCCTTGTCAGCTAACGGTGGTAAGATTTCAACTGAGAAGATTTCCAGTAATAGCTCACGCTCTTGACCAAAACAACGTTGTTCATACTAGGTATAAAAGGTTGTATGGTCCTGCTGAGAGAATGAATGAGGACTGAATTGGGAAGCTAATATATGAAGGAAAAGTGAATGGGTTGAAAGGAGGAGGAAGACTGAGAAAAGCATTGCTGGATGGAGTTTGTTGGGATCCTTAAAAAGAGAGAGATTAGAAGTTTAAAGAACAAAATGCAATGTAATACATGATCTGACATATAGATATAGTGGAAGCAAAGATGGTTTGCAAGGATAGAAAAATATGGCAATTATAGTGAAAGGTTTGGAATATAAATTAGATTTAGCTGGATTTTTTCCCTCTATTCTCTCCTGTGTTTAACTTCCCATGCTTATTGCTTCTTACTCTTTTTCTACACTTTGCATAATGTTGTTTCCTCTGAAAGTAAATACCGTAGTATGAATAGTATGATGGATACTATGTATGTATATATCTGTACGGATACAACATTTAAATAGTTTTCTTCTTTAAAAAAAAAAAAAGTCTTCCAACATCGCTAAACTCTTCCTTTCCCATCATCCCATCATTGGGGAGCTACATATAGTAGTTTTCAGGTGAAATCTGGCCTCTCCAAAGCCAATTACCTTTTCTGTAATAAGAAATAAGAATCATCTAATTGGTTTACCGGGAATCAATAATGCCATAATCACTTCTGTACTGTTCAGTGGATTTACTGGACACCTTCATAAATGTTTGACTCAATTTGTATTCCATCTAGTTTTCCATTTTCTGACTTCAGGGAATTCTTGCATATAACTAAGCCTTCCATATAGAACACTCAGTGTCCTGTATAGTATGTTCACTTTGGAGCGATGGGTATAACTTTTTCAGTTGACTGGATTATTTACATCTTCTTAATCAGATTCTACTCAATGTCATTGTCCTAGCTCAGATACCGTTTCTTAGCAACTTTTTCCTTTCCTTCCCTTCCCTCCACTCGCAAAACATGCAGACATTTTCTGGACCCTGTGTTATAAGTATGACCTCCCAGCAGGGTGGGGTTTATTGTCTACAGCTGTGAGGTGAGGTTGGCCTCATCGCTTCTGAGTTTCCAAAGGTCCCTCAAGACTTGGTTATGTCAGCACGTCTGGGGACCCCAGGGGATGGGTAAGCTGGTGAGATGGCTCCCTTGTTACTAACATCCCTTTGTCTACTTTTGTTTCAGCTCAGTTCTTATAGCTTCTGATGTTTTAACTGTTAATAATTAGAGTGGTTTTTAGGTATTTATTGCTGTTTTAACTTTGTTGTAAGCCACCCAGAGCTGCTTGTAAAAGTGAGATGGGCAGCTACACAAATTGGATAAATAAATAAATAAATAAAATAAAAACCTCTTTTACAATTCCTGAATAGGGCTTGGGTGAGTTCCATATGTGTGTGTGTGTGAGAGAGAGAGAAGGGAGGCAATGGGAGGTTTTAACTCTAGTGCCATTACCACATGTACAATGCACACTCCTAGCACAGAGCACTTGTGAACACAGCTAAGTACAGCCAACTCACACACATTTCTAAAAATAAAAGAAACCCCCTAATGCCAGCACCTGCACAATGATGCTGTCCTGCTTGTTATGGTGCTAAATTCAGCCGAGGAACATTTGAAGCAGAAGGTAGGGTTAGAGGTAAGCTATTCCAAGCATGCTTCTTGCATTAAGTTCTTCAAGTTAGATTTGAAAGACGTTGGGATAGAAGTATGATGTGGACTCTTATTTGTATGATAAACACACACTCTGCAAGAATTCTGGTTTGAACATGGCAGGCAAATCTTTGGTTTGGAAATCACGGGCCATCAGGAATGTCAATGCACTAGATCAGCTTATTGCCAGTCAGGTTTTTAAGTATTTGGCATTACTGGAAGAGGAACTTGGATTGTCTAAAAGTGAAATGGCAGTATATTCAATTAAAATATCTCTTGATTTCACTATGGTCCTTCTACAACTCATGCATTACTCTCTATACTGGACTATGCTTTAGTTTATTCTAAATCTACAGTATTTTTAAAAAAATAATTAATGAGAGAGTATCACTAAGATGGATAGTTATTTGCTAGTACCCTGAATAACAAGTTGAAATGTCCCGTATGAATAAATCAATGGCTAAGGGTCTAAAATCCTATTCAGTATATTCCTTATGATTTTTAGATTAGACTAATTCAAGAAAAGATTCTTTTTCTTGACTCAGTTTCTCCAGAGAATGTTTTAAAAGGGATCCTTACTCGTGTTATATGGGCTTGTCCTACTATGATTGTTTTGGTCTGAGATTCATAAATTGGTTAATAAGATGTTAGAGGAACAATATAATTTAAAGAAGTCAATGCAGTTTTGAATTGTATACTAAAGGAACAATGATGGAACCATCTTTGCTTTTGCACGGAGGCAAGTCTGCCCTTTTGTCAGAAAATTGCAGAGTTTAAAGGCTTAACCACCAAGACATAAACAGTTTTGGGACATTAATCTGCTGGTATTTGCTAGACTCTATTAGCACAGTCAAACAAATAGGTCCATTTCAATCTTGGTTTTCCACTCTGAACAGCCTGTATAAAGCAGAACAATTACCTTGCAGTACTTGTCTAGGATTACGTCGACCTTCCAATCAAGTCCATCTTTTGGAGAAAATTATTCAGATCAAGTATTCATGAGACAAATTTAATTTGCACTATCCATGGAGAGGTTTGGCTTCTCCAGTGCATTGGGAATATGGACGTGCCTTGTTTGATGGAGTGCTGATTATAAGCTGAGCCAGAGGCCAGGTGTTTCTCATTAAGCTCATGGTGCTTGGTCAGTGAATCCCTCAATTATGTAAAATATGGTTTAAAAAGAAAAGAGTGCTGGAGATGTCATCCAGGCTTTATGGGTATATTCAATACCCATCCTGCCATTCCCTATCTTGAGAAGCAGTGGTACGCAAAACACAGGGAAAGAGCAAGAAGTCATAAGCAAAAGGCAGGAATAAGAGAATAGAAAAATTAAATCTAATTTACACCAACATTGTTCCCTAAGTCTCTCCATATCATTTTATCTTTGCAAACATTCCTTGTCTCTTCCATTTGTAAATAATCCCTTTTTTTTTTCTTTAAATTTCTCATCTCTTTCTTTTGAGGATGTTATAACATCCATCCCTCTATGACTCTTGGTCTTCCCCTTCCTCTGAAGCTGGTTGCTCACTTTTGATTTCAGTCTGCATTCCTTCAGCACCATTTCATTCTTGACCTTCTTTCTTTTTATTTTATTACCTACACTTCTTAAGGATCCTGTTTCCACTGCACACAACTATCAGCTCTTCAAGGTAGTCCGGGTGAAGAAACAGATGCCACAAGTTTGATTGGAACTGTAGTTGATTGGTATTTGGGACTGTTGTTTCTCCAAGGTCATTTCTGTAGCTCTCTACAACAATTTACTTTTATGTTTCTCCTGACTTATCCTACTTCCACTCCATGTAACAAAGTATGCTGAACCAAAGTTATATACAGGTAGTCCTCGACTTACAACCATTCAGTTAACAACCATTCAAAGTTACAATGGCACTGAAAAAAGTGACTTATGACCGGTCCTCACACTTACAACTGTTGCAGCGGTCCCGCAGTCACATGATCAAAATTCAGGCACTTGGCAACTGGCATGTATTTACGACAGTTGCTGCGTCCCATGGTCTTGTGATCACCATTTGCAACCTTTCCAGGAGGCTTCCAACAAGCAAAGTCAATGAGGAAAGCTGGATTTGCTTAATGACTGTGTGTTTTGCTTAATGACTGTGGTGATTCACTTAACAACCACAGCAAAAAAGGTCCCAAGTGTGATCATAAGTTGAGTACACCCATTTTCACTTGTAATCACAGAATCATAGAATTGGAAGAGAGCTTGGAAGCAGGGCAGGAATCTTCAGACCATCTTAGAGAAATGGCTGTCCAACATTTACTCAACATACATTCATTCCTGACAACAGACCACATAAATCCTATCCACTTCCTTTCCACCAGCCTTGGCACATCTTAACATCTCTCCACCAATTATGGATTACTGTACTTTACATGAAATCAGGGCAGATGCATCAACCTATGTTGAAGACTTCCAATTTTTGAAGTTCAGGTTCGTTCTGCACCGTGTCTGGGTGGAGGGGTTGTGATTCAGTTTCGTGCCATTCAGAGTATGCATTTTTGTATGTCACTTTCTCCATTGTGTTCCAAATGAAGGGAAGATTAGGTGACAAGCAAACTGTTATGTCCTCCAGATTCTTATTTTATTTACTTAAAAATAAGCAGGGCCTAGCCCAATCTGAACTGGGAATATTGTATCTAGGAAGGAGAATGTTTATACTTCTCCTTACTTTTTCTTTTTAAAAAGTTAACTTTTGCAATTCAAGAAAAGTAATCCACTGGTGCAGAACACATTCAGAAATATATTTTAAAGCATGCATAATAAAAAGGCTGGGGAGAAAAATCCTTTGGTGAAGCATTTAGGACACATTAAGTTCTGACCTGCCGCTGTGGGTGGCACAAGAATTGACTTTTTTTGCGGTTTTAGTTTATATGGCTACAACATGATAGTGTTCTTCATTTTTTAATGATTGTATGCTACTCAAAGCCTATAGGAATGGAGTGGCCTAGAAATATTACCAAATTAATACATAGAAAGGAAAAAAGTGGAAACAAAAAAAAATTCATCCAATATTCAGGCAGAAAATGCCTGCTTGAAGTGAGCAATTTAGGTATCTAAAAGAAGTGACAGTTAATGTCTCAAGCATACGTGAGAATTGTTGGCTGCATCATCCCTGTCCACCAAATTGTTCTTTATCGTGTGGAATATGGGAGGGATCACCCAGTGGCCTACTTTCCATCTCTATTCTGCTCTCATGTTGTATATAAAAGGGTTAAAGATGGAACAATGGCATGTTCTTGGCATGTGTTGCCTGGCATGTATTACCGAGACCTGGCTCGGTCTTTGAAGAATGTGTAGGGTCTGTAGGAGTATTTCAAAGCCTCTAAGACTTCAGGTTTTTTTCTAGACTTTTCTAAAACATTTTATAAAATATTCTTCTTCTGGTTTTCCTCCAGGTACACAACTCTTTTTTGCCCCTTTTTGAGTGGAGCTCCTATACTGATCTCAATTTCAATGTGTAGCCCTTCATCCAAATGTTGTCTATCTAGAGCCCTCTTGTAGGCTCCTCTTGGGCACAGATCAATGGATAAGATGGGCTGATCCCACACTTCTCCCCCCTAAATCAGACACCTTAATATGATCCAACTCTCATTCATTTGTGTAATGCCAACAACCCCTGTGTTAGCATCGCAAGAAAAAACTCCTACATTTCCTTATAGAGATGACCCAGGACAACAGAATTGTCCTGAAACAGGATCCGTGGACACCCAACATCAGAAGCCATGCAGGATTCTGTCTTTAATTGTGTGTAAGCCACCAGCAAATGACTTGGGTCATCTTCTGTCATTCCTGTTGCCCATTCAGTGAAACCCTGAGCCAGCTAAAACTACCCACGTCACCAAACCCCAAAACAAAGCTCATTAATTCGCCTGTTTATAATCTGCAGCAGCTCTTCACTATCAAGATCTGCTTATTGCAATGAAAGGAGCTCTATCTTCCCTTTCCCTGTTTCAAATGAAAGAAAAAACATAACCGAGCATGGTTAGAGATGGTGCGGCTCTTACAAAGGGCGCGGATGTCATTTGGTGTCCAACTGCAGCACGCTTTCAAAAGAAGAGATGAAAAACTCAATTTCCGAATTTCCACAGGTGAGTAGAGATGCAAAGCTTTTAGGATAATGGTGACTTGTATTATTAAAAAAAAACTTCAAAGGGATAAGGCTGCCAGGAAGGAAAAGATGTTGCCTTTTCCATTCTCCTTGTTCATCTACTCTAAATCACCTCTCTGTTCTCCATCCCAACTTTGCTCCCCATCTAAAATACTCCTCCATTCCGTTCTTATCTAAAATAAGCTCTTGTGGTAGAGTTGATATGGCATGAAGAAAACAAATCACACTGGCAAAAAGGTTAAGAAGACCTTGGTTTTTTCATTTTCATTTTTTGAAATAAAGGATTATGACAATACGCTTCAAAATACCAACTTACAATGTAACCATGGGAAATATTATATCACCCTCTGCAGAAGGTACTAAGAAAGCTGTTGGCTAATGTCAAGTGTAGGATCCGTGGGCTTTCTGGTGCCATTTTGTCAACCAGTGGGAATTGTATACATTGCAGTCTTATCTCACAAAAAGATTTACCTAGGCAGTTTAAAGTGCTCCAAGAATGAGAACAGACCCAACCATTTATCGTACCCTGCTTAGTAAACTTATTTTTCACTGTAATAAGGGAAAAGGCACCCTCAGGGTTCAACAAGTCCCTCCTCTGAGACCCTTCAGTCTGAGGTCACTGTGCCTGTGGATGAAGAGTGACTGGACAATTAGGGCCCTTTGCTGCCACCCCCCTCCCCACTTCATTATAAGCTAGTTTCTCCCGTCCACACTAGCCCTCTGGGGAGTCAGAAGAGGATTGAAGGGGAAATCCTTGCCCCATCCAGATCTGGCTAACCTCAGAAAGGGAAAACGAAGAAAGACATTGGGAGTCTGTAGCATGGCTGGCTGGGGAATTCTGGGAGTTGAAGTCCACACATCTTAAAGTGGCCAAGGTTGAGAAACATTGATTTGGAATCATAGAATCATAATGGTGGCGCTAGAGGGGACAAAAAAGGGCCATCTAGTCCAAATCTCTGCAATGTGCAGGAAAAAGCAATTAAGCTGTCCAACCTCTTCTTAAAATCCTCACAACCATAGAATTTCCACCATTGCCACATGGGACTCAGCCATTCAACTTTTGAAAGTATCTATTCCGCTGAACAACAAAATTCCTTGCTGTATGGTCCCCCCCCGCCCCCGTCTTTTTCACAAAGAGGGGACAAAGTTCAAAGAAACGTCGTGGTACAGTGGAAGAAAAGACAGCTGTACTTATTCTGTGTGCAGGGGTAGCTGAGAGGCATTAGATCTCCCTTTTATTTAGTCTATTAGCAAATGCTGATCGAAAAGAAGTAGGCAGTATGTAGTCTATTGTGAGGAGTGAATGTTGGTTGCAAAAAACAAAAATGTTTGTCTCTAAAAGCGCTTCTGGGTAAAATAAAGATGAATGGGGAATGCAGAGAGAATGTGATACTTAGGAACTGTCAAAACAAGAAGAGGGTTCAGAAATAAATGGATGGTAAATGAATGTGGCCTGAACACAAAAATGAATAATTCGTAGAAAAGAAGTGCTTTGAGATGGTTTGGTCATAGAGACAGAATGAAGAGGACTGAATCAAAAGCAAATATTTGAAATAAAAGTGAATCGGTCAAAAGGAAGGAGAAGAACATGAACGTTCTTGTGGTCAGATGGAGCTGATACTTCCTGAAACAAATAAAGGTGAGGAATTTAAAGGACAGAAGTCAATGCATGGAGCAGTGTAGACATGCTGGAAGCAAGGATAATTTGGAAGGATAGAAAGGTATGGACTGATATAGCAAATGGTATTGGCGGGGGGGCTGCAAGGGGGGGGGGTCCAGCATGCCAAAATGGTGGCCACAACCGTGAGGATGAAAGTCTACACTTTTTTACTTCAATTGCATGATTGTGGCTCCCATCTTGACATTTTCTGTGGATACCCCAAGTGTTTGTATAAACTAGATTTAACCATCCTGCTAAAATAAGTAATTGGACTTTAAAATTATTTCTACAGTCACCTTCTAAAGTGAATCATTGTCATTATCATCCATATCATAGAATTACCCATCCTGGACAAACCCAGGTCCTTAGCCATTTGCGAAATAAAAGAAAGGCACATTTTCATTGCAATCTTTAATTAAATCCTTAATCTTGGCAGTTTTGATTTTTGTTTCCACAATAACAGATGCTTGAAGCAGGTATAAAATAATGTCCAGAATAAATTAAGAAAAACAAATATCCAAGCATAAACAGAGAGTTTTGATCAGCAGAGCATATTAAGAATATTCTATCAAATCACTGCAACTTACTTAAGTTAATTTTTATTTATTCACATGAATAATACAACTGGATAATGAGGAATGAATCTGGAAGCTCCTTAAAATCGGTCTATGCCACATTTCTCATCCATCTTGAACAGGAGTAAATCAGATGGGTTAGCAAATAAACAAAAGTTTATTTTGGAATGACTAGAATTGACTTGCAAATGAGAAAAAAGGATATTGCATTTCTTTAATTCATGTTTTCTTTAACTGGAATGTGGGCAAGGGTCTTCCTAGCGGAAACTCCCAGGATTTCTAACTTGCATAGCCAAAACCCACGCTGGATAAGAATTTTAACAGTTCAACTTCAATGTATCAGGAAACCTCCAAAACAGCAACTTCTAAAACAATATTGACAACAAGCTGCTTGCTGTCAGGAGGTAGGCCATTAACTAAGGGAAAAGGCAATCTTAGAATCAGCAGAATTGATTTGAAAATGGGAAAAAGAAACCATGTTTGTTTAATTGATTGTTATTTTAATTGGAGTGCGAAAGTGGATCTTCTTGCTGAAAATTCCACAGCAAATACTTCTTACCAAGGAAGACAGGTTAAACTAGTTTTGTTACTTTCTGTGTGCAGGAAAAGACATTTCCACCTTGGGTCCATCAATGACCTGAACTCTGTGTAACCATTGAGGCTTTATACCAGGTTGGGTTTTTAACAGATCTGCCTTTCATTGTTGCTTTTTAATCTGCTTTTTACAGTATAGTTGTATCATGTATTGCCTTTTTATTCTAAAGCACAAATGAGTTTCTGTACTCCAGGATGGTACAGAGCCCATGAAATCTTGACTCACAATTGTTGAAAACCACTGGCAGAGTTCCCCTCTATTTTAAGCACGAAGCACATGGAGAAATAAAGTGTATCATCTAAAATAGGCAGAAGGAAGGAAGGAAGGAAGGAAGGAAGGAAGGAAGGAAGGAAGGAAGGAAGGAAGGAAGGAAGGAAGGAAGGAAGGAAGGAAGGAAGGAAGGAAGGAAGGAAACCTTTTTCCCAATTTCATCCATGTGTGACATGTTCTCCTGTTCTTTGCAAATTTGCTATTATTATTTTGTGCTATTTTCTCATTTTAACATGTCATCTTTTTATTTTAATCCTTTTACTCTAAGGGATTGTAAACCGCTCAGAGTCCTGTTGGATTGAAGCAGTGTATAAGCCCCAGCAAGTAAATAAATAAATCATTCCCCCATCTCTTAATCCATTTTCCAAATATTATATGGCCAGTGAGCCTTACTTCTTCAATCTCTAACTCCCCAGATGTTGCCGAATTATAACTCTCAGCATTCCTATGAATGTGAGGAACGCTGAGGGTTGCAGATAAGCAATATCTGGAATGCCCCAGATTGCCTGTCCTCTGCTTTAGAGCATCTGTGCCTTCAGAAAACTTAGGTTTTCTTTTCTTCTTCCATATTCAGTTTTCTATATTGCTGTAGCTCATGTTAAAAAAAAGATGCTTCAAGTCATTCAGTTGCCTGCAGCAGACATGCTTAAGCAGTCATGAAAGTGAGTACTTCAGGGAGAGGAAAAAAGAAATTCACTCTCCAGTAAAATAAGTCCTATGATGTTGGCAATATCATGGACATGTTAGAATCAATGGATTTTGATCCTGAACCCTCTGTAGTCCTCTTTCGATGCTACTACCAGCAAAAGAGAATTGAACAGTGAGCCAGCTTTAACTCTGGGGTATATAACTGCCTGCCATAAAATTAAACTCTATTTATGCTTCATGGTCTTCAATGTAGTTTTGATGGGAATGAGAAAAGAGGCAACGTTAGTTCAGCAGCAACAACCACCCGCTTATAAGAGAAAGTCTGGACAATGAGTTTAAATACCTAAAAGCTATATTGTACAAACACATCGTGCCTCGATTCAGCTGAAGGTTAAATTCAACAGATTCAATCAAATTTGTGATGAAAGGCCACTAGGAAGAAGGTCTTCTCTGTGGATGCCCCACAGCTGTAAAATCCTTTCCCTGGACAGGCTCACTAGCATCTACTTTAATGTATTTTTTCAACAAGATAGTGACATCCTGGGCCTCTCAATCTGGTCTAGAGTGATCTGTGTCGCTTGTTTATACTACTTTTATTAGAGCTCTAGAATCATAGAAATGGAAGAGGACATTTAGGTAATCTCTGCTTGGTGCAGACATCCAAATTTAAGTACTGTATCCTGGACAGATGCTTCTCTAGTTTTCACTTGAACACATCCAAAAAAGGAAACCTATCACTGGTCTGGGTAGTTCACCCCATTGTCAACTGCTCTTACTATTAGGAAATTGGTAGGGATCTGCTTTTCTATAACTTAAAACCATAATTCCACATGCCATGCTCTGAAATGAGACAGTAAGTCCTGACTTCCTTCTTTTTCACATCCTTCCAGGTATTTAAAGAGTGCTATTATACCCCTTTCAAATCTTTTCTTCCTAAGATCAAACATTCAGCAACTTCATTCTCTCTTCCTGGGGACCCTGTTAATCCTTGTTGCAATTCTCTGAACCTGTTCCAGTTTCTCCGAAACCTCAAATTGTAGTGCCCAGAATTGGACACAATGCTCAAGGTGGGACTTGGCCAGCACAGAATAAATCTAAATGTTTACTTTTCATTATTCTTTTTATTTTGAACATATTTCCAGAAGTCCTTTGTGGCTATTGTTAGCATCTTTTAGCTATCTCGGCTGGTTCCAGGCTAATCCACCAATTAGCATTGCTGATATGAGCTCTTTGCTTCCATGGGCTGTTCTTTGATATCCTGTCCATCTTTCTACCTCTTAAATATATCCTTTATTCTTTTGAAAACTTCATTAATATTTTTGTTAGCCACATTGGCTGGTTGTGCTCTTCACCTGTTTTCCATTTTTTCCCACTGAAAGAATTCTCCTTCACTGGGGACTTGCACCCATCTTGAACTGCTTTTCCCAGTAGCTTCACCTACCATGCAAGGAATCTATTGATCAGTGCTCTGATTTTATTAAAATCTGCTTTCTTGAAGTCCACTGTAAGTATTTAACTACATTCAGAATCCATTTCCCTTAAAGTAAAAATTCCATCATTACAAGACTTTGCAATCATTACAGCTATCAGTGACTTATTTTTTTTTTTAAATCCAAGTAATAACAAGTATATCCTACACTTCAGCTTCATTACTCCAAGGAAGCTCATTATGGTTTTATAAAAATTAATGCGAATATAATAAACATAATAGATTTTGTGCAATAAAGCTGTAATAATATGGTAACAGTAGTAGAAATATATGTTAGGCACAAGAGAACATGCATTTTCTATTCACTCTGTGTTGCCCTGCAACAACATTTTTAAGTGGAATTATTATTTTAGCAGTATATATTATAAATATGTATCCAAATTCTTTTTGTGTATTGTTCAACTGATACACACATGCCTGCCCTCCTGCCTTCTATTAAAACACTACACAAAAAGAAGGATACAATGTGTAAGATCAAGCTCATCAAGTTTGCCATTTGGGGGGTCTCCATCAATACACAGAAGGCCCCCAGTAAAATACTGTGGGATGAGGAACTTCTCTGAAGCATTGTTAATTGATTATGGGTTGCTGAAGCACATTAGCAGTTGCCTCACTGGCTCATTAAACATTAAGGAAAAGTTATAATTTAGCTGATCTTAATAGTTTTTCTCCCTCATAGCTCTAGTCAACCTTTCAGACATGAGCCCATCTGTTTCTTGAACTGTAAATTAAATGAACACTGATAAATCAGCCAGTGCATTGAATTGGGAGATAGAGAGAAAGGGGAAACCAGAATCTGCTCTAAAAAGAACAGTCTCAGTGAATAGAAGATTCTTTATTAGTTGGGTCATAGGGCTGGGAAGAAGGGAAGGAACAAGTCTTTCTCCAGTGTAGACAAGCAACATTCAATGTCCTTCCATGTTTGTTATTTCATTTTTTAAATCCTTTGTATGCTATCTCATCAAGGATTGTAGGCAGCTTACCTTTCATAAAAACAATGCAGTGGTACATTAACCAACCCCTAGAAAGGTTCAATGGAAGAACACCATATTGATGGCCTTCCTGAAATTAGCATGAGGAAGCCATTCTATTGTCAGGGAAGGGGGGAAGTCCCTCTAGAGCAAAAGAGATGCAAGTCAGACAACATCTTGGAGGGTGGGAAGCTATAGCATCCCCTTGCAGTCCGCACATACCAGATAGGCAGATTTGACTTGAAGCAAATGGTCCTGAAGGTAATGATGAGCTGAGCCATAAAGGGTTGAGTGGTAGCATGGTAAATTAGCTTCTGCATTAGGAGCCCATCAGCTGTATTGTTTGATTGGGGAGGACACATCAAAGAGGGTCTAACATGGCCAACCTACTCGATACTACAACCCCAAAGGTGAATCAATGCAATTTAACAAGGACCTTCACATGCACATTAGTAACATGGCATTTTTGTTTTCAGAAGGTGGTGGATTTGGACTTCTACATTTCCTGCAGCCTATTTTATGAAACATAAATGTTTTTGGTGTGGTGGGAAGAGAGAACAAAGTACAATACTAGGAGGTAAACTGGAGTTGCAGATCTTGAGACCCCAGAAAATGTGGTGTCCAGGATAACCGCAGATGCAACCTCCCAAAATTACCAAATGCATAAGGTGACATTATAAAACAGATGACTTGTTACTGACTCTTTTAATTTATTATTTTCTTTGAAATTAAATTAAATACAATTTAGGGTTTGCCCAGACCACAGCCATTATTACTTGGAGTGCAACCACCCACAGGCCAGGCAACAGTTAAGTGGTCTGGCAAAAGTTCCCCACCCTGGCACTAAGTTAACCCAGCGAAAAACACAATGAGAAAACACAAGACATGCTTTTTGACTTACATAAGGTATAGTGTCCAACGTATCTGTATTGACAATTATTGGAGCAGGGCTGGCCTGGGAAAGAGAGAGAGACAAGAAGTTTACAGTACTGATAAACTATGTACATGATAAACTATGTACATCAAAAGCTGTTAGTGCCTTAGTCACAAAAAAGGTTTATAACATGGTTTGAATGACATCTAGGAGAACCACCATCCTATAGCAAATCAATAATGTCTGTTCATTATACAGAGGAACAGAAAACTGACGTTTGCATTTTGGTAGTAGCATATACAACTTACCTGCTCTAAAATCCTGCATATAATGCACAATAGGCTTATATCTAGATGCTTTTTTTTCTTTTGATCTTTTCTTTTAATTTTGGAGGGGTGTAATTTTTTGGCTGGCTTATGGCCATAAGAAGTTTAAATTAAATTCCGTAATAGGCAGAGGGCCAAAATCTGAGTTCAACTATGGCATAGCATTTATTTGTTGAGCAGATTGATAGGTTATTTCAGTCTAAGTGGAAGCAACGGTACAACATATCAATACAAAATATTAATGAAACCAGTACATTAGATACGACAATTTTATATGTTCAACATCAGTCTCTACCAACATCCATCTCCAAAGACTTTCTGAAATAACTGGGTCTTTATGAGTCTTTGGAAGGCCACAAAAGTGGTGGTGGAGAAGATGTTCTGAAGAAGGAAGGGGAGCTCCCGCTGAGAATGATCATTTCTGTGACCTGTCCCATTGCACCCCCTATTAGGAGGGGTCCTTCAGCAGGCATTCTGTGTTTGCTTGGATTGAGTTGATTTGGGAAACATCAGGCCCTGTGCCATATAACAAGGAGGGGGATCATCAAGTGTGGCTAGTCCCTTAGTGGCCTGGTGTTGCTGCCTTGAACCATTGGCCTCCTGGATTTTTTCCCTTTTATTTTTGTGAATGTGTATTGTTATAGGTTTTAATTGTATATTTATTTTTTTAGCGTGTTGTGAGCTGCCCAGAGTCCCCCATCAGGGGGAGATGGGTGGGGGGGGGGATGACAAATTAAATAATAAATAAATAAATAAATAAATAAATAAATAAATAAATAAATAAATAACTTTGAATTGCATTGAGAAACAAACTGGCAACCAGTAGAGCTCCTATAGCAGTAGTGTTACATGGCAGTAATCAGACTTTCCTGTTATCATATGGAGTTGCTACATTTCATTCCAGGTGAATTTATGGGTGGCCTTCAAGGGTACTTCCATGTGGAACAAATTATAGCAATCCAGTTACCAGATGACAGAGGCCAGAATGACCTTCTTCAGGGCTTCCTGCCATAACTAAGCTGGGCAAAACCTTCCTGGCCATGGCTTCTACTTGCCCTTTCAAACAGGAGCTCTGAGTCCAGTACTAGAATGAAGCACCAAAGCCCATCAAAGCATAATGCTGGGTTACTGGGTACTGATGTGCCCTGAGAGACTATTTCTGAAGTCCCCTGTTTCACTTGATTTTTAAAAGGGAGGGAGGAAGGAGGCAAAGCATTATGGTGGTTGAAAATGTGGAAAAGGCCATACTGCAAAGTGCACTAATTGTCAGAGCTTGAGGTATTCCAGAAACATTCTTTATTGTATTACAGTACAATAAAAGAGTCTTGAAAGTCTGCTGAGTTTTTCCTGTCTCATCTTGTATTAAACAAAACTATGGGGGGTTGGTTTTTGTTTTTTGTTTTGGAGTGTCTTTGTCATGTTTCCCACTTTCTCAGGACTGTGAAATCTTTTCTGGAAGTCTTCCCTTAAAGGGTCTGTCATACTTTCTCCCAAACCAGCTCTACATGTTTTTATGCTGGCCCAGGTGAAGCCACCATTCCTCAAAGCATTTAAACAGTGCGTTCTTTGGAAAAGTTGGCAGACTTGCTTCAAAAGCTTTTTCTAGTTGTCTTTACGGGCCCAGATCATATATCCACCGGGACCACTAGTGAAATGGGTGTGGGTAGACAAACAAATGGAGAACAATCAGAGAAAATCTTCCAAGCAGTCACACTAAGACTTCCAGGAGGATGGAGCTGCAGTGAACAGTTCCTTTGGAAGGTTTTTCACAGCCCCACAAATCACCAGCTTCTACCATTGTACAGGTAGTCCTTGAGTTATGATGGCAATTGGGACTAGGATTGCCGCTGCTAAGCAGTGCAATTGGAAAGTGACCACATCACTTAGCGACAGCAATACAGGCAGTCCTGGTTGCTGTCATGACCTTGAGACGTGCAGGTCATTAAGTGGGAAGCAGTAGGAGTCCCAGGTAAGGAGTACAGGGTGTCACGAGGGGAGGGGGAAGCCCTGGGAGGCCCGGTGGAAGCTGCACACAAGTTGGGGGAGGCGGGTGCCACAGAACAGTGCAAGCACATGGAGGGTGGAGGGGAAGGAGGGCATGGTGCATGTGAGTGAAGGGGAAGGAGGCCATGATGTGTGTCAGTGAAGAAAGGCCAGGGGTGGGTGGGGGCACTTATCCAAGTGACTTGCAACCTTCCCTGCCAGCTTCCCCATTGACTTTGCTTGTGGAAAGCTGGCAAGGAAGGTCGCAAATGGCAATCACGTGACCTCGGGACACTGCAACCAGTCATAAGTGCGAGCTGGTTGCCAAGTGCCTGAATTTTGTTTATGTTACTGTGGGGGTGGTGCAATGGCCAGAACTTCGAGGACCCATCATCTGTCCCTTCATTCAGCACCACTGTAACTTTGAACAGTCATTGAACGAATGGATGATAAACAAGGACTACTTGTATTTATTTGCAATTTTCAACCACTGGGATGATAGAGTTGAGTGGGAGATAGTTTGTATTCTAAGCTACTTTTCCAGGAAAGGTTGCATACTTTTTGTAGCCCAGTCTTTTAAGAAAGGTCTTCAACTGAAATTAGAAAGGAAGACTTCATTTGGAACCCAAGTTCTGGTAGGTGATCCAGAAGATTCCCCTCTAATGTGTTCAAAGGCAAACTCTTTCAACTTAGTCCTTGTCAATTGCTTGCCAATTTCTTCCAAACTCTACAGTTCACCTTTCCATTCTAATCACCAACTCAATTATTTCCCCATTCTATCCTAAGATTTATTCTACTTGCTTGCTGAAAGTATAATTTATAAAGCTATGTAACGTGCACTTATACACATATGTATGTTTAAAGGGGGAAACACAGTTAATAATTTAAGCTGCAGTCAGGTTATTTTCTTATATGTCAAACATCACAGGAATATAATAAGGAATCTATGCTTGGAAGAGGACAGCTTATAAAACAGACAGTGACTTATTTAAGGGGTTATGAATTATTTTAATAGATTAAGAGCAGACTCCTTTGCTTACTCAGAAATAAGGCCATATGTTCAGTGAAACTTGCTTCCTACAGAAGTGCATACAGAATAGCAGCCTTAAATTTCTTAACATATATTTCAACATTTTTACTGTAGCCTTTGAAGGTCCAAATGCAACTTGCATACATATATACCCACCACGCTATTCCCTTTTGGGGTAAGTAACATTAAGCAGAGTGCAGAAAAGGAATAACCCAAATCCTAATCTTAACAGAAAATTCCCCTTGTCCCCCCAATCCAAATTCATTCAGAATGTTGCACAAACTTTTCCAAAACTCATCCTGCTTCTTCCATTATCACCATTCCAGGGGCACAAAGAAGTAAAACACAGTAAGCAAAGTGATTAAATGCAGAAAGGCAGAGGAAAAAAGAAATGTAGAGTTAAATCTATATTTATACCAACAGCATTCACTGCATCACTCCATATCTTTCTGTCCTTGAAAACCATCTTTGCTTTCACCACTTCCATGCAGAGTTCCATACATTTCCTTTTGTTCTTTATTCCTCTTACCTATCTCTTTTGGAAGATGTCATCAATTCCATCCAATCACCTTTTCTCAATTTTCACCTTCCTCTTGACCCACTGACTTTTTATTTATATATATAATGGTATGTGGGAATGACCTTGGGAGACAGAGGAAGAGCCGCAGACTAGGCAACGGTCAGATAAGAGGCAGCTGAGCCTGCAGAAGGAATGGGGATGTGGCAAACATCTCAGAAGGGACCCTCCCTAGTTTCTTGAACTGTAAAGGTGAGGGGCGAGAGATGCCCTTTCAGACTTGCAAGACTGTTAATGTAACCTTACAATAAAGATAGAGCTAGAACTCCTGGGTGTGCTTCTTGTCTAGACTACTTTGGTGGGCTGACAATATATTTGTTTTGCTTTTTGATCCACATTCATTCTCTCTAAGTGACCAAATCACCTCAACGTATTTGTTTCATATTGGCCATTCATTTCTGCATTCAGTCCACCTTCCTTTAGGACCCATCCACACTGGTGTTCTGGGACAGAGGGCAAATGATGGCATGTGTATCATCACATAATTACGCAAATGCCATGACTTTTGTATTTTCATCAGATGCCATGATGTCATTACATAGCCCATCATCTATGCAATGACATCACAACACCTGTATTGTCATCAGGTGGACATCATTGTGGCTTGTTACAACCACTGCTGTCCATCTACTCTTGATCCCATATCTTCTTGTTTTATGGCACACACTTCTGCTGTATTTCTAGGTGTATGTGCATGAGAGAGAATAATATATGGGTAAGGCAGTGGAGGATTAATTAATTTTATAAATGCCTTATTTTACTGGCAATTCCTTTTGAAAAGTAATGATCGATTCAGTGAATATTAACTCTCTCTTTTTATTCTAGTTCTGCCTTTTTTCAGAATGTGGCTTCTGGCCCCATACATGTATGAATTTACAAGAATGTCTCATGTGCATTTTTAGTGAAGGGTGGGGGAGAATCTCCAGGTTGGTTTCAACCTGAGTTAGCAATCCCATGTTGATGGGGAGTGGCTAATGGGTGGGGGGGGGGAAAGATTTATAAGGTTCTTTTTATTAATTCTTTCAAGATGGTATTTCTTTAGTGTAAATACAGTAAGACGAACTCATAATAAATGACCTATTCAAAGGAGGGAAGCAACGAGAGAAGAGCACTTCACCATGATATTTCCATAATTAACCATGAATATACATAACAAGAACTGAAAACTAGGAATCTTATCCAAAACTGCAGGTTACTTAAAATTAAGATAAATCTTAAAGAATGCGCTCAAAGAATCATAGAACTGTGAAATTGGAAATGACCACAAGGCTCCTGTAGGCTAACCATCTTCTTAGGAAGCCTCCAGAAATGAAGAACCTACACCTTTTGTAGGTAGATTGTTCCACTCTTGTGCAGATCTTACCATCAGGAAGTTTTTCCTTATATTTAAAGAAAATCTAGGCAAATGCAACATTTTTCTGTTATTTCTGGTCTTAGTTTCTGTGGCCTCAAAAAATAGTTCATGGCCATCTCCCCTATGGTGCCCTTTATGTACATGAACATGGCTCTCATGTCTCCCCTCACTCTTCCTTTTTGCAGATAGATCATCCCAAATTCCTTCAGCCCGTCCTCAAGAATGTACCTTCAGGTCCCTGTACCATCTTCCTTTGAACTTTCTCCAACCTCTCAAAATCTTTCTGGAAATAGGGTGCCCAGAATCTTGGGTTAGAAAGTGCCCAAATCCATGAAGAATTCTTGCTTGTCCATCTATTGCATGCTTTTTATTCTGCTTCTTTAGCATTTTAATCCACTGACCTCTTTCTTCCTTTTTTCCATCCAAAATGCTCTGTATTTTAAATTCATTTTTCCACCCTTATATCTCTCCAGCATCTTACACACCACTTAGGTAACCTGACTAAAGATTATTTTCCTTCCGGCAAATCTTGTTCTCCCTTGGGTTTAATAGGGTTGCTTAGTACTCTGCTGCTAAGAGAGATGACAGTTGCAATGACAGATTGGAATTGGAACCAGATCACCGGGACAAGGAAGCACGTAGGCCATCTTTTAAAAAATGGGAGATCAGTTGCTCTGAGTTGTTTGAGGGAGGAAAAAGAGGCAGCTTGTAATGAAAAAAAGCTTTTCTTTTTAATCCAGATCACATCCTTGCACAAATACATATGCATTCACACGTAGTGATTTTCATTGTCTATTCACAGGGGTGTCTGCAAAATGTGGTCAGAAAGTTGGCAGCCACAATAGTGCAAACAAAGCTCTGCCCGTTTTTTATGTGCACTGCACTTAAATGTGTGTCACCTGTTTTTTATGTGATCCCCAGCCATCTTGACTTTTTTTGACCACACCCTGTAGACACCCCTGCCTTTATACATACATATCCTCACACATTCTGATTTTTTCTTCTAAAAAATCGACAAACATACAAACACTCACTCACATACCCTGTGTTTTGTTTTTAAAATATATCAAGATTCATTTATGATTAAATTTGTATGCTGCCCATCTCCCCCAATGGGAGGTATTGATACGGTAACAGGAAAAGGGGTAAATGCATTTATAAATAAAACTGATTTGTAACTGCGTGCTGGGTATTACAGGTGGTCCTCACTTACCAACCACAATTGGGACCACAACTCTGTCGCTAAGTGCTGCGGTTGCTAAGCAAAAAATCATGTGACTGCCCTGGACTTAAAACATCACTTTTGCTTCTGTCGTTAAGCAAATCACCGCAGTTGTTAAGTGAGGCATCACATGACCACAACTTGCGATTACACTTCTGTATTCTCCATTAATTCTGCTTGCTGGAAGCCAGTTGTGAAGCTCGCAAATGGCGATCACATGACTGTGGGATGCTGCAATGATCTTAATGTGAGGACTGGTCACAAATCTGTTTTTTTTCCCAACTGTCATAACTTTGGTCCCTCAACAAGGCAGTCAGTAAGTGAGGACTACCTGTATTTCTTAAGGCAGTGAAGCACTGCAGATTCAGTTCCAGAAAGGTTCATCGGAGCACACAGGAGTGTGAATGTACAGTAGCAGCTGTCTGAAACTCTTTAAAGCAATTGCACATTTTGGTGCATGATCCTGGGTCCAAGGAAACAATATAGAGTTGCAGACTCCAAAAGGGCTTTTGGAATCGAATCCAAATCACATTGCAAGTCTGCTGTCATTAACCAGGGCAACATACGTGTGTTCCGTTCTCTGAATAGAGTTCTCTAGTACGAACCATTTCCTAGACCCCAGAAAAACCTTCAGACTTCAGCATCCACAGGGTGGCGAATGACAAACTTGTGCAATGTCACAACACAAAACCACGTGACTTATGGATTTGCCTTTAACATCAAGATGTAAGTACAAAAGGTGAGGGGTTGTGTCATATTGTTCCAAGGTACATTTTGTCATTTTTGCGTCACCTCTGGTTACACATGTTGGTTTCTGAAATCTTGCACTTGAACGACCACAGGTCTCCAGTTCTGGTGAAATACTAGGACCAACCATGATTTAAAAGCAAAGAATTCCTTTGGTTAATAAAACATAAGCTTCATAACCTATAATGGCAGACAGCATTGTAGGGAGAGAAAGTTTTGTTTCATCTGCATTGTTAAGCAAATCAATTAAATTCACTTTCTGCACCAACAGATAGAGCTCTATGCAGTCATCCTTTGGACTCATCCCTTGCAGTCATTCTCAATTTTGCAAAGCTATTATATATGAACAAAATATGCATACTGTATTAGAAAAGGTTATGCACAAAAATAAATGGCTATTTGCGTATTATTTTCTACATATTATCCTGAAATGAGAGAAAATGAATGCCGAGTGGCCAAGATATGGAAAATGACGCAGAGCAAAAATGGGACAATTTGTCTCGTTTACACACAATGTTTTAAATGTCCGTGAATGCAAAGAGAAACAACAGGGGAAAGTGAGAATCTGCCTTATATCAAGGGCAGACCATGGATTCCATGTGCTTTTTTTTTTTTTTTGCCTTTTAAAAACAATGCATAATTGATGCAATATTAAAAACAAATGGGTCTCAAGAGTGGAATTTCAACTGTATCTGCCTGGGCATTCAAGGAAGCAATTCCCCTGCAAAGAGAAACACGTCAACAACCAGATTTTTCTCTTTCTGAACAGTTCTTGAAAGCAGCTTGAAATTAGCAAGGATTTATGTACATGTTAACGTAGGAAGCTTCAGTGGGTTGCATCAGAAGTTAGTATAAATGTCAGACGAGAGCTACTGCAGATTGTGAATCAGCACACCAACATTTCCGTATGCTGGTATCATTCACCAGCTTTCACCTCTATGCTTTCAAATTTTATTGTTAACTGCTAAGAGATTGTCAGTTGTCACATTGTGCATGAACACACAGTGTAAAAAAGGGTATGTTTTCTATTTAGTTCTAAAGTCTCATATCCACTGAGGTGATGGTACAATTTGGGCCAGCATTCTATATTTTTGGATGACTCTGGGCTGGGATGCTAAGCAGGGTTCAGCCTGGTTAACAGTTGGATGGGAAGCCTACAAAGAATATCTAGGGTGTAACTAGGCTTTGAAACAAATAAACTAACAAAAAATCCAGGAAAAATGCAATGGCCATTCACTTCTATACTGTTACCAAGAAACACTGGTGTGTCTATGAAGTCAAGAGGAGGTGAACTCAGTTTGAAGACTTTACCTTTACTTTGTTAAATAAGCCTCAATGGCTAGCTACTTCACACACAACGCTGAGCTAAAAACTACCCTTTACAAACCACAATGGCTGGATTCAGCAGGCAAGATGGATCTATCATTGCCTCAAGGTAGGCCAAGTCAAGAAACAGACAAGACATGGATTCCAAGAATGCTCTTTCTTGTAGTAAGAGGTCAAATAACAGAATCTTGAAAGCCCGTCCAAGTTTCTCTCTGTCCCATTTTATACTTTGAGTTTCTTTCTCATGCTTGTTTCAACCTCTGGACTATGTAATGTCTTCTCCAAGTCCCCCCTTAATGGCCCGTTCATCCCTCCCCCCCTTAACATCTCTCTCATAACTTCCCCAAGATCAGCTCTACATTCCTTTTTTAGACTTCTTTTATTCTGCCTTTCTTATTTTTATAAATAACTCAAGGTGGCAAACATACCTCATACTCCTTCCTCCTCCTATTTTCCCCACAACAACCACCCTGTGAGGTGAGTTGGGCTGAGAGAGAGAGACTGGCTCAAAGTCACCCAGCTGGCTTTTGTGCCTAAGGCAGGACTAGAACTCAGATTCCCAGTTTCTAGCCTGGTGCCTTAACCACTACACCAAACTGGCTCTTTTCTTTCCCTTTCCCCAATCAGGGGAACGCAAGCAGTGTTGTGGCATCACAATGCACCCCTTTTCTACATGTATCCCAACATCACACGCCTGTGCCAAAGGTGCGGAGTTTCTGGCAGGATGCTACAACACTTCTTGGAGCACACTGATGAACTTATGAAGGGGGAACTTATGGACGCAAGCCAAAATGAAATGAAACACCTAATGGCATAGTGAATGTGTGGACCCAGACGCTAGTTTTCCTAGACTCATTTTGTCTCTGTCCTGGTTAACTGCAATTGATCTTTTTCTGTATTTTGGACTGGACTGAATTGCTGGCCAGTGTGATAGATCCTAATCCTGCAAAGGCCTGGCACTGAGCGTCATCTTGCATGTTCTTCACACTCAAATTTGATATAGATATAATATTCACATCTAGCACTGCATTATTCTGTCTGAATTAAAGGCAAATTAAACAGGCGAAGGATCTTTTCAACAGACATAGATAGAAAGGCAGGCAGGCAGGCAGGCAGGCAGGAAGGAAGGAAGGAAGGAGAAATGTGTCTTTTCACATTGCCTGCATCATATTCAAAGAGAGAATAAAAGCTCTCCAAAATAATTATCCCCACACACATCTGTGTTGTATTTTCTTTTTTTCTGAAGCTGAAGCAAACCAAGTGAATATGAAATATTAATAGATGCCTGTTCCAAAAAGAGCGGTGATGGTGGTAAAAATAAAATAGTAAAAAGCCAAACAGCAAGGGATAAAATAAAGATATATGGAACACAAGTCCCGGTTCAAATCTCATCTCTGCCATAAACTCTCTAAGTAGGCCTCTTCTCCATTATTTAAAATATTTTATAGGATTGTTGCATGAATGAAAGCAGCATGTTACATTTCTGGATGGCACCTGGCTGCCCTTAGGCATCCTTGCCTGGGTTCAAGGTAAGCAGAGTAAGGCCATACTTGGTCATACTTGGATGGGAGATTATCCAGAAATGTCCGATCTCTAAGCTAGCCCAGAAATTTTATCTGATCCAATTCCTATTGGATCTTGAAAAAACTAGGTGTCGGGCCTATTTAACACTTGGCTGGGACACCACTAAGAACTTCCAGGACTATAGGCTACACTGGGAGTTACACTTGTGGGTTTGATGAAGAGGAATGATTACAGTAAAACAGAAGATGACATGATTTCAGTGCTACAAATTAAAGAATTTTATGAATCAAAGCTCTCCCTCAGATTCATAAGAGGAGGAGATTGGTATGGTGGTTAAGATGCTGGACTAGAAACTGGGAGACCATGAGTCCTAGTTCTCCCTTCTGGGTGGTCTGGGCCAATCCCTCTAACCAGCCTAATCCACCTCACAGGGTTGTTGTGGGGAAAATAGGAGGAGGAGCATTATGTATGCTGTATAAAATAAAGGGGAGATGTAAGTTAAATAAATAAATAAAGTTCCAGTCCTTGTGATGGAGATATTAGAGGCAAAGTTTCATAGCGCTTTTTGGAGGAAATACTGTAACTTCATTTGTTGAGTGAAAGGGTACATCAACCCAGAGGGACCGAGTGTGTACTTGAGTGAATAAAGACACAAAATTGGATAATGAGATCTCTACAAGTATCATCATGAATAAATGAACAGATAAAGGCTATAGCAGAGGATCCCTAAAATAAATTTCTAAAATTAAATATTATAAGACCAAATAGAGTTTGTGGCATCTGTTTCGGTCTCTGTGGGCTCTATTTGTCAGCAGCTCCTTTAAGTAAACCAGTGCTTTTCTGATATGTTGACCACAGCTCCCATAATCCCTAGCTAGCAGGGGCATCTGCAGGAAGGGTCAAGGGAGTCAAGATGTTGGAGCTGTAAAAGAAAGTCAAAAAGTCAAGATGGAGATTGCACCTGCACAATTGAAGCCACACCTCTTTTGCTGTAAATCTTGAAGGTTTTTCTACCCCCCCTTAGAGACATCTATGCTAGCCAACATGACTGCTATGTTCTTCAAAATCTTCACTCTCATTAGATCCTTCCCTAAACTTCTAAGAGGAGACAGGCCTCATGTCCATAGACGATGTCAATTCTTAAACAGAACAATTTTGATATTTACCCCAAAGCTTGATTTTTCCAATGCAAATGCTTTTTTTTTAAATAACCCACAAAATCATATTCACTGTAGTGAGAAAGTTATACTTGCATAAATAACCAACTACTTATGGAATTTTAAAGTTACAAAAATCCATGGGTGAGATTCTTAATGATACACATGGAGATTTCTGGTAGCATCAGTTTAAACCAATCAACTGATAGTATTGATCATCAGCTGCTATATTACGGCTTTCTGGAAATTGCTAAGCAAATATGAACCAGGGATATATATATATATATTATTAATTGGGTGTCATCAAGTCAGGGTTGAGTCTTAGAAATTACATACATAGACCTGCTCCAGGATGACGTAGCCTATATTTCTGAGAGTTAGGAACTCAACAGGTGAATGGCTTCAAATACTTTTTGTTAGCAAAAACTAGGGACATCTTTCCACCTTAATTTGTATAGGTTTAACATTCCTTTAACCAGAAACAAAATTATTTAGCAAATCATGTTTAAGATTTAGCCACAAGAGTAATCAGTCAGTAGCCTCAAGGCTGTAATAGGCACCCTTGAATTTTTTAAAGTGTTTATAATAATACTGAAAGACAAGCCAGACACACCACAGTTCTTTGTCCTTTATCCTCAGGGAGAATGTCATAGTAGTTTAGTAATGACTGTGTCCGAAACTTTTCTTACACATTTCAGCAGTGTTTCTGATCGATCTCTAAATCAGAAAGTTTGGCAGAAGTCTGTTTAGTGGAATTAATTAAGAGAAGTGTTTATCCAGATTAAAGCATGAAATTGATTCTGAGTCATCTGGGGCAAACACTTTGCAATTAGTTTAAGTCACTGTTACATCCTGCCAAACAGCAGTGGGGGGAAATGAAGGGAGAAGTGAATTGGCAACACCATCAGAATTCAACAGCAATCAAGACTGTCAATGGGATACAGATTAATGGCTGGGAGCCCATCTTATCTTCAAGTGAAGAGCTGTTAAATGGTGTCTCAATTTCCAGTGACAGAAGTAGTGTGATCAGAATAAAGAACTTGGCCATCTTCTAAGAGAAAAGGGTCCTTAAACTGAGAGGTTGTCTTCAGCTCTATTGAAAAAGATTCTGACAGAGCCAAGGTGACTTTTCTGTATCCTTAGACGAACAGAAGGTAGCTGATTATTTTTTTCAAGCAAAGAAAAAAAATACCATATGATTACAGTACAAGGGGAGCAAATATTGTCTACTTGTTTGGGGTGACATCTTTGTAAGCATTTTTTAAAATTTATTTATCAAATTTGTCACCACCCATCTTGTTAAATCACTCTGGGCGGTTTACAAAAACATTGTTTTTCAAGCCATTGACTAGCTAGTCTAAGATTTTTATGTACAGGTTATAATGCCTTGTAATTATGCACAGATGTCCCAATGTTATGTAGCCTCCAATGGCCCTTTGGTGTTACTGTCAAGACTTGGCCAAGGTCATACTTCAAACAATCTAGTCAGAGAGGTAGCTATCAATTCTAGTGGGTCCAGAATTGGGTATTAAAGAGACAGAGCAAAAGAGAGAGCAGAATTGGGTATTAAATGCAAGAAAGAGAGCATTCTTGTTCCAAGAGGCTTATAAATTACACATGAGAAAATGAATAAGACCTTGGGCAATGTAATTATAGCAGATGAGGTGATCAAACAGCAAAGAAAGATTTGTAGTTAAACCTACTTAATCCTGGTAGATCACAACTGGTATTTGGATCTGCTAACCCAGAGAGTTGACACTGGTGTGAGATGGTATAAAATGGTGCCCAGCCTTAAACTACAGAGCTTAATTTGCCAGTTTTCTGATGAGGAAAATGAGGAACTGGTGACAACAAGGATCTGGCACTAGAAGGGGTCTCCAGGAAGTCCCAGTTCATGATACACACATGCTTGTTAGAGATATAGAAATCAATAAATGGAAGGGACCAATCACAAGTACATTCTGTTCCATTTCTGCATCAGTGTGCAACCTGAAACATTCAGTACAATCACAATTATTTGTGTGCACAACTTTTGGATTGAGAACAACACTGCAGAATCCAAGGATGGAAAAGTGAAAATTAAGTCTGAAAAAATAAGGACCAAAGGAAATTCTCATTCTTAATATATGGATGGTGCTCTAACTTGTTTATCTTTCTGTCCATCAATTGCCTGTCTGTAGATACAATCTCCTACATTTAATAGTGCTTCTCTTCTATGGCATTCTTCATTTCTCTCTTCTGAAATGGGACCCATTTTGTGGAGAGGAATTCAGGGTCAGAATATATTTCATACTGATACTGTGCCACCAAGCAGATGGAGAAAAAGAACAATTGCCTTTCAGTATCACACAGAACAATGGTCAATATATAATGAAATGTGATGAACAAGACTTTGACATATTTTTTAATTGGATTCCTGTAACAATTCATCAGAGCTAATTGTGTAAAAGCCATCTACTGATTTTGTACTACATTAGCTTGGTGGTTGGGCTTTGTGTCCTTAACACACAGACACATACACACACACACACACGTCTGGAAGCATTATAAAATAAAACAAGGTTGAATGCTACTCATTATGTAAAGACAGAGTTTTTCTTTTTAATGAAAGGTTTCATTTTGTTCACTCAAGCAATAAAACAATGCAGAGAAACTGAAAAGCTGAACAGCTGCTGACAGCTTATCTTTACTTTTTCACAGATCCATCAGGTCAGAAATATTAAAAATTTCTTGGGCTTATCTCCTGGAGAACCTTGACAGCAGTGCCTTCAGAAAATCACCAAAAATGGGATGGTTCTAACCAGTATAAACACAACTCAGTGCATTCAACTTCTTTGCATTCAAAGGGATCTCAGCAAAGAGATGAAATTCCACATTCTCTAAGGCAAGATGCCTCCCTTCTTTGCAAATAAATCTGGCACCTTCTGCAACATCTTTGCAAAATATATTTTGCACATTTTTATTGGAAAAAAAGAAAGAAAGGTTTTTTTTGGGATGTAAGTGCTTTTGAATAAATTGGAATTAAAATAGACAAATGAATCGGACCTTTGTGGGGATGTTTTTTGTTTGGTGTTAAAGAGTGTGGGCAATTGGTGGGATTTTACAAAGCAAAAGATAAAGGTAATATGAGCCAGACTGTGATGCTGACTGTAACTACGGAGTGCCATTTGGGACAAAAGTATTAAGGGCATAGGAAGGGAAAAAAGGAGGAAAAAAAAGGGGGAGGGCGGGAGCTTGCCTTTTACTCTTTCTCTTGCAATTGAGAAACTTTCACTTTTGGATTATAATATTATAATGGCAACCACCAGAAAAGCAGCCAAAATAGCAGAGCAACCTGCAGAGAGAGGAATTATACCAGATTTGCTTCAGAAAATGTTTGAGGAATTGGGCAATAAGGAATTAAAGAAATTTCCATAGAAGATAAGTATTTCTCAACAAATTCAGCTTTTACCACAGCAGTTATCTATGTCAATAGTAAGAGAAATGGAAATAAAAATGAACTATGTAAAGCAAAAAAAACTTTTGAGTTTGCAAACCAACCAGGGAAATGGTTAGCATATCAATTGCCAAAAGAAAAAAGAAAAGAAAATGATACTGAAACTACAAGAGGGAGATACTGTATGAATGGACAATGTGGCCATGCAAAAAGCTTTTCATCAATATTATTATAACTTGTATAAAGCAAGTGACATGTCTCGCGAGAAAATAGATGAATACCTAAAGAAGCAAAATTAACTGAGGATTACAGAAGAACAGAAACAGATTATGAACAGACCTATAACAATAAGGGAAGTTTCTGAAGTTATAAAAAAGATTAAACCAGGAAAGGTGCCTGGACCAGATGGATTATCAGGTTCTTATTATAAAAGTTTTGAGGATGAACTTTTGCAACCTTTACAACTCGATCTTACAGGAAGGAAAGACACCAAGAGTTGGAATGAGGCCAAAACAGCACTGATACCTAAAGAGGGACCAGACTGGACTTTAACAAGAAACTATAGGCTGATCCCATTATTGAATGACTGTAAGTTGTTTACAATGATTCTGGTTGATAGACTGAAAATAATTTTGCAAGAATTTATTCAGGAGGATCAATGTGGGCTTTTACCTAAAAGTCAGTTAAAGGACAATCTTAGAAATGTGCCAGACATTTTGGAAAATTTGGAGCAACCTAATGAAAAACAAGCCGCACTGATTTTATTCGATGCGGAAAAGGCCTTTGACAATTTGAATTGGGCTTTCCTATTCAAAGTTTTGGAAGATATGAACTTTGGAGAGAACTTTATAAAATGGGCAAGATCAATTGATACTTCACAGAAAGTACAAATAATTGTTAATGGAGATTTAACAAAGCCTTGTGAGATACAAAAAGGAACAAGACTGGGATGCCCACTGTCTCCTCTCTTGTTTATTTTGGTTCTTGAAATACTGAATAGAGAAATTAAGACAAGATGAGAGAATTGTGGGAGTAAAAATTAAAAAATAAACTTGTAAGTAAAGGGCTTTTGCAGACGACTCAGTGTTGGTTTTGGAAGATCCTTTATAGGGAATTGAAATATTAATGAGAAAACTAAAAGAATTTGGTGCATTAGCAGGTTTTAAGATCAACAAACAGAAGACAAAGATGTTGAAAAAAACATGAAAATAAAAAATCGAACAGAATTGATGAATAAAACAGGTTTTAAGATTGAGAAGAACTGAGAATGCCGGGATTGCCTTCGGTAAGTGAGGCGGTCACATGATGTCGTGCTTTACGACCACATTGCTTAGCCACGGCAATACTGGTCCCAACTGCTGTCATAACCCAAAGACTACCTGTAAACAGGAAATCCGGGGTTTGAATTCCAGCAGTGCCTATGATCTCTATTTCAAGGTAACGGCATGTTAGTTTAGAGAGCCAGTTTGGTGTAGTGATTAAGACACAAGGCTAGAAACCAGGAGACCATGAGTTCTAGTCCCACTTATGCATGAAGCCAGCTGGGTGACCTTGAGCCAGTCACTTTCTCTCAGCCCTAGGAAGCAGGCGATGGCGAACCAGTTCTGAAATATTGCCAAGAAAACTTCAGGGACTAGTCCAGGCAGTCACCAGGAGTCAACACTGACTCGAAGGCACCCCCCGCCCCCGCACATTAGCTTAAGATCAACACCTTTATTATATAACAAATACCTTGATGCAAGTTGCAGTGTGTTCTTTTTTATTTTTTTTCCTTTCCAATGTCATACTTAACTTTGAGTGAAAAAGCCAAATAATTTTAAATCTCATAACACTGATATCCTAAATTGTAGCTAACACTGATAGAATATCTACTGTACTTTTTTCTTTTCTTTATTTCCAATACTCTAAGTTATCTAAATAACAGAATGTCAAGAATGTGTAATTACACCATATAAATATCACTGTATTGAAATAAGATAATGTATCAAGATTTATAACAATAAAATAAAAAGGGGGGGAAAAGCAGAAGTCCAGTCCTGTCCATTTCTTCCTTTGAAAAAAAATGAAGAAAAAAGGAAAGGTGGCTGGTATGACAGGCAGGATACCCACAATTTATTTGTTTATTAAAAATGTTAAACCACCCAATAACCAAAGCTCTCTGGGTGGTTTATAATAAAATGCATTAAAAGTATAATTTGAATAAAAACATGTACCATAAATTCAAATAAAAGGCAAAATTAAAACATATAAACTAGGCAGCAGCAAGATGGTTATTCAAAATATAAAACAAAATGGGAAAATACAAAGGCCTTTGCCTGGTGCTGAAATGATGCTCATGGAGGTACCAGTCATCCCTAAGGAGGGAATTGCATAAACGGGTCTCTCTCTTGCAGACACCCAACAGTTGCCCAGTTCCAAGGATAAGATTCATTATAAGTCTAATAACTGAGAGGACAATCAGGCTGCCAGATTCACTAGCAAGACCTAGGCAGAGATTCCTGGACGTTGGATTGACTGGGCTCCAAGCTTGACTTGGCTTAAGACTCTCAAACACATGATACAGCAAGCTAGATAAATATCTTTATTGCACAACCGAAGGAAACCACTAAAAAAAATTGATTGCCCTATCTTAATATGAAAACACAGTTCCCTTTTGATACCTATTGAAGTTTAATTCCGGTGATTCTTTCTCCTGCCCTTTTCATGGTTAGTAGATATTTTGTCCTGTAGATTATTTATTTATTTATTTATTGGATTTCTCTCCCACCCATCTCCCCTACAATAGATTATGGCCTTGAAGCTGGGTGGTTGTCGGTTGTTGACATATCTGACACATCTGCCAGTTTAATGTGAAGTCCAGCCTATCTCTCAGTCTAACCAGCATCACAGGATGTGGCACTTATATGCTTTTTAAGAGTGAGGGGAAGAAAACAAATGTTGCATTTTTCTGCTGGACAATCTAACTGCTGTACACCCGTTGGACCCCAGTCCCTAGTGACTACCAACAACAGAGGTTTCAGAGAATAATGACCCCTTATGAGTGGTTCACAGAACAGCTTGAGTCTCATGGGTTTATTCTTTACACAGGTCACTTTGAGCTTGGAGTATGCTCTCAGGCGCAAGGGGAGAATTACATTCCTTACTGAAGTCATTATGGAAGAAACCATATGGCGAAGCTAGGGCTACGTAGGCCAATTAAACTGTTCCAAACCATCCTAGGAATTCCATTAATGGAAATGCTATTTGCACATTGACAGGTCGTTAATTAAACATTAAACCTTGCAAAAATACTTGAAGTTGGACACCACAGGTACAGCTGCCAAGGAAGTCAACAAAATGAACAGTCCAGTCCAAGAAGGGTTTCTTGGAAAATTTTAAAAATTCACTGGAGGCCTAACAGATGTTGAAGGGCATATGTATAGGGTTTGTTTTATATAGCCTGATTTTTAATTAATTAATGTGGGTATTTATTTTTTAACTGTTTGTGGGTTTTACTCTAATTGTGAGCCGCCCAGAGTCACCCGCTGGGGGAGGTGGGCGGCATACAAATTTAATAAATAAATAAAATAAGACAAAACGAGCCGACATGAAAGGCAATTGCACCACTTAGGATTCTAGATTGTTCTAGTCAGGTTAGGGAAGGTAAGAAAATTAAGAAGTCAGTGGCATAAATAACTTCTTGAAGGACAGCAGATTGTACACCATCCCCGTCACTGCTGATCACCACTATTGAGCCAGATTTAAAAATACACAAGGTGTCCCACATCTGCAGAAACAATTAAATAGGTCAATGCAGTTTTGACAGGGCTGTCGTAAAAATATTGTCCAAATGGCAGCACCATGCCAGCCCTAACTGATATGGACATTACTGCTTAGTAATGGACCTAATTAGAACTCAGATGGGAGAAAGTCAAGGCAATGTCCCAGAAGAAGGCACTCGCAACCCAGGTCCATATTACAGCAAAGAAATACAACTTGGATGTATTCCTGTAGTTGTCAGGAGTTAAGCGCCATTCAAAGGCAGCCCATATGGGTTGCAGCCATTGAACTGAACTTGGCTGATCTTGAAAAAAGGCACAGAGGGTCAGACCTGGCTAGTTCTGGAATGATAGGGCATAAAAACATCCAAGAATTGTAGGCTAAACTGTAAAGTTAAGAAAGAAAAATCTGGGGGGAATGCAATTCCCATCTACCCTAGGAGGTACATTGATAAATGCCGTTGACACATTACTGGGACTGTAGTAATAACCATTTTAAAAATGTATACCTAATCCTGCTTAGTTTTTCGTGAGCCCAACCAGGGCTGGCTATGGGTTTCTTAATGCAATGTCTTATTCTCACAAATGCACAGTCACACACCCTCAGATATCCATTCACCATTCACCCTTTCTCCCTTTCCCTTCCTCAACACCCCCCGCCCCCATGATGATACTGGGAGGCTCCCCCACCCAGAGATCCACAACATTTCGTAAACAACTCCAGCAAGTATGCCCGCAGCTAAAGGCGAAAATGCTTCCCTTTAAAATACAGCATTTTACATTGGATTGCCACTTTTGATCTAAGACGCCACAGCTTCCAGACTTGTCAGCACCCGTGCAATTTCTTCCCTCCTGAGAAACAATATAATTTGCATCTCAAGAACAGAAGGTCAGTACAAAACAATGAACAACAACAACAAAAAGGTGTGTGTGGGGGGGAATCTTGCATTAGATAGAAGCTTTACTTCCCTTGGCTTTGAATGAATAAAAACGGATGGTTAAAGTCTATGCGCCAACCTCCCTGCCCTGATTGAACGGAGAAGTGAAATTAATATAATCATGAATACATCAGATAAAATAAGTGCATGTGTTCCCCAAACCCTATGCAAGAAGTCTGTATTAGTAAAGGGGAAAGAATGGATTTTTTTTTCTTTACTAATACAGACTTATTGTATAGGGTTTGGGGAACACATGCACTTATTTTATCTGAACTGAGGGAACTGTTTAAATTGGAAGCAGGAATGCAGTATAGCATAAAGATATAAAGACTGGGGCAAAACAGGCAAACTGCAAAGGCCATCGAATACTGTCTACCCTCCCAAGATGCTAGCTGTACATTGCTATCCCTGTAAAAATCTCAGTGCAACTTACATAGTTCTCCCACCGGTGCCTCATCCTAGCATTGATCAGACAAGCTCAGTCCTCTTTGCATTAGCTTTGCAGCCCAACTTTGCCGTACCTGGAAGGACCAGAGCTGAGTTCATAGTCCAAATCAGCAAAATGTCAATATCCCAGAATGGCAAACAGAGCAGAGAGGCCACAGGAAGGTATGCAGCTAAGATTAGTCTCCAAAGGGTGCAAGTGTCAGGGAAGGAAATAAAGATGTGGCACAGAAAACGAGAAACAATATAAACAAGCTTTATATTGAGACAACTTAGTTCCATGTTGTCTATACCAACTGGCAAACAGTTCTCTTAGATCTCAGATGTTTAACCCTGGGATCTATTAGTTATCCCCATCAATATCGTGGCTGTGAAGATGGAGGAATGGTCTTAAGAAGCTATTTCACTAGGATCCCCAAGGTCACTATGGACTTCCTGGAGTGATAGATGAGTCACCCTACCCATCTTGGCCGTTATCTGGCGTGGGGCTACAGCAAAGCGAAAATTCTCCCTCTGCCTGAGGACTGACTCACTAGCTTTCCTTCCCCCATACTTCCAAGGTTGCTGGCTGAGCATCTGACAGAAGTTGGCCAGCACGCAGATCACCACCAGCAGATCAGGGATGGCATATGGTGGAGCAATAATTGTAAATGCCAGCCAATTTAAAAAGTCAGTTCAGAATATCACAGTGTGAGCTTAGAGAAGCAGTAGAGAGCAGTAGAGAGAAGCAGTAGAGAAAGAGTGGATCCTGCTATGGGCTGTCTGTTGAACACCTCCTTCCATCCAGTTCTAATTAGCTGAAAGACTGTTTTAACCTGAGGAATGTTTTAACCTGAGGAACAGCTTCCAGAAAAGCAGGGATCTTAACACTGTTTTGGTGCCAGGAATAAATAGCCCGGTTGAGATGCCAAAGTCATATAAAATGAAGAATCAAGAAGTTATTTACTTATTACATTTATTATACTATCTGCTAAGATCTTTCTGTGCTTTACAGAAGTTGCCATTAATGGATGAGGAAGAGGATTTCTTATAGGAAGCCAGATTTTAGTAAGGTGGGGGTGTTTCATATGGCCTATTTTATAGTTTTACAGATTCCTATAAACTGCTGGGTGTCTCTGAAAGTTGGCAGTGGAGAAATGGTGTTAATAAAATAGGTTAAATAAATAAAAAATTCTTTCTCTAATAAATAAGCATGAGTAATCTTTGTACTTTGTGCATCCTTCCCCCTGATTTCAACATTTTTACAGTGATTCTTTATCAGGAGAACTGTGTTGAAAATGCATTGCATCACAAACACTGAAGGATAACCACATTTCAACATATATATTGGGTCACAGTCAAAAACCAGGATGAATCTATCTTGAACAGGGTTACTTCCATCACTAGCTATCTGTGATTATAAGCATTTGTCTACCACCTGCTTTTAAACCACTTCCTTATTATCATCAAGAGAAGTACCACCACCAAAGTGAAATAGAAGAAAAAAGAACAGGTTTGAAAAAAATATGGCTTTCTAATTAACTGGCAATAGGAATATAAAGAAGCATATGTATTCCATCACAGTATGTTCCTCTGACATTTTGTATTGTTCTGCCAATTTCAAAATGCAAGAAAAATCTGTGTTTCTCTCTACAGTTATGTGATGTTCATAAATATATGGATTCCTGAATGCAATTTCCACAAATATATGAGTTTCTATTCAATTTTGACACATTAGTGGATTCAGTGAATGAAATGCTCTTTGTGCCTCTATATTTGGACAGTTCACAAGGGTAAAAGATTTTCTCAATGAAGAAAGGGAATGTTGAAATCACCATCCAACACGCCAATCCTTTCCTCCCTTCTATCTGCATGTTTGAGAATTCCAAAAATGTGTCCACCAGGCCATGTTCCAAACTGCAAACTTTTCCACGGCTAGCAGGAAAAAGAACCTGAACATTTGCCAATTTTAAGAAAATATGGCACCTTTCCATTGATGTATTCAGATGGATCAAGAGAACAGAAGTACATAAGAATAGTCCTCTTTGGTCCAGCATTTTGTTTCTCACCCATGGCCAACCAGATGTGTCTCAGGTGATCATAAACAGGAGATGGAGATGTACTGTTCTTCTGCCCTACTTCTCCTGCAACTAATATTTAGAGGCATAATGACCCCGACCTCCCATCAATGCAGCAGCGCCATTACCCCTTCTTCAATTGCCCTACTCATTGACACAGTCCACAGAGTAATATATTAGATGACGTCTTAGTTACCTTTGCAGTACTTTGCACTGGGCAACTAGCTGGGGTTGGAAGTTATTCCAGAGAGCAACGCACCTTAGACATAACAAAGCATCTCTCTTCCTCTACCTAATGGTAGGGCTGGTCCAGGTCTTAAGAACAACAAAGCAACTGGTTCCTTCCGCCTAATGGTAGAGCCAGTCCAGATTCAGGGGGCAGACAATGGGAATTAGACTACAAAAGCAGAGTTTCAGGATTGTGATGCAAACCCTGCCTTTCTTCTCCATGCACTGCAAACTGTATGCATGCCTCAAAGGAACAGAACTTGTGGCACAACGCCACTGCAATGCTCCGTTAGTCATTCTGATAAAAGCGGTGGGATCCTGCTGATGCTCTTGTCTTGATCTTAGGAACATGGAAGCAATGCTTCCCTCCACTTCATGGTATAGCCTGTCTGGTGGCTACAGTAAGGACAACGCAGCTGACCCAAACAGCCACCAGCAGAGGGGAAACACTACAGAGGGAAAATACTACCTCAGAAGCCCCAGTTCGCAGCTGCAAAGTTAGCTAGGATTCTCTAACTTCCAACCACTTTTTTAAAAATTTGAGCAGGAGATAAAGCTCCTTCAAAATTGCTGTTTTTCTGAAGAGGAAACAATAGCATCAATCAAGTTGGAATAGATAGAAATGTGTACAGGAAGTATTTTAAAAAATGTGCTGATTCAGTTCCTCCAGTATTTGAATAGCAGAGCAGCTGGTTGATGTTATCAACACTCAAGAAACTGATGGCACACTTCAAATACACAATGGAGACAACTGATAGGTCTTTAGTTCCAACTCATAATGACTTCTGGGTACTACAGTCTAAGAGTTCTACATGGATGTATTTATTTTTTTAAAAAAATACACACGTTGCTCTTCTAAATGACACAACTCTCCTAAAACATTTCCATTGTGGATAAATTCCTCCAAGAGGATCATAACATGCTTTTCCCCAACACTGTCTGCCTTCCAGAAAAAACTGAAGACAGCTTTTTTGGAGGGTTTTGGCTGCCTGACACCCTATGTTGTGTTGCATTATACCTTAATGAGAGAGAGAGAGAAAGATACTGTGGAGTTCTTGGTGCTCTCTAAGGTTGACTGTTTGATTGCGCATGTTTCATTACCCAACTAGGTAACATCATTAGATGATAGATGGATGGATGGATGGATGGATGGATGGATGGATGGATGGATGGATAATAGAGATATAGATAGATGACAGATTGATAATAGATAGCTGATAGCTGGATGGATGGATGGATGGATGGATGGATGGATGGATGGATGGGTAGATTAATCACCCACTGCACCATGTTGGATCTGATCTCTCAGGTCAGTAGGTGAAATGGGAAAATGTGGCAAGGAATGAAGAACTTTATTTGGAACCCGCAAGGCAATGGTTTCAATGGCTGGCTCAGTCAATATTGGATGTGCTTGCCACTCCTGGGAAGATTTAAGAACAGCATCTAGCCTTCAATGGGTTTGTCCTCATGCCAAGATATTGCAGCTCTAGCATGACTGTATATGCCTTTTCTTTCTTTCTCAGGATATTTGCCAGAAGATGCATGTCCAACTGGATGTACCCATTTCAGACATACAAAACTTCCTTGGCTGGACAAATTTGAGTTACAGTGACCAAAAGAAAATGTATTGTCAGGGCAATTAGAGATGATCTTTGACCTGCCAAAGTTGATGGCAAAAGAGCTAACCACCTTAGCAGCATTGTTCAATCTTAGATTGCTTGCTCCATCCTTTACAGCTCTTCAACTCCACAAGATTAATGGCATGCCACTGTAATACATTTATGAATAAGCAGCCATCTAGAGGAACAAAATTAATTAAATTTTTAAGGGGGCTGGGAATCACTGGATTTCTAGGTCTGCAGCTTAATGCACAATGGCTTTCTTCTTCTTTTAATTCATGAATATATACAGCAGTTCAGGAACAAGAGCTCCTATGAACTGCATAAATGGAGCTCTAATGGCCATTTATCAGTTATCCTTGCTGTCTTATTCAATTATGTATCATTGAAGTATACAGCAAACAGAAACACAATAGCAAGAGAATACAGCAAGAATCTTACAGCCAAGAACGATCTCTGCTGGAGAAGCCAAAACTCAGGGTATACACTGAGCATAAGAGGGTTTGCTTAAAACAAACAAAGTTAGATAGATAGATAGATAGATAGATAGATAGATAGATAGATAGATAGATAGACAGACAGACAGACAGACAGACAGACAGACAGACAGAGACAGGATAGAGAGATCTGCATCAGGAAGTTCCTCCTGAATGTAAAATAAAGTTTAAGTGTCTCCTGCTTGTCCTCAAATTTAATTAGGTTTTTGAACATTCAAGCTGAACTCTTCAAAACTCAGAGTGTTCCTCCCCATGCAAGCTTTTCAATTCAAACCCTTGAAAAGTCCCTTTTTCTTCTACCCATTCATCACCACCTTTGCCTCTGGGTTCCTTCTTTGTCCTTCTTATGGGAAGTAGTATGAGCGTTCTCGTCAATGCCTGTGCATTTGTGGAGCTGGTAGGTAGTCAGAGGGGCCATGCAGGTGGTGCTCAAGCCAAGTCCAGCTCACAAGTGATGGGCTCAACTCCAAATGGCAAGAGTTTGCACAAAGCTCCATCCTGTCGCTTACTTGTCCTGATCCTTAGCTTGCCTAAACTGTTGAATCAAGCTAAGAATGAAACAGAAGGACAAATGTTTCTCCAAGATGGTGTTGCCAAGATGGGCTTGAGCAATGGAACCATCAGCTGTAGGGTGGATGGTATCTTCTGGGTCTTCCTGGGCAGTCCAATTCCATTTCAATTTACTATACAAATGAAGCATTAAAAATGATGCCTGAGTTACCTTTCAGGTTGAATTGATTTCAATTCCACCTGGTGTATAATTGATTTAAACACATTCCAAGTTATTGAGGGAAAGCGACTTTCACAAGCCTTCACCTTCCACCATCCCCCCAAAACTGAATCCTTCTGTTCCTTCCCAATTTTTTTCTGATATAGCTATTGATTCTATGACATAAAGGACCCAAGAGAATTGCATATTGCACTAATCAATAATTAAACCCCCTTCGAAGCAGATTCCAAAGTTTGCACATTCAATTAGAAATCACACTAATATTGGCCATTTTCTAGAACCTGCACTCATTTCTATGATCCAGGACTCCTGTGTGTCACTTACAGGCTAAATCATCGGAAAGGACAAGAGCAAACATCATCTTTCAGGTCTTGGACAGGGAAGTTTAAGATTCAAGAGCACCTTAGAGAGATCCTTAACACCCATTTCCACTCTCAACCTTTGAAAAAGACTTTACACTAGGGATCTTGTGTAACATTGTCACAAAGAAGGTGCAAAGAATTCAACTTTTTATTTCTCCTAGAAATCAGAGTTTGGCACAACTCAAAGTTTGCATGATCATTCAAAAAAGACAAATTGCTTATGGAGCAAAATTTTGTGGGAATCTAAAAGCCTAATTTGGCAGGACCTATCTGTTACATTATTGGGAGGTTCAGATGTTTTATCTGTATTTATTTGTACAGAAATTTATATCCCATCTTTTTAATACTTGGTCACAAAGTGGTTGACCGTTATTTAAAAGGACAATGCAATATTAAACTACAGATACCATAAAAATACAAGAGAAGCACGGATGCAATAGGATACAATGATAAATGAATCATCTACATATATATGTACGTATAAATAAAAAGTATCAATTTATGTTTACTACATAATATATCTCTTCCAACACAGTAATTTTTGATTCTCTTTTGTTTCCTCCACTCCCATCTTTCACTAACTGATGCAATTTAGGATGAATTCTCATTCTTTTTAAAATAGCTTCATAAAAACCTGTTACCAGCCTCTGAAAATCAAATCATATGAACAGTTGGTTTTCTTTTTCAGGATTTTCAAAATACTATTTTCTTGCCTTCGTCCACAATACCAAAACACTTTGAGAACAAATGCATTAAACGGAAGACAAATCAACTCATTCTAAGAACAAAAAAAGGTTGCAATTTGTTTTTCATTTTCCTTTGAGATGATGGTTGTGGAAAGCCAAAAGGTCTGTCAGGTGATGTAGTGATGTCACTGAGAGGACTGCCTGAAATTTTGTTCCATTTTTGGCAGGTTGGTGGGGGGTGGAGAGATTAGCATGGAAAATACTCACAACAGGTAGCAACCTTCCTTGGCTGATCTCAAAAAATTAAGGAGGAACAGATTTGGTTATTATTTGGATGAGAGACATCTGGAAATCCCAAGGCAAAACTGTAGATTAGATTGAACAGTCAAAAAAGTCTTAGAAGAAGGCTATAGCAAATCACTTCTATAACTAGAAGTCACACTTGACACAAAGAAATCTTTCTCTTAATGGAAGGAATGGGAACATGAGGTCCCTGAGAAATAAACCCTTGCCACACTTACTCCTAACTCCTACTTGTTGCCAGATTTTGATGGCACAATCTCAGGCTGCTGAAAATGGGATGTTAGAAGCCAAGGAATATCCCTTCACCAGGGAGTCCAGTCAAAGTTCATTTTGCAAGTGGTAAATTTTTTTGAAAGTGAACTAAGAGAGGCCTAACCAGCATACCAAGTCCTTACAAAGCACCAGATAGCAAGACAGAAACCACATTAACAATTTCCTATGCTAATCAACAATGAAAACATTGCACTTGAAGAACATTATGAAATAAATATTACAATGTAGGAGGAATGTTTTGAATTTATTTCCTTTCCAACAGCTTCATCCGATAACCTACTTTTGCCATCACTGTAAGCATAAAGCTCCTAAATGTGTTTATATGTTTGGCTGAAGTACTTAATACTTCTGTGTCAAAACCAGTACAGTGTAGCGGTTGAGATAATGGACCTGGGTTCAATCCCTTCCTTAGCCGTGGAAGTTCACTGAGTGACTTTGGGCTAGTCACTGTCTCTCATTCCAACCTACTTCACAGACTCATTGTTATGGGGTGAAACCTGGAGAAGGGAGATGTTATTCATGGGACCTTGAGCCCCTGGAAAAATGGCAGGATATAAATGTAATAAATACATAAATCAGAAGCTATCAGGATTTGTAGTCATGGGTAGTTTGTAGGCATGTTCAACGAAATGTGCTTCCAAACTTTTTCAGTTCTTCAGATAAGCACGTCAAGAACTTCAAAGCAGCTAAGCAAGAGGGGATATTAAAAGCCAGCATGGAATGTGTGCCTGTAACCCCTTTAGGGCTTAGCCACCCTTATGCTACCTCAACAGAGCCAGAAGTCAATCAAATCCAACTTTCTACTCAACCCTAAACTTTGCAATCTTATCAACGGACTGTGTCAGCCTGATGGGAGAGAGGTTGGGGCAAAGAAAGTGAAGTAGGAAAATGGGAGAAAGGAAAAGGTTATGCTTTCCCACCACTGCCATGCCCACTTCTCCCAAAACAATGACACTTTAGAAAGCATCACAGAGACGGAATTGGTGTGCTGTTTGTGTGCAACAGTTAGGTCAGCCCAATAATAATGGTGGGGGAGAGACTTCTGACATCAATAAATAAGTTGGTCGATAGAAGGTGCAAGATTCCACACCTTTTATTTGTATTCCACTCACCATCAAATTTACTCAGATATGCATTGCAAACCAAAGGTGCAATAGGTGTAACATCTCAGGTGATGGTCCAAATGATGGCATAATATAACTCGGAGTTTTAAAATGTACAATTATGTACGGCTTAATTAGGCTGCTAGATACACAGGATATTTTTAAACAACTTGTATCACTACACCACTGCTGCTTGCGAGGATACAACAGGACTCCTGGAAACATTTGTGAAGCTGTTGCATAAAGTATTTCTTCAAAAGCCTTCTTCCCAGCCAAGATTTTATCGCAGAAACTTCTTGGCGGGTAGAGACTGGCCTTTTTCATTTGTTATTTTGAAAATATAAGCCACGTGATTAATAAAATGAACAACACAGGGCAGTCCGTGGCATTTTAATTTTTTTTTTTAAGGGTTAACTCAATTTCAGACCCACAGTAATAATAATTGGCAATAAATATTAACAAGAATAGAATTACACATTCCAATGATATTTTCCTTTAACAGGTGCTCCCATTCAATCAGTTGAAATCTATAGTGGCTTCTAAAATTCAGCATTAGTAGAAAGAAAATGAAGCTATTCATTAGAAACTGAATTTTCATTATTAGCTTTCTTTTTATGTAACTAGTAGCACGGCACATAGGTTCATTTATTTTTATAAAGTTCTCAGGAGCTTTCCAAACTCATAATCATCTAAATATTTCTCTTGCTAAAACATATACTATACTACCTGCACTTCTATATTGAGATTTAATTTTAGTGTTTTATTTTTTCTTTTAAATCAGAAAATCAGATTATTCTTCAGGGAAAACATTTATTTACACAATATGCTCAGAAGGACCCTTATGCTAATTTCTTGCTTTACAGATTTAACAATATTTCTCTTTTCATGTCTTCTCCTTAACAATATTTCATAATATTAATACAAGTAAAATAGGCATAGAAATGACTGTTTGAGCAAAATCTTAACTTACTTATGAAGAAATGGGGGGAAAAGAAACAAATTCTGATTTCTGGATGTTTGTGGAAGGGAGACAATTACAGTTATTTCTCAATATTATCAGCAATTGGAGATCACTGTCGTTTTATATTTTGCATTGCTCAGATATCTCTTGTGTGATGATTCTTAGTATAACTAAATACAAATAACAGTGCCTGGGGTGTAATTTAAAAACTTCAGATCAAAACAAATTCATTATACATGCTGCACATAGAAGACAAGCAAAATAAGAATCTTATTTGGTCCTAGATTTCTGCACATATTCCTTTCTGTTTGTCAAATTATTTTTCAGTCATTCTCTTTTTTCTTCTTCCTCTTCTGAACCTTCTTGGCTGCTTAGCAGATACCATTTCCCAACAGAATGAAAAGAAAACAACCAAATTTTAATACACCATCAAATGTTACAAAGCCACTGTATGCCAGGGAAAAGGGCACCCATCTATAAAGACAGGGCATGAAAAGAGGGAGGGCAAAGCTTAAACAGCATCTTAAGATTTCCCACATGCTAGTTCCTACAGAACGTCTACTGACAGGGACAGTACATCTGGCTTTAATAAAAATGCCCAGCCTGAAAACTTTTACCATCCCAAAAGTGATGGCTAATTTATTTTACCTGGCTTGATTTGAGAGTCTATCAGTTCTAGGTAAGTTGGGAACAAAACAGAGGCTCACCTGCACAGGTTCGTACCAGTTGTGGGGACAGGTGCACTCTGGACCCCTATCTCTGCTTGCCCCTTTTACTTTTGCCAAGGTTCTCCTGGGGCTTCTCTGCGCATTGTCCCATGTCGAATTACACCTAGTCCTTGTTTGAGATGGAGTTGGACCCAAAGGTCCTGAAGGAGTAGATGTTAATGCCTGCCGATGATGTTGATGCTGATGCCCACAATGCCCCTGGGCATTCTGCTGCCAACTGGAGGTGCAGTGGACACCTCTAGGTAAGGTAGGCATTCCTCTAGCAGGCTCTATCCCATCGGATTCACGGCAACAGCTATGCTGCCGGGGAAGGTACGTCTTCATCGTGCAGAGTGATCAAATTCTTCTGCCCACCACCACCACCTTTCACTTCTCAGCAGACAGAAGGTCCTGCTTCCGTAAACCAAGTACCTTTGACAGCTGCTATCAGCAGTGCATCGTGGGAGCAGAGAGAGCAGAGCTTCACAGCATCATCTGCTGGTCGCTCTTTGTCAATAAAATGACTCAACTCGCAGCCACCCTGCTTCAGGCAGAAGCAATCAATGCTTCCCACAGCTGGGCTTGCAAGGGTGAACTTCAAACCCGTCCCTTCTAAGATGATGGACAAGAAGAAGAAGGAATAGGAGGCAACCAGAAGAGCTGCAGTTATTGAATTCTGCCTCTTGATTCTTAGGCACACCAAGCAATTCCTGTCTCGCTCTCTCTTCTTTAACGAAAGCATTCAGCTTTCCCCAACAGAGCCCTTCCCTCTGGAAGGAACTAGCCTATGAAAAATTGAGGTTAATAAGCACAACTGCCTTCAAGAAACAGTCATCCCCCCCCCCCCTTACATACATACAGCTTCTCTCTCTTGCTTAGAAGGAATCAGTAGCTGATTTGAGTTTGACTGAAAGAGAAGGCTAGTGCCACAGTAATTCTGCCACAAGCTCTACAGATAAGGATCGGGGAGAGGCAACACTATCACAGCTTGTTCTTTTGTTTTACCACCAGCAATCTGATCCTATGTGACATGAAATTGGCTTGGATTAAAAAAAAAAAACAACCACTACCCCACTGAACCAGGTCTGTGTGCACAAGAGAGATTCATACAAGACTCTCCATCACAAAGTGTGATTTCAAATGTAGTTTTAATTGATTTAACCCTCTAGTCCAGGGTTTCTTAACCTTATCAACTTTAAGACGTGTGGACTTCAACTCCCAGAATTCTCCAGTCAGCCCGAGGAACCCTGCTCTAGGCCATCATGATAGGTAGGACTAGGCCACTTCTATAATTAGAGGTATGCTTAGAGTTTACCAATTGGGAGGCACAGAAACAAAGTAGCAGTTGCTATGGTAATCAAGTAATAGTAAACCAAACAACAGGTTGAAAAGTTACTCAGGAACAAACACCAGCACTGCCTCAGACAGATCCTACATGCAGTTTGGGGGGGCCTCCTGAACTCACGGCTTCTGCGCGAAGAGCAAGTGGCAGCCATAGCCAGGAGGGCTTTTGAACAGCTTCATGCTGTGTGTCAATTGTACCTGTCCCTGGATTGGGAGGTGCTGCTTACAGTCTTTCATGCCTTAGTCACCCCCCAGTTGGATTACTACAATGTACTCTACATGGGATTGCCCCTAAAGAGTATCTAGAATCTTCAGCTGGTGCAAAATGCATTGGTGCAGGAAATTACGGGTGCTTGTCATTTGGCACATGTGACACCTCTGCCCTGCAAGCTGCACTGGCTACCTGTATGCTTCCAAGTGCAATTCAAGGTACTGGTGGTTACCTTTAAAGCCCTTCATGGCTTGGGGCAAAGTTACTTACAGGACCGTCTCTCCCTGGTGGTATCTACCCGTCCCATTAGATTCAGCAGGAGAGGTATGCTCTGGGTCCCATCCGTGAGGGGCTGCCATCTGATAGGACCCAGGAAGCTGCCATTTCAATATGATGAGACAACCAAGTGCAGATCCAACAAGAAAACTCTCCAAGGATTCCAGCAGAGAAGCTGGTCATCTCCTGCCATCTCATATTTAATCAGAAAAAATGGAATGATCTATCAAGCAAGTATCCAGCTGATGGCCAAAAATGTCCTCCAGATAATGCCCCAGTTCTACCCAATAATTTCTGCAACGACACCTTCCAATTTAGGAACAAGGAAAAATAGTGTAGGTCTTACCCCACACCTCTCCACAATCACAAGCACAAATCATCAGTAATTTTTGGGTCTGATTTGGAACCCAGTGCTGCTTCACCAACTGGCCACTGTCCTTTTAGCTGTGTTCCATTTTTTTTTTATGTGACCCATGACAGCAAAGGATGTAATAATTTGCAGTGCTCATAAGCATCTCCAATTATGCTGACTCTGAACAGTATACAATTCCCAATTCCATAACTTGGGTTAAAAATAAGCAAAGATCAATTTCATCAATGTAAGTTGTTGCTCTCTCTTGTGTAAGTAATGACTAAGCCTCAAACATTTTCTGCTAAGTTTGTCAACATATGCTTAGTTGCTTAGAACTGACCTGCTCCTAACTGAACAGATGTCAAATGATAAAAAATATTAAACTAGTTGGAAGAGATGGAGTGCGCCAATGACACTTTGCTAAAATTAAGGAAGCATCCAAGCCAAATGTTACATAGATAAATTTCATAAAAAGAAACAGCTAGACAAGTTTGCTCAAGGTTGAACAAGGAAGCAGTCACATCTGGAAACACTGAAAAATAATAATCAGGTTCGGGGGTTAAACGAGATCATGGAAACAAATGGACTCCACCTTAACAGATTATCCCCTCCAGACCATGATATCAGATCCAGCCATTACCAAAACAGAGACCACTGGAGTTGAGTGGCTAATAAATTCAAACCATAGGACAGCTGGAAATGGCCTCCTGTCCAAAGAGGTAGCCGAAGAACTTGTTATATAGGGCAGTCAAAAGAAAGAAGACAGTACAAAAAAGGATTTCAGTCTTGATTCTAGAAACTCCTCTTGCTCTTGAAACACCGCAGTCACCAGAATTCTTTCATTATGGCTTCCTAACTTTCCATCAATAAAAACTACTTATCAGATGTTATTCAATTCTTGTTAGCTTGCCTGTTGAGTTCCAGTCTGCCTGCTGGCTGAAACCTGACAGAAAAGATACTCAGTTTGAAAAACTTTCTATAACAAGCAAGAGACAGAAGCAGGGATGAGGTTACTATTACAGGGCTTCATTCACACAACCTAATTCACCTGGTTACTAGATACCCATTTCCTGAGTTTGCATAATAAACTGATCCATTAACTGAATAGCTGGGTTCACACAGTTCACAACAACAACAACAGCAAGGGCAGATCCTTGCTGGAAAAAAGTATCTGCCTTTGACTGCATCATTGCTAGATCATCACCAAGGTGCTGTAGATGGCTCATAGGGCAAGATTTGTGTCAAAAAAAGAGGGAACACACTACTTACCACCAGAACAACTAAAAACAACATTAGGCTACCTCCTCAGGAATTTGGAGATGAGACAGAGGCAACATCATGAGAACACATTACTTAAAATGGTTAGCAAAGTATCTCCATGCCTTGATCACCTGGATGTGAAGATGAACTCTAAGCAAGGGTAACACTAACTGATTTTAGCTTACGGTGGGATATGTAGTTTCTTGGTCTATTCCTTATCTGACTAAATGTGTTGAATGAACCCAGCCAACATTGTATAAAATAAAGCTATCTTAAAGAAGAAACAGAAGAAGAAGTGGATTCAAATATTCCTAAGCACCGAAAGAATGCTGAAAGTAGATGAGAGGCATTTTAGGCTAACCATGATTTCTGTCCTCCATGCCAGTACATTGGAAGAGCAAGACATTAGAACTGCCTCCTTTCATAAAGATTTGATTTGGTGCCATCAATTCAGGCTCATTTTCCAGTGCTTATATTTTTTCTTGGAATATGCTGCCCAGAGTCGCTTCGAAAAGTGAGATGGGTGGCTAATATATTGTGTAAATAACATAAAATTAAATTAAATTAAATTAAATAAATAAATTTCCAATAACATTTACTTTATCCATTTTCTTCCCCTTTTTCTACTTCCCCAAATACCTCCAAGCACAATCATTTTTCTACTCCATTATCACTTCATATCAATGAAGATATTGAAATGGTGGATAGCTTTTAGAATCAACCATCAACAGTAAAAGAACAAGCAGTCAAAAAATACGCTGCAGACTAGCACCTGGTAGAGCAGCCATGAAGTCCTTGGGAAACATATTCAAATGCTGGGATGTGTCTATACCTACAAAGATCAGAATCGTGCAAGTCATAGTAATCCCTATGACACTCTATGGAAGCAAAAGTTGGACTTTAAGAAGCAGGACAGGAAGAGTATTGATGTCTTTGAACTTTGGTGTTGGAGAAGACTGTCCCAATACTGTGGACAGTCAAGAATGTTGTGCAGAGTACAGCAATGCTCCCAGAAAAACGTTGCCCAGGGAAAAATATGCATCAGCATGAGAGGTTTGCAAACTGCAATGTCCATATCTTGTTCTCCAAAGAAACTCAGCCAGAAAATATATACTATCTGGTTGTTTATTGATAAAAATGCAAAACTTCATAAAATACAAGTTGTATACAAAATATAGGAAAAAACACGTCTTCTCATAAATTCAGCATCCAAGACTTATCTTCAAACATAAAGTCTCTAGCCAAAAACTCTCAGAGAAGAGGTACACTACTTGGTTATTAGTTACAACTACATAACCCATAAAACTAAATAACTACATGGTAGCTAATGCTAAAACAACTGCGAGGCTGGGCATACAATGCTCCAGTTATATTGCCACTCCATACCCCCCCAACTGGGTAACCAGCATACACACGCCAATAGGTGGCAGTAATTAGCAGTATACGTGCACAACACACAATAACAAGTTTTTTTTTTCATGATCCATGTAGCCATAATATTGTTGTACAGATAACGGGATGAATTTCTTCCCATGAGAAACTCCTGACAAAAACAAACCAATGGATCATCAAACAAATCAACCCAGAGTTCTCACTCGAGGCACAAATGACCAGGCTCAAATTATCCTACTTTGGACACATCATGTGAAGACCTAGCTCTCTGAAGAAGGCTTTAATGCTGGGAAAGGTGGAAGGAAAGAGAAGAAGAGGACAACCAGCAGTAAGGTGGATGGACTCAGTTACAATGGTGCACTATTGGGAGACTTGAAAGAACAGGTAGGAATAGATCATCATGGAGAAAACTGATCTACGTGGTTGCTAAGAGTAAAAAATGACTTGATGGCACATAATCAGTCAATCAATCACTTCATATCACATGCCCAAAGTATGTGAGCCTCTGCTTGTTGATCAAGGGAGCAGTCCACTTATATTTGGTACAGGACTGACTGATTGGTTCTTGCAGTCCATGGTATTTTTTAGTAGGTATCTCCAGATCCATAATTCAAAGCTATCTTTCTCTTGCTTTTTCGTAATGCCCAGTTTTCACAGCTGTACATAACCACAGAGAGACTGTGGCTTTACTATTCTGGTCTTTGCTGTCTTTTTTGTATGAGGGACTGTGGTTCAAGCAGGAATTTGCTTCATATGAAGAACTCTGACCTATTGAAATACATGAGTAGAGTTCCTTCAGATGCTGGATAAACTATATGAAAGGGAGAAGTGACTTCTTCATGCAGTGACCAAGATTTAGCTTGTGCAGTCTTGCAACCCCATTCTTGCAATTTTTTAGCTCATCTCCTTGCGGAAGCAAGGCTAAACACATCTCCCATTAAGAGCCATTCCAAAGTTCAGGAACAGCAATGGACAAAGTCCTTGTCAGGTTTAGCCCAAAGAACTCCAAGAGACAATGCAAATTCAGTTCTGCTGTGTTTATTAGCTACAACTTCTAGAAAGAATCTCCCCAGATTGAACCCTAGCTCCCAAGCTAGTCAGTCACAACACTGTGAATTCCTCAGGGAGGTGCCAGCCTCATCCTCTTGCACTTCCCACGCTCTTGCGGTGAACTAAGAACACGCTTATCTCCCTGAGCCTGGCCTTCATAAATCCATTCCATCACAGTCCTACCACCTAAAGCTCAATCTGAATTCTGAATTTTATTCTGTAGCAGGCCAACTAGCAATAATTCTCAGATACATTTTCCCCCCAGCCTTGAAACATTTCTATCTAGGGATGATAGAAATATTTCACTACTATCCCATCCATTCCAGCTTTTAAAACCATCAATATGATGTTTAAAAAGATCTATCAATTTCAAAAGCAGAATTATTTGCTTTTTAATGTCTTTGATCTATAACACACCCAACAAAAGGTTCTTCTTTCCACCACCTTCCAGTACAAATTCTCCCCAGCCATCTTGAACATGAAAAAAATTTGACATTTTATTTTAGATGAGGGGAAAAATAGTGATTAAACCTTGCACTACACAAGGATTCTTCATTAAAGGTTTAAATTATTCTACCAATAATGCATTAACTGGATGAGGATTCCAGTAATGGTAAAGTTTGAGCAAATGCAGGAATGCTTAATTCTAAACAGGCATAGCTGGCAATAAACATTAATTGGGGTTGAGATAATGGATATGCGAGAGAGCCAATTTTCATTTTTCCCTTGGCATCATGTCATACATTATTGAAGATATTATAAACAAAACTCTCATGGAGGCCTTATACCAGATTTAAGCAGTTTAGCCAACCAGGCCAGTTGATTTCTTAAAAAGAAAAAAGAAGACAAATCAGAAATCCCAGATAGATCACATATAGTTTTGGCCTCCTCAGTCACCAGCTTGCTTTGCTATATAAAGAGGGTTTGAAGTGTGCTTACAAAATGATTGTCTTGGTGGGGAGTGTTTATCCACAAATTAATGGTCCCAGTGATCTTGAAGAGTGACAAACCCTTGTTCTAATTCCTCTTCTCTGGCATCCCCTTTACCAAGCTAACTCACCCATTTTTCTTTTTAGGTAAGTACAGGTAGTCCTTGTTTAGTGACCACAACTGGGACCAGGAATTTGGTCATTAAGTGAAGCAGTCACTAAGTGAAACCGCCACTGTGCTTACGTTCTTACTTCAGCTTTCCTTTGCTTTTCAGACCTGCGAAGGTCGTAAATACAAGGATTGGTTGCAAAGTTACTTTTTCATCACCGCTGTAACTGCAAACGGTCACTAAATGAGTACTATCTGTAAAGATATAAAGATTGTAAAGATACAAATAAAACATTGGCTATAACCCTTCAACATTTATTTATATAAGCTAAAACGGCATAAGGGCATTTTTGGAAATAAACATTATGCTACAGCTGTATTGTCTTTGCAGCACGGCAATTTCATTTTTTTAAAATTAATATCTAAAATTAAAATAGGATGGGGCAAGGAATGAAACAGGTACTAATGATAATTCCACTGGCAGAAGAGGTACAATGCTGCCCCCTGGGGTCAGTGGGGAGGGTAAAAAAAGCCAAAATGGCAATTGTAACTGTGATCAAAGCTCTGCCTCTTGGTACATGCATGTAATGTTGTCACATATACAAAAGGGGTGGGGCTTTGATTGCACAGCTGCAATTGCCATTTTCACTATTATGACCTCCCCTGCAGAGCCCCTGGCATTGTTGTGTAGCCTCAGAGGAAGAATCAAAGCATGTCTGAGTAGTAAATACTGCAGTATTCCTATGGCTCCCATAATCATTGGATGGCATTTCTCATGGTGCCCAGAATCCATGATACCAGAGAGAATGGGAAGCAGGAATCAAGCCTTAGCTTCTGCTGTCCCATTCTTTGAAATGTTTTTTGCAGACCTCCTTAATTTCCAAGGGAGAAGCCTGGGTACGTGCAAGTCTCCCTTAAAACTCACTCAACTCTTAGTAAAGTTATGGACATGTCCTTGTAGTTTTTTCTGCAATAACATGGAAGTGGTTGGCCACTGTCTTCTTCCAAGGTGTTTTTCAACCTCCCAGTTTAGTCTACAACCTTGTCTTCCCTGGAGATCTTTGATCCAAATACAAACAAAGCCTAACTCTGTTTAGCTTTCTAGCCCAGACAAGTCTGCCACCCGATGCTGCCTCCTAAGAGAGAAGAAACATGTAAGATGCACAAACATCTGAGAACTGCTATGTTAAAGTCCAAAGCTGATAAAAGTCCACTTCTGGAATCTAGCTCCAATCTAAAATGGGTCAGAGATGAGCATGCAGCTGAAACGCACTGTGTATTGTCCTGAAGATCTAATTACCTGAATGTAACAACAAAACACTTCTCTCTGAAAAACCTAATTCCTGATCTTCAGTTCAATTGAAATTTCAGTCCCGTTTCCCCAGCAGGACCACACTCCCAGTTCAAATTTATTTTGCAGCTAAGCAAATGATTACTGCAGCTCATTAAGCCATCCATGAAACGAGAAGAAAAGGGAAATGTGATGTTTTAATTTGCGGTTTCAGGTCTGAACCTCTGCTTGGGGAGTCGGATGTATTGCCTGCAATTTCCAGCAGGTGGCTCAGGGCTCACTCTATGAAGGAGAAAAATAGACAAGCTACAATTACACATATCTTTCAGTCTCTCGTCCCTCGAAGGGATCTGCTGAATTCAGAAACACTGAATAATGGACTCTGCTCATGATGAATCACTACAAAAATACTCTGGATATAGTGGCGTTCCATCCGTTTTTCTTGACACAAGGGAAGGAGAGCAGAGGCAAAATTCACCATCACCTCAAAAAGGGAAGGGTGCCTTCTCTGAAGAGGTCCCCACCCCACCCCTTGGTGGAGTGGATCTTATTGTTGCATTTGTACATTAAAAGTTATACTGTAAGCTTTATGCTGAGCTTAACTCATCTGTGATATACAAGAAGCCTGGAACGTCTTCCCCAAACGTCTCCTTCTATAGAGTCATGGAGTTGGAAGGAGCCCTTTTTGGCTCCCTGATCATTGGAGGAATCCCAGTTCAAGCAACCCTCCTCTCTTTGAACATGTCCATATCCACCACCTTTTGGGAATGAATGATAAAAAGGCAGTATCAGTCCATTTGGGGAAATTTTAACCAGTCTGCCGGAAGAACTAAAATCCAATTTTACCCCACTATTCTATGTAAGCTCAGGATCTCTAATCTACCGACCACCTTGAAAGTGAACAAATTTCACTTGCTCACATCCCATCATCTGGGTGATAGGGAGGGTACCAACACACATTCTGAATGCAAAGAGTTGTGTCCCTCAGTGACACGCACACACACTCCGGGTACTGAAAGACAGCAGCCTTCTCTAAGTGATCAGTGAAGCTCAAACCAACCGTCACAATGTTTTGTTCATTTAAATTTCCTTGAATAAAGCCAAAGAAGAAAAGAAAAAGAAGAAATAAAAAGAGGAGCCTTTCTTTCAGCAGTAAAGAAGCTCTCAAGGAGCTGGAAGATGGATTAGCACAACTGTAGCTGAAACTGGCTAGAAAAATTTGGGAGACCTGTTAGGAAAACCCATCTCAGTTTCCAAGGATTCATTTACAGCCTTTCAAACTGAACAATGCTTTACACTGTACACTTTCCCCAAAACTAAATATACCAGCATGAGGCAGATTATATTTACCTAAAGGAAAGACTAGATTTTTTCCCCCTCAAATAGTTTACCTAAGAGGGTAATCACAAATGTGATGAGAAAACAGCAAAGGAGGCAAATGAGTCTTCCCCCCCTCCCCGACTGATCTTTCTTTTAAGGGAAATCTTAAATTCACGCTCATCTTCTTTTGGGGGAAATATAGTATTTTACAACATGAAATGCCCCTCTTTGCCATGCTCTCCTCCACACAAGATCACCCCATTCCATTCTGACTCCAACCAAGTGTTCTCCTTTTGCCCCCAAGACAAAGCCTGCTTTCCACTGCTACTCAGCATGCTTAATCATCATGGGGCTATTCCACTGATTTTCATACCTTTTGATATACCCTTCTTGATTATGGGATTGGCATCATTTTGGCTATGCAGACAGCAGCATTCAACCCTGAAAGTCAAAAGTTGAGGGAAAAACATGTGGTGTACCTGACCTGTGATGAAGCTATCACACTTTCCAGCCTTAGCAATCACTTTCTGCTTGTTCATCTTGTTTGTCCTACTCAAGAAAACAGTGCCTCCTCTTGCTAGCCTTTAAGACCCAACAGGATGCTTTTACACAGCACTTCAGAGACTTATTTGTCATAAAAAGATAACATCACATCTTGGTTACCTGGCATTCCTAGTCCTGTTTCTAAGCAAGTGCAAACTAGAATATCCACAAGGGCCTTCCTGATTTAGCAGCAGTATCTTTTGAAAGTCATTGGCCACCTTCTGGCTTTATTGGGTGAGGACTCTCCTCCTTGAGCAACATGGAAATTCCATTTATGTTTTCACTTTATAGTTAGGATGATAATGGAAAATCCTGGTCGCTGGGCTTTGCTGAGTTGAAGCACTCAAAAGGGTCTAGACCTCCCCAGACAGTTTTGTCAAGTCCATACAAACTTTGTTTCAATGCACAAAAATAAGGACAGGGAATATAACATTATAGAATAAACATACACACATTTTCTAACAATCTGAACTCTTGGCCCTTTCACTAAGCCACCATTCCTTCTATCTTTTGCTTCCTGGGAGCTATTTCAATTTTGATTGCTTTCAAATATATCAGACCATCTGACTGAAGGGCTAGTATAGAACTCCTGTATAGGAGGAACTTTGGGGTTCTCCTGTAGGGAGAGAAGAAGATGGAAACTTCTCAGAAGTGTTGAGATGGAAGGTAGCCAATGGAAGAGCAGGATCAGCTCTAGAGTACAGAAAAGTATTTGTAACCATCAGTTCCCAGGAAAAGCCATAGCAAAAACTAGAGAAGAATGAATGGGCAGTGTGGAATGGGAAGGTGGGAAGCATTTGTGATAGATTTACTTTGGCATTCTCACATTTTGGGGTGAAATTAGAAAAATTGGCTGTATTCCTCTGGATTGATGACAGTATAAAATATTTAAGTAGTGAGGGACAGCTGTGGAAAGAAGATGCCAAGCCATCCAGAATTAGAATAAAATCAATTGTTACTCCACAATCCATTCACATTCATAAACAATAGAAATGAAAAGAAACATAAAATGATAACCACTTGGATTTTAGAAAAAAGCAAATGCTCCCAAAAGGCAAACCAATACTTGAAATTATAGGCAGCCATTAATCTTTGTGCAAGACATTGAAAATAATATGCAAATGTCATGCTTCAATCAGTGACAACGTATGTGGGAAGGAACCTCTGGTTGAGCTCTGCAATGTATAGGATGATCCACTCCTGAAAACACCTTGAGGTATGAAAAACCTTTGTTGACGTCTTGTGAGAATGGTCAGCCTGCATTCACAGCATATTACTGTAGAGAGCATCCCATTCTGAAAGCCTTTCCTCACTGGACCTTCTAGCTGTGTTAGGACTTCAACCTCCTGAGTCCTCAGCCAAATGATACAGTCTTGGATATCCAGAAAGGGTCAAAGATGTCAAGATAGTGACGCGTGTTAAAAAGAGGAAGGGCTTGAATCACATGGTTGTGGCCATCATCTTGACTTTTTTAACCCCTTCCCTGCAGAAACCCTTGGGTACAGTCAAAGCAGAGCTTTACCACTTCAGAGTGTTGTTGGAAGTGTGACTTTGGTGGGACTTATTCTTCAGCATCTCATAGCTTATGGACCTCAAGGGGCAATGTGATGTTGGTAGAGTAAGGATTTACTCTGTGTCTACTCTTTTATTTTTCACTCTGACTGCCCTTTGTCTACGGCATTGCTCAACTCAGGGTTTGCTTTCTGCTTTTGTTCACTGGCACACCCAGAGCAATTGCTCTCTGATCCCAGCATGACAGGATGTAGCTAGCTAGGTGCTAAGCTTTGCCTATCCGCCCAATGCATTTCCTTAAATCAGCTTCATTTTTCCTGTTAAAGTCCTAAACCTGCTTCACTAATCAGGCTAGACTTTTGCTCTCAGGAATGCTCATTCACACCAACTCACTTCTTCAACTAACAAAGCCTCCAAATGCCTGTTTCTGAGAGCCCCAAAGTAGCAGTACCAAAGGAACATTCCGTTAAGGACTGGAGTGATTTTTATAAAGGGTTTAAAATGAGAAATGGATGAACACAGCCCAACCCTGTTGCTTCTTGGTAAAGGTGATACACCAATCTAAAGAACCAGCTTAGCACAACTCCTTAAAAAGGCTCCAGTGGAGTCAGGCCTCCAAAGCTATGGCCCAGATTTAGGAGGAAAGTCCAAAACAGAGCAAAAGAAAAGAGAGAGAGAGAGAGAAAAGAAAAAAGAAAAAGAAAAAAAGGACCCTGAAAGAGTTGGGAAGAACAGTCTGTGGAGAAAGAATTGGAGGCCCCTGTGCTGCCTCCCTCCGCTCCTATCTGAGCCTTCTCCTCAGCGTCAGCACGGCAGAGGTGCCAATAAAGCTCCAATCTTGGAACAGGTAGGAGAGGAGAACAGAGGAGACAGGTGTGGTTTTGCAGCTGTCAAATGAAAGCAGGTGTTGAAGGTCCAAATGGGAGGAAAGGACATATGGCAGACAAGCGAGACAAAGCACAATGTGAAAAAAGGTGCAAGAGGTCTACAAGCTGGCCGTTAAAGGAAAAAGAAGAAATCCAGAGGACAAGAGACAGAGAGAGACTTGGGTCTGTAAGAGCACAACACTCTTGCTTACTAGTAATAATGGTAGTAAAAGAGCAACAGAAATAGTATACTAGTAACAGTAGTGGTAGAATATAGCTTAGTAGTAAAAGTAATAGTGTATAGTAATAGCAATACTAGTAGAATGTAATATAGAGAAAATTGTTTAGTAAATAGAGTGCAGGTTAAGATAATAGTTATAAGAACTTGCACACAGATTTGTATATATCACTTTTATATCTTGGATAGAGTTGTAAATTAAAAAACACTCCCTAATCCTTATAGGGAGACATAAAAACCCAAGTGTCTATGGTCCAGTGCCTTTTGGTGCTTTTGAGTCTGTAAATCAAAACTAGACACTGTTTGAAGAAAAAAAAAAAAAAACCAATGACAGAGAGAAATAATCTTTTAATCTTATA